>NC_069080.1:124378941-124727676 GCF_025698485.1 Gossypium arboreum
TGATAGCAAGAATAAGGAGTATAAACTCCTCAAACCACCATGATCATTCAGCGGAGAGGTAACTTGAGCTTAGACTATAAATAAGCGCTTCTCGGGAGGCAACCCGAGCACTAACTGTATTAACTTCTTTAAAATTTAGTCTTCAACACCTAACTTACTAACGAAGCTCTTGAATATAGGTTTTCCACAGAGACACAGCCAAGCACACGGGCGTGGTTAGGGCTATGTGAAACTAGGGCAAAGATTTCCCTAAACACGGGCTACGATAAAATGCCACAGCCGTGCGACATGGCCGTGGTTGAGCCTGCCAAAACAACACGAGCGTGCGACACGACCGTGTGGAAGAACCATGGACAAACCTATTAAAACAGTATGGGTGTGCGACACGCCCGTGCCTCGAACCCATGGACGACACGATCAAAATAACACGAGCGTGCGCAAAGGTACACGACCATGAGAGAAGTGAACCATGCCAAACACGGCCGTGCGATACGATCAAGTAGCCACACAGCCTAGACACACAGGCGTGCTAGAAGGCCGTGTGACGACATCTCAATTCAAGATGAACACGGACAGGACACGAGCCACACGGGCGTGTGCACCGGCCGTGCCACTTGAAAAATTAGATTATTTCTCTTATTTTATTTTTCTTTTATTTAGTTTTTAAGATTCATGTGTTTTTTTTTAACACGGTTTATATTTATGACTACCATCAGATTATTCCCTTAACTATCCTTCTATGATTCAAAATCATGCTTTCCCTCCAGCTTTATTTCCAATACTCGATCTCACCAATCCAAGAATAGCATCCATTCTTAATTCAGGAAGTTTCACTTCTCTCCCTATCTTATTTTTATACTCTTTTCAATATATCTATATTTGGACATTGAGGGCAATGTACATCTTAAGTGTGAGGGGTATTTACTTCATTTCCCTATCAGAAAAATCCCTGAATGACTGCCTTGTTCTCTTGAAAAGCTCTCATATCGTATTTAGGATAAATTTTGATTGATTTATGATTTTGATTGATATATCTTGAATTAAAACATATGGATTTATGCATTGATTGTTTAAACTTTAAAACATTAGAGAATCAAACATGATAAGTTGATTTTAAGAATTTAAAATCTTAGGTTGTTTCCCAAAGTTAGGTATTACTTTGAGTTAGAATTCACAAGTTTTAAACATCAAAAAGCCACAATTTTTGTGAGATTTTTGAGCCTTTTGAGAATCTATTAATTCTTTCATGCTCAATTTTATTATTGCTTTGAGTGCGTCAATATTAAACTGTTATTCTAGAGCTTGCTTGATTATGCATGTTAAGACCACACCATTTGATTTGATATGTCAAAATGATTAAAGCACTTAGGATTAACCCACTCATGCCATGAAAAGCCTGCCTCCACGATTAACCCCTAGTAAACACCCTTAAGCCTAACAAGCCATTTCTTGTATTACCCTTAATATTAACCCTTAACCCGTTATTGTTGAAATCCCCTAAATTAATCCCTATTTTTGTCGAGATTTGAGTTGAATAAATTGCTTATCTATGTCTTGTTCATAATAGTTAGTCTATGTTATTTAACTTGTTCTTAAAAAAAATGTATACACATTAGTAATTCCATATTCTGAGAAGAAGCTTTGTTGTACGCAAGTGATGATTAACTCTTTTTCTAGTTAAGCAATTTTTCAATTCAATCTCGATTCTAACCCTTTCTTTCAGCTTGTGACCACACCCCTGAACCAAGCCTCGTTACAACCTTCTAAAGACCTTTTGATTGATGTTTCATCTCAATTTATAGTGGTGGAGATTTAATTTTCATGCAAGCCTATGGTAATGACTTTTCATTATTGACTATTGACTGCTTCATTTATTGTCTTTAAACACCTCTAGCGATTTGAATGAATCTGTAGTGAGGATGTGAAACTCTGTGATATTTTGAATCAATGGTAATTACTTAGATGAGGGGAAATACCTATGTTTGCATGATTAAATACTCAACTTGGAATGTTTGAAATTTTTATGTTCTTTTAGTTGAATTCTCAATGTATGATTACCTATGGATTATTTTGAGATATTATCGATAGAAATTATAAATTGAGAAGAATTTATTTTGATTATGAGTTGAGAATTTTGCTTCAGGACAAGCAAATGCTTAAGTTTGGGGGTATTTGATGAACCGTAATTTATACATATTTCTATCCCATGTTTAATGTATTTTATGGATGATTTTTCATTAGAATTGGTGAATTCGATGCTCCTAATGCTTTAATTTCATGTTTTATACTTAGGAGAGCATAGGAGAGCGAAAGGAACGAGAAACGGGCCAAAAACAGAGAAAATGGGCCAAAGTACGAAATTAACACGGCCTGGACTTCCTCACATGGGTAGCCTACACGGCCGTGTCAATTTGGCAGAATCGAAGCACGACTCACACAGGTTGAACACATGCCCGTGCCATTCTAACAGGCTCGAACACAGCCTGAAATAATCACACACGGGCGTGTCACACGAGCGTGTCCCTGTCGAGGCCAATTTGAGTCCAATTCGAAAAAAGGCTAATTTTGAGGGCTCTTATGCATTCCAAAGCCTATAAATACTCCTTGGAGGATGAATAAAGAGGACACACAGAATAGGGAGTAAGGAATTACTCCAAGGAAGCCAATTGATCCATCTCAGAAGCCGAAATCACCATCAAGACTAAAGATCTCTCCTCAATTTCCCCTTCAGGAGTTTTGGGTTTTCTTTATGTTTTGTATTCTTTATTATTCTGAGATGTTATCTTATTTAGTTATGAACTAAAACCCCTAAATACCTAAGGGGAATGAAACCTAAGATGAATCTTGTTATTATTTTCTGAATTGTATGATAAATATTTAACTTGTTCTTAATTATGTGTTCTTAATTCTTGTTTTGATATCCCAGGATACTGATTCAAGATAAGCTCTTATTCAAAGGAGGAATAGACCCTGTCTAAGAGTACATTTATCATAATTAAGCAGAGTTGTTTGCGTACCTAGGCATAGGGTGACAAGATTTTATCGGATTAGGGTGAAACCTAATAAGGGGATCCATAGATTGAGTTAATGCAACCCTAGGGTGTTAATTAGAGAAAGGTCTCAATTATTCAATCTAGGTATAAGACGTTATTAGTCTTGAATAGGGATAATAACATAACATAGGGATCTCTATGGAATAAGTTAAATGAATAAATCGTCCGATTCGGAGCCAAAATAACAAGTATAGTCTAGGTGGATTTTTCCTTAGGTATTGTCTTAATTCAATCGCTTTTCCCAAAAGCAATTCCCCAATTCCATTCTCTGTGAATTATTAGTTTAGATAATTAGTTAGTTAAAACAAAAACCTCTTTATTTTTAGGCTAGATAATAAAAAGATAGTCATTACTAGTACTTTTAGTTCTTTTGGGTTCGACAATCCGGTCTTGCTAAAATTATACTACTGTTTGATAGGTACACTTGCCTACATCGTGATAATAGTTAATTTCAAAAATGATTAATTATAAATATTTAAAACCTATCACGAAATCACATAATCAAGATACTCCACTAGATCTTGGGAAAATTTATCGTCTTCAATCTACTCCACTACTACCTGCTCTCTTGCTACTTAAGAGAGATAAGGCTGGTGGCTTAAATCTGCTCCATTGCTAATACATGAAGATAAAATTCGCCATCTTCGATCTACTCCACTACTGCTTAGTGAGATAAGATCTTCAATCTTTAGTCTGTTTCCTTGCTACTTTAGGAATATAAGACTTGTATCTTGAACCTGCTCCACTGCAACTTCAGGGAGATAAGGCTTGAGGCTTGAATCTGCGCCATTACCGATACATAAAGATAAGATTCGTCCACTGTTTAGGGAAACAATATATACAATCTTCAATCTGCTTCATTGCTACTTCAGGAAGATAAGACTCGTCTTCAACCTGCTTTCTTGCTACCTCAGATAGATAAGGCTAGTGACTTAAATCTACTCTATTGTCGATACATGGAGATAAGATTTGCCATCTCCGATCTGCTCCACTACTGCTTAGGGAGATAAGATCTTCAATCTTCAGCCTGCTTTCTTGCTACCTCAGACAGATAAGACTCAATCTTCAACCTGCTCTATTGTTACTTCAGAGAGATAAGGCTGGTGGCTTAAGTCTGCTCCATTGCAGATACATAGAGATAAGATTTGTCGTCTTTGGCCTGTTCCACTACTGCTTAAGGAAATAAGAACTTGAATCTTTAGTCTGATTCTTTTCTACCTCAGGAAGATAAGACCCAATCTTCAACCTGCTCTCTTGCTACCTCAGAGAGATAAGGCTGGTGGATTAAATCTGCTCCATTGCCGATACATGGAGATAAGATTCACCATCTTCGATCTGCTCCTCTGCAACTTCAGGGAGATAAGATCTGACTTTACCAATGTCGCTACACTGTCTTTTAGGGAACATGTCTTGTAGACTCGATTTTATATGCGCATGTTTATGCCAAATAATTAGGATGCTATGATTGAAATGAATCCAGTGCTCCTAACTAAATGTGGTATGAATGATATATGCATGCAGAAATGAGAATGATTCCTTTTTTAAAACTTAAGGTATCATTACTCATTGTTCATTAGTATGCTGTCACTAACGTATTCGCCCAACCATCATGTTGACAGAGTATCCCAAAGAAACAACCATATTGTTCTCAGCAAGCTTGCCCTGCTGTAATTCCAACGTCCCTTCCACTATTCTTTTGAGACAAAAACATTGCAACTTATAGTTGAATTTTCATCTGTTCGATCTGCTACCTCACTCCTTGGGTGTCATAGCCAGATGTGCGTGTATGATATTTGCATTGATACAAAATATCATTTCCCTTTTCTCAAGAATAACTCCTTTTTATATTGATCATTTTTTGAAATTATATCACCAACGCCATATCTTGTCCTTTTGTTTAATCATCATTTGAACAAAAATCCAAAGAGGCGATTTACTCAAATATGTCCTTGAGTTTGGCATGTTCTAAGAAATAGTCCTGTTTCATATTCTTACATTATCTAGAAACTTCTAGAGTAATATGTGAAACTTCTATTGTGAAAACATTACTAGTTCATTCATCATTACTTCAATGCAACATGCTTGCAATCAAATCATAACAATGGATAAGAATGGGATTGAAATTGAGCTCAAAGTGAATAAATCATCAAAAGAATAAAAATGAAAATTGATTTGGGAATGTATATCTTGACAAAGAGAGATTATTTCAAAGATAACTTAATTTATTAAAAATAAAAAGAAGACTAGGTACCCTTGTTATAAACCGTAATTTATACATATTTTTACCCCATGTTTAATGCATTTTATGGATGATTTCTCATTAGAATTGGTGAATTCGATGCTCCTAATGCTTTAATTTCATGTTTTATACTTAGGAGAGCATAGGAGAGCGAAAGGAACGAGAAATAGGCCAAAAACAGAGAAAATGGGCCAAAGTACGAAATTAACACGGCCTGGACCTCCTCACACAGGCAAACCACACGGCCACGTCAAGTTGGCAGGCCCGAACACGGCCTGAAGTAATCAAACACGGGCGTGTGCCACGGGTGTGTACCACGGGCGTGTGCCACGGGCGTGTCCCTGCTGAGCCCAAGTTGAGTCCAATTCAAAAAAGGCTAATTTTGAGGGTTTTTAGGCATTCCAAAGCCTATAAATGCACCCTAGAGGAGGAGGAAAAAGGAGACGGAGAATAGGGGGTAAGGAATTACTCCAAAGAAGCCGATTGATCCATCTCAGAAGCCGAATTCATCATCAAGATTGAAGATCTCTCCTCAATTTCCCCTCAGGAGATTTGGGTTTTCTTTATGTTTTTTATTCTTTATAATTTTGAGATGTTTTCTTATTTAGTTATGAACTAAATCCTCTAAATACCTAAGGGGAATGAAACCTAAGACGAATCTTATTATTATTTTCTGAATTGTATGATAAATATTTAACTTGTTCTTAATTATGTGTTCTTAATTCTTGTTTTGATATCCCAGGATACTGATTCAAGATAAGCTCTTATTTAGAGGAGGAATAGTACATTTGTCATAATTAAGCGGAGTTGATTGCGCACCTAGAAATAGGGTGATAAGATTTTGCTGGATTAGGGTGAAACCTAATAAGGGGACCCATAGATCGAGTTAATGCAACCCTAGAGTGTTAATTAGAGAAAATTCTCGGTTATTCAATCTAGGGATTAGACGTTATTAGTCTTGAATAGGGATAATAACATAACTTAGGGATCTCTACGGAACAAGTCGAATGAATAAATCGTCCGATTTGAAGCCAGAACAACAAGTAAAGTCTAGGTGGATTTTCCCGTAGGTATTGTTTTAAGTCAATCGATTTTCCCAAAAGAAAATTCCCCAATTATTTTCTCTGTGAGTTCTTAGTTTAGATAATTAGTTAATTAAAGCAGAAACCTCTTTATTCTTAGGCTAGATAATAAAAAGACAATCATTACTAGTACTTTTAGTTCCTTTGTGTTCGACAATCTGGTCTTGCTAAAACTATACTACTGTTCGATAGGTACACTTGCCTACATCGCGATAATAGTTAGTTCAAGAATGAATAATTATAAATTTTTAAAACCTATCATGAAATAACGCGATCAAGTTTTTGGCGCCATTGCCGGGGAACTAAAATATTAGGAACGCTCAATTTTTATTACTTTATCCATTTATTTTTCTTGCAATCTAATTTAATTTTATTATTATTACTAATTAATTTACTTTTTCTTTCTCTTGGTAGGTTTTTATAGTTTATGACTAGAAGAAATCCGTCAGGACCATTACTTTTTGTCGAAGAAATCGATCGTACAGTTCACAAAAATCAATGAGAAATAAGGCGCAGCTTAAGATACATAGAGGACGAGCAAGAAGACGATACTCAAACCCCAATCGAAGAGATGGCTGAAAACCAAGGCAATCAGCTACCTCCTGCAATTGCAGTTAATCAAAATCCTGCTCCTCGCACTATGTATGATTATGCTAAACCTTCTTTAACAGGAACTGAATCAAGCATAGTTAGACCTGATGTAGCTGCAAATACTTTTGAATTAAAACCTAACACTATTCAGATGATACCGTAATTTGTTCAGTTTGATGGTTTGCACGATGAAGATCCCAACGCTCACTTAGCAAACTTTCTGGAACTATGTGATACATTTAAAATTAATGGCATTTTTGATGATGTCATACGTCTTTGGTTGTTTCCCTTTTCATTGAGGAACAAAGCTAAATAGTGGTTGAACTCGTTACCACGAGGGTCAATTACTACTTGGGAACAAATGACCAAAAATTCTTACTAAAATATTTTATGACGGCTAAAATGGCTAAATTACGTAATGATATCTCTTCTTTTGTGCAGATGGATTTAGAAACACTCTACGATGCATGGAGAGATACAAGGACTTCTTGAGAAGGTGCCCCACCATGGGTTACCACTTTGGCTCTAAGTACAAACATTCCACAATGATCTGAATCCTTCAACTCGACAAATGGTTGATGCAGCTGCTGGCAGAACAATCAATAATAAAACATCTAGAGATGCCTATGAGTTTATTGAGGAGATGTCACTAAATAACTATCAGTAGCAAGTCATGAGGACAAAGCCAATGAAAAAAGCTGGCGTTTATAACGTCGATTTGGTCACCATGCTCTCTAATCAGGTGAACTCTTAAATAAAAAAATTGATGGTTTTCTTAGTTCTTCACAGGTTCACCCAGTAATACAGTGCGAAGCAAGTAATGGTGGAACAAGCCATTCGGAGTACCAACCTTATGGCCATAACATGGATAACGAGCAACTAAACTACATGGGTAATAATCCTCGACCTCAAAACAATCCATATAGTAACACTTATAATGCAGGTTAAAGGAACCACCCCAATTTCTCGTGGGGCAGTGAAGGAAATCAAAGACCACAACATCCTCCGGGCTACCAACAAGCACCCTACCAACAAGAAAAGGAGCCAACCCTTAAAGAGATGCTCTCAAAATTCATATCAGTGTTAGAAACTGTTTTCAGAACACTGAGACAGAACTTTAAAATCAACAAGCGTCAATCCAAGGTTTTGAAACTCAGATAGGCCAGCTTTCCAAACTAATCTTCGAATGACCACAAGGTAGTTTGCCAAGTAATATTAAACCCAAACCATGGGAACAGCTCAACGCAATTAATATCCAAGATGACGAAGGAGTCGTTGATCCTGAACCAGAACCAAGGCAAGAAACTGTGGTAAGCAAAGGTCAAGTTGAGGTAGATTATAATAAAAACAAACCAGTGCCTCTTGAATATAAACCTTATGTGCCATACCCCAACGCGACAAGGAAAGACTGCTCAGATGAACAATTTGGTAAATTTCTTAAACTCTTGAAAAAATTACATATTAACTTACCATTTATTGAAGCTCTATCGTAGATGCCAAACGTAATAAAATTTTTAAAGGAGCTTTTAGCAAATAAGCGGAAGTTGGACGAGGCGTCACATGTGGAGCTGAACGCCATTTGCTCTGCCATTCTCCAAAATAAACTACCCAACAAACTAAAAGACCTAGGGAGTTTTACTCTTCTTTGCTTAATTGGTAGTTTAGATGTTAATCGTGCATTAACTGATCTAGGCGCTATTATCAACGTCATGCCTTACAAAATGTTTAAGCAACTAGGTCTCGGGAAACCCAAACAGACTAGGATGAGCATTCAATTATTAGATGAAACCATAAGATTCCCTAGGGGTATTATTGAAGATGTGCTAGTTAAAATTGATAAATTTATATTTCCCTTTGACTTTATTGTTCTAGACATAGAAGAGGATAGCAAAGCTCCCTTAATCTTAGGAAGGCCATTTTTAGAAACTGCTAAAACCATCATTGATGTTGGCACAGGTGAACTCACACTCTGGGTGGGAGACGAAACAATCACCCTTCAAGCTCGCAATTCTTGCAACACATCAGGAATTGAAGGTGATCATCTAAACCATTCTACTAAAACTAACAATATGGTGCCACCTACTTTGTAGAAAATGAGTCTGAAGGAAGCACACGAGTCATTCTCAAGCAAAAGTAGAGATCCTATTCATAAAGATCGGAGATTACAAATCGAGGAACTCGATGAATGGCGGACGCACAAACCAAGAACAACTGACAAACTGAAACTATGCCAAAACAAGCCCGATACCTTTCTAAATCAACTTAAGGTTAGTGATAAGGTCTTACTAGATGCTGCAGATCCCCACATTGTCACTAGCCTACCGAATGAGGAAATCCCTCTTACAGTACTCAGTATTTTTCCATTCGGTACGATGGAGGTGAGTCATCCCAAGTTCGACACTTTTAAGGTAAACAACACTCGATTAAAACCTTATTTTGATGAGATTGATAGCATGAATGAGGAGAATAAACTCCTCAAACCACCATGATTATTCAACGGAGAGGTAAGTCGAGCTTAAACTATAAATAAACACTTCTCGAGAGGCAACTCGAGCACTAACAATAGTAATTTCTTTAAATTTTGGTATTTCCCTCCTAACTTACTAATAGAAATCTTGAATACAGGTGTTTTTGCAGAGGCACGGCCAAGCACACGGGCGTGCGTAAGGCCGTGTGAAAATAGGGCAAAAGATTTCCCCAACACGTGCTACGATTAAACGCCACAGTCGTGCAATATGGTTGTGGTCAAGCCTGCCAAAACAACAGGGGCGTGCGACACACCCGTGTGGAAGACCCGTGGTTGAAACTGAGAAACTAGCACGGGCGTGAGACACACCCGTGTCTAACACTCGTGGTCAAACCTGTTAAATTAACACCGGCATGGGGATTGCATACACTGTAGTGCGACACGGCCGTGTGAACCCACATGCTCGAGGAACACGGGCATGTACTAAATTTCAGACGTGCCCAAATTTGAAATTCGTGAATCACATAGGCTGAAATTAGGGAACACGGACGTGTGCCATGGCCGTGTGGCCCAAAATCTATAAATACCCTACACTATTCACTTTTTTCCCTATTCAAAAACCCTAACCCTAGTCGCTCTAACTCCACACGGCCTCTCTGCCACGTCTGTGCGCCATCTCCAACTTTATTTTTAACACTCAATCTCTCTCCCTTAGCGTTTGTTCACTATTTTCACCTCTATTCTACTTATTTTTAATGCTTATTCTTAAAATAATTGTTATTTTTATCATACTATGTTCATTTTGTTCATTATTTCCTGCATTATTAGATTATTTATCATGCATTTTATGTTAATATAGGTTGTTAGGAAAGCTTCATTCCTTTGTCATTCACATGCCATTATTATGTCCATCCTCATGCCCTTACAATGTCATGAAATTATGCTATCAAAAAGAATTTTGTTGGTTGAGTTTGGTTCATATTTTGGCTGAAATTAGTAGTTTAAATTCATGGCTTTCCAGATTCATGTATTTACTATTATTCTTCTTTATATTACAGGCTTTTAATGTTGTCACGAGGAAAGAAAACTGTTGTAACGGCCTCGAATAAGAGGAAGGGAACGTCATCTTCAGCGGGTCCAACCGCGAAAATTCGTCACCCTCTCCTGCAGTTCCCCCAAGGGCCCCAAGAAGAGCTTTTACAAATACTTCAGGCCTGACCCTTAATTGCGGGCCGCTACATCGACTGGGCTGCCATAGAACAAGTTTAGATGGCTGACATGATTCAGGCTCTCTTAACCACCGGCTCGTGGGAGCTGTTCTTCGGGATTATTGAGCTGACATACCTCGAGCTCATGATGGAACTCTGCTCAACGTTCTATCTCTAGGCCGTAATGACAAGGTACGATGATCCTAGCACGGTCCAGTTTTGCCTAGGCGGATTAATCCGCCAGCTAAGCGTCCCAGAGTTTGGTGCTGCACTAGGCCTATATACGGAGGAGTTCAGGGAGGAGAATGAACTACATGCTATCAGTCGCCACATACATTTCTCTCTCTCGAAGTGCTGGCACACTTTGGCCCCTAGCACGGCCTCGTACAATCCTAGCCACTCCAAGGCATCAGTTCTCCCACCATCCCTAAGGTACTTACACGCTATTTTAGCTCACACGATTACAGGGAGGTGAGAGAGCACTGGCGTCGTCAACACCCACAACGTCTACTTCTTATGGTGCATGTCACAAGGGCACGTCATCGACCTTGCCTATTTCATCGCCCTTGCAATTCAGCACTAGACGGAGCGGCATCGGAAGGGGGTCATCTCCAATGGCCCCTACGTGACTCAAATGGTGCGACACTTTGGGCTCCTCAACACCGCAGCCCAAGAATCATCCCTCACCCTCATCGGCCAGATGTCTCCACAAGGTATCTCGAGCATGCTTAGCATGAGGATGATCGAGAGGCGCCAAGGAACCTACCCTCCCCAGTATCGTCTCACCCAATCTACCGAGGAGGAGGCCTACGAGGACATTCCTGATGACGTCTGCCTACAGCATGAGGACCCACCGACTCAGCCACCACCACCCTCTTGTCCAGTTCATGCGGCGGCTTCATATGCTGACATCTCTAAGCGCCTAACCCGATTCGGGCAGCAGTGTTTTTAACGATTTGACAACATTGATGCTACTCTACAGCAGATTTGTTAGCACCTCCACATCTCATCACTAGTCCCACCTCGCAAACCATCCAGCGATGAAGATGTTTAAAAATATTTATTTATTATTTTATGTTTTAATTTTTATTGAAATTACTTTTTATTTTTATTAGATTTTAGAAATTTTATTTTTAATTATTAATTTTGGTTATTTCTTTTTGAGTAATTATTCTCCCTAATATCCCCTAAAAAGTTCCTAATTTTATCACAGCTATATAAAGCTCTTAAGCTCATCATCACATAGGAACTAAAACTCCACCGAGAAAGGGTCTCCACGACTGCCATTTCCTGCTCGACCATGACCATAGCTACCACTAGATATAATATTCTTTTGGCGCAGGACTTATGGACTAATGAACATCTACGACCGCCAGAGTATCCTCCTCCACTCTTGAACCGATTACTCTCCAAAACTCTAGTTCGAGGAATTCATCATACAGGAAGTTTCACTTCTCTCCCTATCTTAATTTTATATACTCTAATATCTATTTTTGTACATTGAGGACAATGTACATCTTAAGTGTGGGGGAGTATGTATTTCATTATCAAAAAAAACGCTGAATGATTGCCTTGTTCTCTTGAAAAGCTTTCATATCATATTTAGGATAAATTATAATTGATTTATGATTCCGATTAATATGTCTTGAATTAAAACATAGGCATTTATGCATTGATTGTTTAAACTTTAAGACATTAAAAAATCAAGCATTATGAGTTGATTTTTAAGAATTTAAAATTATAAGTTGTTTCCCCAAGTTCAGGTATTACTTTGAATTGGGATTCACAAGTTTTAAACATCAAAAGCCATAATTTTTGTGAGATTTTTGAGCCTTTTGAGCATCTAATTCTTTTCATGCTCACTTTTATTATTGCTTTGAATGCGTCAATATTGAACTATTATTCTAGAACTTGCTTGGTTATGCATGTCGAGGCCACACCATTTGATTTGATATATCAAAATGATTAAGGCACTTAGGATTAACCCACTCATGTCATGAAAAGCCTACCTCCACGATTAACCCTTAGTAAACCCCATTGAGCCTAACAAGCCATTTCTTATATTACCCTTAATATTAACCCTTAACCCATTATTGTTGAAATCCCCTAATTTAATCCTTATTTTTGTCGATATTTAAGTTGAATGGATTGCTTATTCTTAATAGTTAGTCTTTATTATTTAAATTGTTCTTAAAAAAAACTATGTATACATATATGTAATTTGTATGCAAATAATGATTAACTCTTTTTCTAGTTAGGTAATTTTACAATTCAAACTCGATCCTAACTCTTTCTTTCAGCTTGTGACCACACCCCTAACCAAGCCTCATTACAACCCTCCAAAGACATTTTGATTGATGTATCATCTTAAATTATAGTGGTGGAGATTTGATTTTCATGCAAGCCTATGGTAATGACTTTTCATTATTGACTATTGAGTGTTTCATTTATTATCCTTAAACACCTCAAGTGATTTGAGTGAATCTCTAGTGAGGATGTGAAACTCTGTGATATTCAAAATCAAAGGTAATTACTTAGATGCGAAGAGACACCTATGTTTGCATGATTAAATACTCAACTTGGAATGTTTAAAACTTTTATGTTCTTTTAGTTGAATTCTCAATGTATGATTACCTATGGATTATTCTGAGATATTATCGATAGAAATAATAAGTTGAGAAGAATTTATTTTGATTATGAGTTGAGAATTTTTCTTGAAGACAGAATTTATTTTGATTATGAGTTGAGAATTTTGCTTGAGGACAAGCAAATGCTTAAGTGTGGGGGTATTTGATAAACCGTAACTTATACATATTTTTTCCCCATGTTTAATGCATTTTATGGATGATTTCTCATTAGAATTGGTGAATTCAATGCTCTTAATGCTTTAATTTCATGTTTTATACTTAGGAGAGCATAGGAGAGCGAACGAAATGAGAAACAGGCCAAAAACGGAGAAAATGGGCCAAAGTACGAAATCAACATGGCCTGGACCTCCTCACACGGGCAGACCATATGGCCGCGTCAAGTTGGCAGGCTTGAACACGACCTAAAGTAATCAAACACGGGCGTGTGGCACGGGCGTGTCCCTGCCGAGCCCAAGTTGAGTCCAATTAGGAAAAGGCTAATTTTAAGGGTTTTTAGGCATTCCAAAGCCTATAAATATACCCTAGAGGAGGAGGAAAAAAGAGACAAAGAATAGGGGGTAAGGAATTACTCCAAGGAAGCCGATTGATCCATCTCAGAAGATGAATTCATCATCAAGACTGAAGATCTCTCCTCAATTTCCCCTCAGGAGATTTGGGTTTTCTTTATTTTTTGTATTCTTTATAATTCTGAGATGTTTTCTTATTTAGTTATGAACTAAATCCCCTAAATACCTAAAGGGAATGAAACCTAAGACGAATCTTGTTATTATTTTTTAAATCGTATGATAAATATTTAACTTGTTCTTAATTATATGTTCTTAATTCTTGTTTTGATATCCCATGATATTGATTCAAGATAAGCTCTTATTCAGAGGAGGAATAGAACCTGTCTAAGAGTACATTTGTCATAATTAAGCGGAGTTGATTGCGCGCCTAGAAATAGGGTGACATGATTTTGCCAGATTAGGGTGAAACCTAATAAGGGGATCCATAAATTGAGTTAATACAACCCTAGAGTGTTAATTAGAGAAAAGTCTTAGTTATTCAATCTAGGGATTAGACGTTATTAGTCTTGAATAGGGATAATAACATAACTTAGGGATCTCTACAGAACAAGTTGAATGAATAAATCATCCGATTTGGAGCCAGAATAACAAGTAAAGTCTAAGTGGATTTTTCCTTAGTTTTTGTCTTAAGTCAAGTGATTTTCCCAAAAGCAAATTCCCCAATTCTTTTCTCTGTAAGTTCTTAGTTTAGATAATTAGTTAATTAAAGCAAAAACCTCTTTATTCTTAGGCTAGATAATAAAACGACAGTCACTACTAGTACTTTTAGTTCCTTTGGGTTCAACAATCCAGTCTTGCTAAAACTATACTACTGTTTGATAGGTACACTTGCCTACATCACGATAATAGTTAGTTCAAGAACGAATAATTATAAATTTTTAAAACCTATCACAAAATAACGCGATCACCTTGATATCTCAAACTAAGTTTCTCTGAACGAACTTCTTGAATACCAATTTAAACTTGACATGTGTTTTGGAGATCAGAAGTACTCTGTCAATGCCCCAAGATGCAACATACCCTTTCCTTGTTAATTCAAGTATAGCAAGATCATTGCCTTTCCCATTTTAAATCCAACATTTGAGCTGCCCTTTTCGGGTTTTCAACTCAAATCCCCTTTGGTCTCAAGGCGCCCTTTGCGGGTTTTCACCTTGGCCTCTCCTTTTTTTTTTCATATTATTGAGTCTCAAAGCATCTTTTGCGGGTTTTCACTTTGGCTCTATATCTTTTCCATTTTTATTAGGTCTTAAAGCACCCTTTGCGGGTTTTCACTTTAGCTTCTTCCCCTCATTAAGTGTAATATTTTTTGATTGAATCCGATTTTACTGGATTAGACAAATTTTTCCATCCATTTCAGCTAGGATTAATGCTCCTCCGGAGAAAACTTCCTTCACCACATAAGGCCCCTCCCAATTTGGCATCCATTTTCCTCTGAAATCCTTTTGTATGGGAAAGATCTTTTTCAAAACCAAATCTCTCTCATGAAATTCTCTTGGGTAAACCTTTTTTTCATAAGCCCACATCATTCTTTTTTGATACATTTGACCATGCTGAATAGCCCTCAACCTCTTTTTCTAATCAAATTCAACTGATCATATCGAGACTGTATCCATTCTGCTTCATCTAACTTCAATTCTGACAAAACTCGGAGAGAAGGTATCTCCACCTCAATAGGTAAAACTGCTTCCATTCCATAAACCAATGAGAAAGGCGTTGCCCCAGTAGAAGTTCTGATGGATGTTCAATAAGCATAGAGAGCAAATGGCAACTTCTTATGTCAATCTCTGTAAGTTTCGGTCATTTTTCCCACAATCTTCTTGACATTTTTATTGGCTGCTTCCACTATCCCATTTATTTTTGGGTGATATGGTGATGGATTATGGTGTCTGATCTTAAACTAACTACAGACCTCTACTATTGTGCTATTGTTCAAATTTAATGCATTATCAGATATGATCCTTTCAGGCATCCTATATCGACATATGATTTCCTTCTCTAAAAATCTGCTGACTGCTGATTTAGTTACATTGGAATATGAAGTAGCCTTCACCCACTTGGTAAAATAATCAATGACTACAAAGATGAAATGATGCCCATTTGAAGCCTTCGATGAAATTGGTCCTATGACATTCATGGCCCATATGGAAAACGATAATAAGGAAGTCATAACATGCAAAGGCGAGGGAGGTACATGAATCTTATCACCGTAAATTTGGCATTTGTGACATCTCTTAGCATAATTGATGCAGTCTCCTTCCATAGTTGACTAATAATATCCAAACCTCATAATTTGTCTGGCCATTGTGAACCCGTTAGCGTGTGTTCCACAAATGCCTTCGTGAACTTCTTCCAAGATTTTTTTGGCCTCCACAGCATCCATACATCTCAATAGTACCTTATCCTTTCTTCTTTTGTATAGGATCTCCCCATCTAAGACATATTCACAAGCTAACCTTCTCAACGTCCTTTTGTCATTCTCTGTTGCTTAATCTGGATATTCACGATTTCTCACATATCGTAATATATCCTGATACCAAGGATGATCATCTCTCTTTTCCTCTATATTATACAATATCCTGATACCAAGGATGGTCATCAAACTCTTCAACTAACCCCAAAACCAACCTTCTATAATTGATTAATTTGGAATCTCTTGTCTCCCATTCACCTCGAAGTTGGCAAATTACCAGCGCAGAATCTCCATATACATCCAGTGACTTGATCTTTTGTTCTATAGCTGCTCGAAGTCCCATGATACATGCCTCATATTCTGCCATATTATTTGTGCAATCAAAATCCAATTTACATGTGAATGGATAATAATCTCCACCCGAACATACCAAGACTACTCCAAATTCCATTACCCAAAGCGCTTGAGGCTTTGTCAAAATTCAATTTCCAAGAGTGATATTTTGTAGTGTCCTCTTCAGTAGCTACCACATACACTATCTCCTCATTGGGGAAATCAAAATTCAAGGGTTCATAATCTTCTAAAGCTCAACTGGCCAAAAAATCTGCTATTGCGCTCCCTTTCACGGCTTTTTGATTCACGTAAATTATGTCAAATTTAGAAAGCAAAATTTGCCACCTAGCCATCCTTCCATTCAAGGCATTTGACTCCATCATATACTTTAGAGGATCCAACTTTGAGATTAACCAAGTCGTATGGTACAACATGTATTGCCTCAACCTCCGAGCTGTCCAAATCAAAGCACAACACAATTTTTCAATTGGCGAATATCTCAATTGACACTCAGTAAATTTCTTACTGGGGTAATATATCGCCCTTTCTTTTCTTCCTAATTCATCATGCTGACCAAGCACACATCCCATAGAATTATCAAACACTACTAAATACAATATCAACAGCCTCTCTGAGCTTGGAGATGATAACACTAGAGGGCTCGAAAAATATTTTTTAACTTAATCAAAAGCTACCTAGCATTTATCATCCCATTTTCCTGGGTTATGCTTTTTAAGAAGACGAAATATAGGATTACATTTCTCTCTTA
Source organism: Gossypium arboreum (assembly GCF_025698485.1). Taxonomy (NCBI): domain Eukaryota; kingdom Viridiplantae; phylum Streptophyta; class Magnoliopsida; order Malvales; family Malvaceae; genus Gossypium; species Gossypium arboreum. The sequence goes on from NC_069080.1 coordinate 124,396,308, forward strand.
ACTAAGAAATAAACCGAGCAATGTAATTTAGTCTTTCCAAGAAGCCTGGAACTTCTTTTTGAGTACGTGGTGGAGACAACTCTTGTATAGCCCTGACTTTGTCTGAATCAATCTTAATTCCTCTCTCACTGATTACAAAGCCCAATAGCTTTCCTAATCTAGCCCCAAAGGTACAATTGGTTGGATTAAGCTTTAGCTGAAATTTCCTCAATCTCATGAACAATTTTCTCAACACTTGGATGTGTTCTTTCTCAGTTCGAAATTTGGCTATCATATCATTAACATAAACTTCGCTCTCTTTGTGCATTATATCATGAAATAAAGTCACCATGGCCCTTTGATATGTTGCTCCAGCATTCTTTAATCCAAACGGCATCACCTTGTAATATAACGTGCCCCACAAGGTTATAAAAATAGTCTTTCCCATGTCCTCAGGATGCATCTTGATTCGATTATACCCCGAGAAGCCATCCATGAAGGAAAACAAAGAGTAACCAGCCGTATTGTCCACTAGCGTATCAATGTGAGGCAAGGGAAAATTGTCCTTTGGACTAGCCCTATTTAGATCTCTATAGTCCAAACACATTCGCACCTTTCCGTCTTTCTTAGGAACAGGCATAACATTAGCTACCCATTTTGAGTATTTGATCACCTGAAGTAATCCAGCATCAAATGGCTTTTTGACTTCTTCCTTTATTTTTAAGACAATATCTGGCCTCATTCTTCGAAGCTTCTGTTGCACTGGCTTGCAATCTTCTTTTATGGGAATGCGATGTACTACAATATCAGTGATTAAACCAGGCATATCTTGGTATGACCATACAAAAACATTTTTGAATTCTTGAAGAAACCCAACAAGGTCTTACTTTGTTTCTTTCGCTATGCATGTTCCAATTTTTACAACTTTCCCTTCTTCCAAAGTTACCATGTCTACTGCTTCCATATGAAGTGAAATTTTCTTTTCTTCTTGCTCTACCATCCTTAATAAGTCCAGAGATAAATCACAGTATCTATCATCTTCAAAGTCCTGAGATCCCTCTAAACACATGTCTTGTTCAAATAGTGATTTTGAGTCAGTAACAACATCACTCATGATATTGATATCCAGGGACCTATTATAGGTACAAAAAATATACACAGAATGAATGAATTTGGTAATTATTGTTTGTATGGTATGTTTATAAATGAAATGAAATAATGATTGAAGAATGTCCAGAAAGGACCAGGATAATTACTTAAACGGAAAAAATAAAACAATTGCTTGTGGAAAGAATAAAAGAATGTTTGCTCAAAATGATAGCAAAAATGTATTTCATTAAAATAATGATGTCTGAACATGAGCCTATTTCACAAAGAAATCCTTATTGCCTCTAGGCTTAAAGAAACAAGTTTGTTTTGAACATTACTCTGAGTAAGCTCTAAAAACTACAAAAAGGTCTTCTGCAGTCCAATTGTCTAGAACACTCCCAGGCTCATAAGGACGATATCTGGCGAAATCCCCTCTTCAATTGCTTCTTCAAATATGGCATTTTTGTGCACATTTCCCAATACCCCTTTCATGTTTTCTTTATCTGGAATCCTTCATTCGGGATAACTAATCCCTCCCGATACAAAAGTCCTAGAGATGTGAGGGGTTATCATGGGCTCCCACTTAATTTCTCCACCACTCACGCGCGCTCTTCTTCTTTCCTGCCTTCTTTGCAATTCCTTTTTTCTTTGTCTGGCATCTGAATTGAACCCCAAACCAAAGCGATCATTTTTGTCTTTCAGCATCGAAACCTTAATTCTTACTCGGAGACATCTTCCAAGTCCCTTTCATGGCAAAGCCCCTCTTCCTACCATCAACTGTAGACTCATCATCGTAGTTTTGGATATTTTCGGCTCCAGAATTCTACTTTCCTCAGTGATGAATGTTGCATTTACAAACTCCAAAGATCGGAAATAACATTCAATAGCTTTATTATCTGTCTCTAAATATGGTGCATCACTCCTTACAGCTACAATAATGTCTTCTTTAGCATTTATCGTTACCAACCGTCCTTCAGATACCAGCTTTAACTTCTAATGTAATGATGAAGGCATTGCCCCTGCCGAATGTATCCAAGGTCTCCCTAACAGGCAGTTGTAAGAGGGCTTAATATCTATCACCAAGAAATCTACCAGAACACCTAGCAATGTGTATCCTTTACACCTGGTGGTTATATGCAAAGCTTTGGTAGATCCCATACCTCTTGGTGGTATCTCATCATCATTGAAGAAGATGAAGTTGTCTGGACTTATGTTATTAACCAACCGATCCAACTTATTGACAGAAATATCATTGGTCACATATGTCTCGTTTAGCACTTTCATCAATGCACTTCGATGTACTTTTGAACTTAGGAGCAAAGCTAATATAGATATGCGGGCTGGTTGTTTATGCAACTGTTCCACCACACTGTACTCACTATGCTTCAGAAACTTCAAGAACTCCTTAGCTTCTTCTTCTTTCACTGGTTCATTAACAGGCACCCCAGGTTTGACCACTTTTCCCCTCTTTTGTTCTACCGTCAAATTTTTTCCTTTTACAAGCTCTACTCGGGTATTTATCAAATCATATCGTCTTCCACTACACGTGTGAAAACCTATATTTTGATTCTCCTTTAATGGGCTAACTGAACTCTCCCTTCCTAGGACTGTCACATTATAATTATAGTTCTAAGGGACCCTTTTGTTATCCTTGTAAGAGAAAACCGCTAGCTTCTGAATTATGATCTTCGGTGTCATCTAAATTCCTGCTTCATTCTTAGGACATGAAATAATAACCACAAGATAATTGACTTTTGGGACATTCAACGTGGATTCTGACGCGCATATATACTTCTTCTCCTTACCCTCTTCATAAAATTCTATTTCCTTGTTGTCCATCAGGCCCTGGATTAATGCTTTGAACTCTTTAATTCTTGAATTCCATGTCCCTCCTCATGATGGAACTCACAATAATTCTCTATCTCATCACCACTTCCTTCTGAATTCAAAAGAACTAACCCGTTTTTTACCATCTCCTTCCAGACCCACTTCAAAGGATTTTTTACTTCCATAATATCCGTCTTGACTCCTTTTCCCATACCTCTATCTATCACGTTTACCCCACCATCAATATGATTAGGTAATGAATTTTCTACACTGGGCGCATTATCAAACTTCACAATGCCCATTTGAATAAATCTTTCAACTAGCTTCTTAAAAGTAGTGCAATTTTCTATTGAATGTCCTACGATCCCCGCATGATACTCACATTGAGCATTGGCATCATACTATTTAGGGAATGGAGGTTGTAATGGCTTTAGATAAAAAGGTGCCACCACATGTGCATCGAACAAACTTTGATATAATTCTTTATACGTCATGGGGGTTGGCGTATGTTGAAGTTTCTCACTATTTTACTTTGCTCCAGATTCCTGCCTCGATGAACCCTGACTAGCAGTTATCGCTTTTGGTTAACTTATAGTAACAGACTTTGAATACCCCATGTAATAGCCCAAATTTAACCGGGCTAAAAACATAATAAAAGGGGATAAATAAATAAATATACATTTATTAAACAATCCAATTCCATGTTACAAAGCCCAAACAGTGGGCCCAAAATCAAACATCTCAGACCCATTTACCCGGATACTACCCAGCAGGCCTAAAGCTACCCAGCGGACCCACTTACAACCTTAACCCAAATACACCCGAGGCCCAAACCTAAAACAGACCCAAACTCTCAGAGGCCCAAAATTTAGAAGCATTCGGCTAGGGTTAGAAACCCTAGCCCTCTCCTCACGCCGCAAGGAATTTCTAGAAGCTTCGAGCATTTCAAACGGTGTGGCCTTTCATTTCAATCGTTGCCACCAAGCATGCCGTGACTTCTCGACTCTGCCATCATACATCGCACCACCATCGACGCACAAGACACACCAGAATCCGGCGTTGGCTCCATCAGCGCGCAGACATCAGTGATTGAGCTAGATTCTCGCGGATTACCTACGAACAAAAGAAGAAACAAAGACAGAAAATCAAGGAAAATATGGAAAGAAATCTTTGATTTCTTTCCTAAAGCATAACAGCCTAAGGCTATAAAATCATTCTTCAAATCTGTAAAAAAAAAAGGAGAAAAGATCGTATAAAAAACCTTTTTCTTGCAATAATATACGAGAACTATTTGGCAGAGAAACAAAGGTGATCGATTGTTCTTACTCTACCTTTTTATTTTCTTTCTTGTGAACAACATGCATGTAGTACATCAAAATAGAGGACAGAAATCTACCTTTACATTGGCTCATGTATGACGGAGTCGGCGACGGCACGTGAGACTAGGCACGGAGGCCTGATGAACGGAACAGACCGGCCTAGGGCCGGAGCTCAGAGGGTTGGGGAGCTTTCAGAGGATTTCTGTAGGTTTTTTTTTTAAAAAAAATAGGTTTCTAAATGATTTTAGGTTATATTTTGGCTTATATAGCCTCAACAGAATGACGCCGTTTTAGCTTAATTCAATAAGCTTAAAACGACGTCGTATTAAGGAGAGGGATCCGCGCGTTGACCCGATTACCCGAGGAGGATCCGCGTGTTTTTAGAAATTCGGTTAATTTCCCAATCGATCCTTCCACTTTTTTTGGATTTATAATTTTGTTTTATTTTATTTAGGATTTAGCCCGGATATTTTGCTTCAGTTTTAATTTAGTCCATATAGTAAATGTTTTAAGTCCTGGATTAGAACGATGCCGTTTAGGGACAAGGGAAATTTCCCGATGAGTCCCTGGGATTTTAATGGCCATTTCAATCAGGCCCGATCTCAGTTTTTTTTATTATTGAATTAGCCACTAATTTTTGTTCATGTTTAATTTTAGTCCCTTTTATCCATTTTGATTTATTTATAACTTATTTTTTTTATGTACATGTATGAGTATACATATATCTATATTTTATAATTATCTGCTTATATGATATTATATTATGTTACTCCATGTTTTTCTATTGTTATATTAATATATATTTTAACATATATCATTATTTTATTATTTATTATAGTATATTTTTATCACAAAATGTTTATATATCTTTATACCATTCTATTAATTTACATTATTTTTTTTCCTTTACTTGTACTGTATATTTATTAATTGTTTATACATATTATATATTATTTTTACATATATACACTTTCATATTATAAATTATAGTTAATTTATGTTATGCCACTTTTTTATCATTATAAATTTTTCATCTTTATATTATTATCATTAAAAGTTTTAACTAGTATTATATTATATTTATTTTTATTCATATGTTAGTAATTACTTTACTTATATTCTATTATTATATATTTTGAAGATATTATAATATTATAACTTGTATAATACATATATTTGATCATTAATTACTTATTTTATATTATACTAAACTTATATTTATATTATAATTATTTTATTATAAAATCCTTTTACATATTTGGAATTTTATACATTATTTGTCTAAGCCAATATATTTTTATTTTTATATAATCATTATTTTTCAAAAATTTTTGTTATTATATATTATATGTTGTATATTAAATACTATTTTTATTATTAAATATCATATTTTATTAAACAATCACTCACTCTATACTAACTTTTTGATATTTTTATATTGCATATATCATTTGGGCATTAAATGTCATTTTTAAATTATTATTTTGTATGTTTTGCTTATTTATATGTTATGTATATCTTTGTACATATGTTAAGATTTGCTATATTTATTATTTTTTTATATGTATGTATTTAATGCATGATCTTTATATTATTGCTACTATATTGTTTAAGTACATGCTTTTACTTACCTATTATGATAATATGCCATATTGTGTGTCATCCATGCTCCTTCATGCATCGGTTTTTTTTAAAACGAGACTTCAAAGTTTTCAAAAATAAAAAAGGCAATGCTTGATGTTTGAAAACTTCGAGAAAAGTAGTGCCCTAACTTATTGGGTTGCAACTTTTCTCGTTGAGTTCGAATAGTCAAGTACCCTTTTAAGTTTTTAAGATTTTCAAAATACGAGCAACTGTCTTAGAATTTCAAAGCGTTGTGTCCTAACTTACTGGATGTGGCGTTTTGTCGTTTCGAGATAGAGATTTCCAAAAAGGCTAACTTAGTATCAATATTTTGATACAAGTGAACCCCAATTTTCAAAAACCAAAATATTTTAAAGAGGATTGCATCTTAAAATTTTTAAATTTCCGATCTTAAAGATATTTGATAATTAATTAGGTACCAATTTTTGGGCGTTACGAGGGTGCTAATCCTTCCTCATACGTAACCAACTCCCGAACCCGTTCTTTTTATTTCGTAGACCAAAACTAATGATTTTAAAACAAAAAAGTTTTAAAGGTGATCCAATCACACCTAAAAAGATTGGTGGCGACTCCTGTTTTCGTTTCTTAAAGTCGATTCCCATTTTCCAAAACTCGATTTAAAAATGGTTTCGACAGCTTGGCGACTCCACTAGGGACTCCATAAGAGAGTCAAGCCGTGTAATTGATTATCTCTTGTCTTAATGTCGGAAATTAAAAATTTTAAAATCTAATCCTCTTTGCATTACATGTGTTTGTATTATTGCATGTGTTCCTATATTCTGATGCACATTGCATTTGCATGACCGTTGTGGTCACACCCTTAAGTGGGGTGAGAAACTACGCCTTCGTGAGGTTTTCGCCTTTGTACAGGATAGTGGATCACTTTTGGGATACATCCGTACCTATGGTTTCGTGAGATTTTCATCTCCGTGTAGCCATAGGGAAATGTATTCCCCTGAACTGAACTCGATTCAAATGAGCCTATAATGGGTGAGAATCAAGGAATCTGCTGGTTCAGGTACCTCAAACTTTAGAACCAACCTCATATAGAAAAACCGTAAGAGCCCAACTTGGTTAGAGTTAAACTTTAGATATTACCCTTATGAATTATCGTTGAGATTTATTGATATCATGTGATACTAACTATTTCTTTTCTTTTGTTTGCATGTCATTTTGCATTTACAAAGGTATCGATTCACGGTTAGTTTCTAAGTTAGGAAGTTTTATTATGGAGAACAGACTTCTTGATAGAGTGGAGGGCAACGCTAACGTCCATAGATGGTCTGAGCAAACTCAACTAGAAAAGGGGGACAGTATAACTATGGGATATGTGTCAGAGCTATCAGATTATACTCGTATTAGTGTCACACAGAATAATCTCCAAGAGCTTAAAGAAATTTGGGATCAATGGGGCAATGAGACCAAACAGTTATTCTACGATAGTTACGGAGACTTACCTTACTTGCTCGATGTTCAGGTAGATGAGAACTTGTTCCAAGCCCTTGCTCAGTTTTGGAACCCGGCGTACAGTTGTTTTACTTTTGGGGAAGTAGACTTGGTACCTACTGTGGAGGAGTACACTGCCTTGCTTCGTTGTCCCAGATTTCAGAACGATAGGATCTATTCTCGAGCTGCTTGTGTCCCTACATTTTGGAAAAAATTGATGATTATTACGGGGATGAGCAAGCAATGGATCGTGCCCAGAATTAAAGAGAAAGGTGAGAGCAAGTGCATTTCGTGGGACGCTTTGAAAGATCTGATTATGACACACCCTGATGAGACGAAGAAGGTAGATGTTTTTGCCTTAAGTTTGCATGGACTGATGGTTTTCCCAAGGGCTTTGGGATATGTGGATGAGGCAACCACGGATCATTTTCATCGACTTAGTAAAAACGTCACTTTCGTCCCTACAATTTTGGAGGAGACATTCAGGTCTTTAGGTGCATGTAGGAGGGCTGGTGCTAGCAGGTTTATAGGATGTGCTCAGTTACTTTTGGCTTGGTTTTATAGTCATTTTCGGTTAATAGATAGGGTGGTTTGTCGGGTCTTCTTCGAGGATTATTCACCGTTGAGGGACATAGTAGCTTCAACTAGGAGAGTTGATGTTCCAGAAGAGAATTGGATGGTGCTACTTCAGAACCTTCATTCGAAAGACGTCGAGTGGCGGGCTCTGTGGATGACTCCTGGTGAGGTTCTGTACCGATGCGAAAGTTTTGATTGGGTCACCTGTTGGGAATTTGGGGTGCCATTGGTTATGCCCCTTTGCTCATGCTGAGGCAGCATGGATTGATACAATTCGTACCAGCGACTCAGGGGTTAGCGCAAAGTGAGTTAGTATACAGAGGAGCCGATTACAAGAGGAAAGTTAGTGAAGTTTCTAGTGCTTGGAAAAAGACTTGTCGGTTAAAAGGAGTAGCTATTAGCCCTGCAACCACACCGGAATATGTTGAATGGAGAGGCAGAAGGGTTAATGATAACATTCCTAAGCCAAACATGGAAGGGGCTCGACCGATTGAGGAATATTTGCAAGTAATGCCCTCAGAGTTAGAAATTATGTAGCAGGAGTTCGAGAGAAAGAGCTTGGAGTTCGAGAAGAGGGTAGCAAAGCTCGAAGAGAAAAAGATGTACTTGAGTTTGGACGTCGGTGTTCAAAAGATGGAGGTCGAGAAAGAGAGGAAAGAAAAGAGGAAGATCGAGATGATCTAAAGGAGCATTACAAAAGGGCACAAGTATCCTTGAGGAGAGCAAGAGTAGGAAGATCTTCAGATCAGTTGCAGAAAGAGGTCCAAGAGGAAAAGGCTAGAGCCGAGTATTGAGAGAGAAATTTCCAAGAGATGCAGGTGCAGAATTTGGCTTTAGAGGAAGAGAATAAAGGGTTAAAGACTAAGGTAGATGAGCTTGGAAGATCCCTACATTGGCACCAAAACCATAATTTTACAGTCGAGTTAAAGGAGCTAAAAAGCAAGGTTGAAGATTTGGAAGTGGCATTGCATGACGGTGAACTCCGGGTTGAGCAGCTCAAGGCACAAGAAGATTATCTGAAGGGAGAGCTTCATCAGGCTAGAGGACAAGTTAGAGAAAGGAATCATGTCATTGGTGAGGCTATAGCCCAGATTCGAGAGGTTGCTGAATATGTGCAAGACTTGGCAATTCGAGCTGATGTATTGAGTCTGATGTATTCATCGTCGTTGGATATAGGATGAGAGTTAGCCCTTGTATTAGATAGAGTTAAAACTTTGGGCATAGGGCGAAAGTGTATTTGTAATCCTCTTATATGTAAAGATATTCTTTTTCTAAATAAAATTTTCTAAATGAAGTTGAACCAGAATCGATATCCTTTTTGCATTCATGCATTTGCATCTCATAGCATTTCATCACATCGTTTGCATTCAAAGTTATAGAAAGACCCTAATTAGTTAAAGTTTACTTCTAAAGGTAGAAAGTAAAATCTGGAAATCACACATCCTTACGACATTCATACTAAAACTAAGAGTATGGATCAAAGGTTCAAGCAATTACAAAAAGATATGTAAGACCAAATGCAAGAACAGTTGGCCAAAATGCAGAATGAAATGAGGGAGCAAATGCTAGAGGCTCAGAGGAACATGATGGCTGAAATGGCTCAGCTACTGAGGGCTACTGATAAAGGAAAAACGCCCATGGCAATCACTGAAGAGGAGAATGACGGTCCTCCTTTGGGTTTTACTCTGCCTCATGTGCCACTGCAAACTGATGCACCTCCTAGAAGGCCATCTGTCACCGTGAGGCCTCAACATGGGCCAGTTGATGCTGGAATCCCCGTAAATTTCCCATCTGGTTTGGGAAATAATTTGGGTGATAGCTCGATCAACCCTATCACTCTTGATCAAGATTTGATGGAGAAGGAAATAATGGCAACTGAATCTGCGAAACAATTGGAAGATCGTTGCAGGTGGTTAGAGGAGAAGTTTAGGGTTTTGGAAGGCACTGGCAATCATCATGGGATTGATGCCAAAGACTTAAGTTTGGTCCCAGATTTGGTGCTTCCTCATAAATTTAAGATGCCAGAGTTTGAAAAGTACAACGGAACTACTTGTCCAGAGGCACACATAACAATGTTTTGTAGGAGAATGACTGGATATGTGAACAATAATCAATTATTGATCCTGGATATGTGAACAATGATCAATTATTGATCCATTGTTTTCAAGACAGCTTAGTAGGAGCAGCGGCCAGATAATACAATCAGTTGAACCGTGCAAGAATCAGTTCATGGGGAGATCTGCACAGGCCTTCATGCAACAGTACAACCATGTGACTGATATGACGCCAGATAGGATCTCCAAAACATGGAGAAATAGCCTAATGAAAGTTTTAGGCAATATGCACAATGATGGAGGAAGGTGGCAATGAAAGTACAACCACCATTGTTGTTATTTATCAACACTTTGAAGGAGCCATTCATCACTCATATGATTGGAAGTACCACGAAAAGTTTCGCGGATATAGTTATGGCAGGTGAGATGATTGAGAATGTCGTGAGGGGCGGTAAAATCGAGGGGGAAGTAGCTAAAAGATCGGCCCCAAGCAGAAAGGACAACGAGGTGAATAGCCTCAACTCGAGAGCAGTCACAATTGGTCAACCCAAAGCAGAGCAACAAAGTACTCAAAGACAGGAATCGGGTATAAGACAGAATTCAGAGAAGATATAATTCACGCCTATCCCTGTGACGTATCGTGAGCTTTATCAAAGCTTATACGATGCACATGCCATCACTCCATTCCACTTGAAACCACTGCAGCCACCATTCCCCAAATGGTATGACGCCAATGCTAAATGCGAATATCACGGGGGCACACCGGGGCATTCGATTGAAAATTGTACCAGATTCAAGAAGGTTGTGCAGAGGCTTATCAAGATGGGGGTTGTGAAATTCGACAATACTCCTGGTACTAAAAATCCATTACCAGATCATGGCAATCAAGGAGTGAATGCCATCGACGAAACAAGGGAAGGAAAAGTCAAAGAAGATGTTGTGAAGGTGAAGACACCCATGAAAGTAATATGGGAGGAGATGGTGAAGAGAGGTATGCTGACCTCCGAAAAAGGTAGAAGAGAAATAGAGAATTATTGCGAATTCCATAGAGAGAGGGGTCATGTGATCCAAAATTATGAGAAGTTCAAGGCCATGGTGCAAGGCCTTATGGTTAACAAAGAGCTACAGATTTTTTAGGGTAGTTCTGGCGAAAGACAAATATGTGTACTTGGAAATGAACGGCAAGAAACACACCGGCCAAGGATTATTATTTCCTTACGGGGGAATAATGAAGTAGGGGCGCAAACTGGGCCCAGGGTTGTCATCCATAAACCCAATCCTTTTCCTTACAAGGATAACAAGAGGGTGCCATGGAGTTATGATTACAGTGTAACAATACCTGAGGGGAAGAGCATAGCCAACACATCTAGAGATGTGCAAGATGAAGGTTCCTATACGCAGAGTGGGAAACGTTATGATACAGGGAGCGGCAAAGTAGAGCCCACAAAGACAAAATGCGTTGAGGTTGAGAGAGAGAAAGAAATTGAAGTACCCATCAATGAGCTAGTGAAGTAGGAAAAGGCTAAGGAGTTTCTAAAATTCCTTAAGCATAGCGAGTATAGCGTGGTCGAGCAGTTGCGTAAGCAGCCGGTGCGTATATCAGTGTTAGCCCTACTCTTGAGTTCTGAGGTGCATCAGGATGCATTGTTAAAGGTGCTTAACGAAACATATGTCACCCATGACATATCCGTCAACAAGCTGGACCGGTTGGTAAACAACATTAGTGCTGACAATTTCATCTTCTTCAATGATGATGAAATTCCACCCGGGGGCGTAGGGTCAGCTAAAGCCCTACACATCACTACTCGGTGCAAAGGATACACTCTCCCAAGTGTACTCGTTGATAATGGGTCTGCTTTGAATGTCCTTCCATTATCCACATTAAATAGATTACCTATCGATAGTTCAAATATGAAGACATGTCACAATGTGGTGAGAGCCTTTGATGGAACTAAAAGGAAAGTGATGGGACGAATTGACATCCCTCTGGAGATTGGGCCAAATACATATGAAGTCGATTTCTTGGTGATGGATATCAAGCCCTCCTATAATTTTTTGTTGGGGAGACCATGGATGTAACACCCCAAACCCGTGACCGTCACCGGATTTGAACACGTGGTGTTACCGGGCTTACTTCCCTTATTTCTCTCTTTGAAATATTTGATTTCTGTTCCAGGCAGGCTAGCTAGCTGCGTCACTATCACCTTAAAAATCATATCTCGAGTTACAGAATTCAAAAATCAGTTCCGTAAATTTTCCCTGAAACTAGACTCATAATACCATTTACACATTTTTTTTCTAGAATTTTTGGTCAAGCCAATTAGTACAGTTTATTAGTTAAAGTCACCCATGCTACAGGGGTCAATTACACTGACCTTTGCGCATTACGACCTGGATATCTTCTCATACGGAGCTTCAATGCTCATGTCGTTTGATTCTAATGAAACTAGACTCAAAAGGAAATCTGCACATATAATGCATGACTTCTAATTCCTTCTGGATAATTTATGGTAAATTTTCAAAGTCGAGACAGGGGATCCAGAAACCGTTCTGGCCCTGTCTCACGAGAACTTTAATATCTCTCAGTATACTGCTCATATGGTCGTTTCGTTTCATCCATATGAAAATAGATTCATCAAGGTTCAATTTCATAATTTATTCACTATTTAATTCTACTTCTACTATTTTTAGTGATTTTTCCATCTTACCTCACTGCTGCTGGCAGCATCTATTACCAAAGCAAACAATGACTATTTCATAAATCTTCTATGGCCAACTATTACATCATACATAATACAAACTATGGCCACCTTATCAAAATTTAGATTTATAAGGCTCGTAACTATAGGTTTTAGAATCACACTCAACCGACCACATAGGCCATTTTCGCATGGCTTAAAGTTTACAACCCATAATTCGACAAAACAAAATAGCCTATACATGCCAAATGTTCTCCTAGCTCAACTACGAAGACAATACCAAAAGATTTTCAGCCGGTGTGATGACTTCAACGACGGTTCCGAGCACGCAACAATACGAGTCCAAGAGACCTAAAATGGGTGACAAGAAAACACCGAGTGAGTTTATAACTCAGTAAGTCATACATCCACATTTCATATTCTATACAATAAGATATTTGAGGCACTTTACACACCAACTCATTCACACCACAATTATACAATTGCAATCATCACATAGATCTAAAGCTTACCAAGCTCAACCCCGAGCATGAACGTATTTCCTATTCATCATGAGCTCAAGGTACTTACCCGATCCGCTGTCCATACTCAACTCGATGGAGACACACCTCCATATATATAGAGTACGCACACACGTGCTTAATACTCGATTTCGCACACTTAGTGCCATGCGATTTAAGCTCGCACACATAGTGCCATACCCTTCGAGCTCGCACACCCAAAGGTCAGATATTTCCAGCATGCACACTTAGTGCCATATATTTCCAGCATGCACACTTAGTGCCATATATTTCCAGCACGCACACTTAGTGCCAATCTTGTCACCGTACACACGTGATTGTTCAAGACACTTAGTGCCGAAAGCAAACTTTCTACACATTTCACTATTTCTTTTACATTCAACAATTGTCATCACTCCATACACATACAATTTCATTTATATATATATAGCATCCCATTAAACACAATTGCATAGATTTTACAATCATTTAAGCAATATCAAACATATGTGCTTAATGACTTACCTTGTGTTGGGTAAAACAGTTCCAAGTCGGCTACTCGATGACCTTCGTCTTTCCCTTGCTTGATTCTCCTTCTTTAACTCCTTGAGCTTAATCAATAAACCAACTAGTTTAACCATCTTGCTAAACATTCATAATTCAACTACACATGCATATGTATGCTTGCATATTCGGCAATCATTCTTCTAATCACCCATTTGGTCGATTATACACCTAACCGAATATGCACCAAAAACTTGATTCAACTTCACCTACATGCTTACTTTAATGGCCGAATATATATATATATATATACAATGTCAACTAACATCTTTTAATCACCTAATTTCATCTCATGAACATTTAATCAAAATTTTCCCAATCTAGCATATATTTTCACATCCATTTGTAACATCATGTACAAACACATATACACATATAGGTGCAAGGCCGAATTTCAAGGTGTCCATAACCATCCAAAACACAAATTTTAACTATCATGCAAGAAGCATAAACCATGCTCATGAGCATGCCATGGCCGAATACATCACACACCATACTCCTTATAATTTTGGTCATGGTTAAACAAAGGACTCAATGCCCTACTCAAGAATACTAAAAGAAATTTTCAAGAGTAGTCAATCCATCATTGCATGCATCATTAGCAAGCTTCACACTTAGCATGCAATGGCTTCAACACAATATCAACCTTGGCCAAATACCATTTCTATGGCATAACAAGGATTTGAACCATGGCTAACATGAACATCAAGTTAGCAACTATAACATACATGAATCTCATGACACAACCTCATACATACCTTAATCTTGATGCATGTATAGCCAAATCTCCTTCTAGATCTCTTCTAAACCAAAAATGGAGCAAAAATCCTATCTTCTTCCTTAGTATTTTCGGCCAAAAAGGAAAGAACAATGATGAACAAATTTTTTTCTTTGCTTTTCTTTCACTCACGGCACAAAGGGGGGGGAAAGGATGAGCAAATTTTTGATTTTTTTGTTTCTCTTCCTACATGCTTAATTTTTTATCATTTATTACATCATGCATTAACAAAACATGCCATAACATGTTTTCCTTGCCCATATTCCCTTGTCATGGCCGGCCACTATATCATCTTTGGGGAAATTTGACATGTAAATCCCTTAATTTTGCATGCATTACCAACTAGTCATCAAACATTTCCCCATCATACTTTCAAGGTTTGCTACTAGGTCCTTTCTAGTGAAATTCACACTTATAACACTAAATCGAATCACCAAAAATGTCACACACAAATTAACACATATCATAGGCATCAAAATAAATTTTAAATTATTTTTATGCCTCGGTTTTGTGGTCCCGAAACCACATCTCGTCTAGGGTCAATTTTGGGCTGTCACAATGGATACACTCGGCAAGAGCGGTGCCTTCCTCATTGCACCAAAAATTGAAGTTAGTGACAGAGGGACACTTAATAACCATTAATACGGAAGAGGACATCATAGCGGCAGTCACCAGTAAGGTCCCTTATGTCGAGACAAGTGAATAGGCTATCGACTTTTCTTTCTACTCTTTAGAAATCATTAATACCACCTTCATTTTGGAAGGGAATAAGATGCCGGTACCCAAAATGTCTAGAGCCACTAGGATAGCCCTACAGATGATGATGGGGAAAGGAGCATTACTAAGAAAAGGACTAGGAAAACAGTTGCAAGGTGGGATTCAGATCCCAAAACTGGTTGAAAAGAAGGATCGTTTTGGCTTGGGCTTCAAGCCAGACCATAAGCACAAGAGGCAGGAAATTGAAAAGTGCCAAGCGAGAAGAAAGGCGCGTTTGAATGGAGGAGAAGTGGAGTGGGAACCGATGACATTCCCACCTATATCCAAATCCTTTAAGTCAGGAGGATTGCTGATAGAAGAAAGTCATCAAGTTAATACTGTACACAATGAGGGATCGGAGCAAGAAAGCCTTGAGGGCATTCGCCCTTACGAACCGGAGAGCTCTCTGAATAATTGGACTATGGAGGACCTTCCTGTAGTCTTTAGAAATTTTTCAGAGTAATTCTCGAAACATGTCTGTTACTCTAGGGCCTAGGAGTAGTAGGATTACGTTTGTGAAAATAGGCCTATGTTCATCTATAATTATTTCAATAAAACATAACTTTTATCAATTTAAACGAGTATTGTTTCATTTTTATCGACCAATATTCCTTTGAATTCTGGAAATTCTTATTCTTTTATTTATAACATATAAACAATCATTCTTAGATTCATTCATTCTTTGTGTATTCTCTCATACCTCCACAGGTCTTTAGATATCAATGATATGAGCATTGATATTGCAACTCCTGATTTCTTTTACGAGCAAGACATGTGTTTAGAGGAACCTCAGAATTTTGAAGATGTTCAAGATTGTGATGTATCTCACGATCTGTTAAGAATTGTAAACCAGGAGGAGAAACAAATCATGCCACATGAGAAAGAGGCAATAGAGATTGTAGCCCTAGAGGAAGGGAAGGAGTTGAAAATTGGAACCCTGATTACCGAGGACACAAGGCATGATCTGGTTGAGTTACTTCGAGAGTTCAAGGATATCTTCGCCTGGTCATATCAGGATATGCCTGGATTGAATATTGACATTGTAGTACATCGTCTTTCGATAAGACATGATTGTAAGCCAGTCCAACAAAAGTTACGAAGAATGAGGCTGGATATAGTTCTGAAGATAAAGGATGAGGTTAAGAAACAGTTCGATGCGGGATTCTTGCAAGAAGTGAAGTACTCTGAATGGGTAGCTAACATTGTACCAGTTCCTAAGAAAGATTGGAAGGTATGAATATGTGTTGATTATAGAGATTTAAATAAAGCTAGTTTTAAAGATAATTTCCCTCTGCCATACATAGACACTTTGGTGGACCACACAGCGGGATATGCGTTGTTTTATTTCATGGATGGTTTCTCAGGATATAATCAGATAAAGATGCATCCAGAGGATATGAATAAAACTACCTTCATAACCTTGTGGGGCACCTTTTGCTACAAAGTAATGCCATTTGGACTGAAGAACGCAGGGGCAATATACCAACGGGCCATGGTAAACTAATTCCACGACATGATGCATAAAGATATTGAGGTGTATATTGATGATATGATTGCCAAGTCGCGTACAGAAAAAGAGCATATTGTGGTCTTGAGAAGATTGTTCATGAGGTTGAGAAAATTTCAGTTGAAGCTCAATCCAGCAAAGTGTACCTTTGGAGCCAGATCGGGAAAGTTATTAGGCTTCGTGGTCAGTGAAAAGGGAATTGAAGTCGACTTAGACAAGGTCAGAGCCATACGAGAGTTACCTCCACCACGCACTCAGAAGGAAGTCCGAGGATTCCTAGGAAGATTAAATTACATCGCTCGGTTCATTTCACAACTGACCGAGAAATGCGATCCTATCTTTCGTCTCTTCAGAAAGCACAATCAAGGTACTTGGGATGAGGAGTGCCGGAATGCTTTTAAAAAGGTCAAGCAGTATTTTTTGAATGCTCCGGTATTATCTCCACCAAGCCCAGATAAACCGTTGATACTGTACTTGTCAGTGTTCAGTAATTCCATGGGATGTGTGCTTGCCCAGCATAACGAGTCAGGGAAAAAGGAGAAGGCAATTTATTATCTCAGTCAAAAATTCACTGACTGTGAGATGAGATATCCACCGATTGAAAAGTTGTGTTGTGCGCTGATTTAGACAACTCGGAGATTAAGACAGTACATGTTATACCATTCCACTTAGCTCATCTCAAAGCTTGATCTATTGAAATACATGATGGAGTCAACGGCTCTAAATGGGAGAATGGCGAGATGGAAAATTTTGCTTTCAGAGTTTGATATAGTCTACATAAGCTAGAAGGCTATAAAAGAAAGTGCGATAGCAGACTTCTTGGCCAGTAGGGCTCTAGAGGATTATGAGCCATTGAACTTTGATTTTTCAAATGAGGAGCTAATGTGCATAGCAATGTCTGAGGATTCTCCTTGGAAGCTAAATTTTGATGGAGCTTCTAATGCAGTTGGAAATGGAATTGGGGCAGTCTTGGTATCCCTGAATGGCGATCATTACCCTTTCACGTGCAAGTTGGACTTTGATTGCACGAACAATATGGCTAAGTATGAAGCATGCATCATGGGACTTCAAGCAGCCATAGAGTGAGGTATAAAAACCTTAAAAGTATATAGAGATTCTGCATTGGTAATTTATCAGCTTAGAGGTGAATGGGAGACAAGGGACCCTAAATTGATTAGTTATCGAAAGGTAGTTTTGGGGTTACTTGAGGAGTTTGATGACATCACCTTCAATTATCTCCCACGATATGAAAATCAGATGGCAGATGCTTTAGCAACCTTGGCCTCAATGATCAAGGAAAATAAAGAAGAGATAAAGATAATTCAAATGAGTGTCTACGAGGCTCTAACTTATTGTTGTAACATTGAGAAGGAAGGAAATGATAGTAACCCCTGGTATCAAGATATATTACGATATATGAGAGATCGTAAATACCCTGAACAGGCCAGTGAAAATGACAAACGAACTTTTATGGAGGTTAGCTTGTGACTATGTCTTAGACGGAGATATCCTATACAAGAGACAGAAAGACCAAGTACTTTTGAGATGTGTTGATGCTGTGGAAGCTAAGCTAATTTTAGAAGAAGTTCATGAAGGTGTATGTGGGACGCATGCAAATGGGTTCATGATGGCAAGGCAAATCATGAGGTTTGGCTATTATTGGGCCACTATGGAAGGGGACTGTATCAACTATACCAAGAAATGCCATAAGTGTTAGATTTATGGGGACAAAATTCATGTTCCACCTTCACCTTTGCATGTTATGACTTCTCCATGGCCCTTTTCCATGTGGGGTATGGATGTTATTGGACCAATATCACCAAAAGCTTGAAACGGACATCGGTTTATCTTCGTGGTAATTGATTACTTCACAAAGTGGGTAGAGGCTGCCTCTTATGCGAATGTTACTAGGTCGGCTGTGAGTCGATTCTTGAAGAAAAAGATCATTTGTCGGTATGGAATGCCTGAGAAGATCATATTTGACAATGCATTAAACTTAAACAACAAAACAATAGCAGAGGTGTGCGACCAGTTCAAGATCAAACATCACAATTCTTCTCCCTATCGTCCAAAAATGAATGGGGCAATGGAGGCCGCTAACAAGAACATTAAGAAAATAGTGGGGAAGATGACCGAGACTTATAGAGATTGGCATGAGAAATTACCATTTGCACTCCTCGCCTATCTGACATCTGTCAGAACCTCTACTGGGGCAACTCCATTCTCGCTAGTTTATGGGATGGAAGCAGTATTACCAATTGAAGTAGAAATACCTTCTCTTCGAATTTTAACGGAGGTAAGGTTAGATGAAGCTGAGTGGGTTCAATCCTGATATGACCAGCTAAACTTAATTGAGGAAAAGAGGCTAAGAGCCATCCGTCATGGTCAGATGTATCAGAAATGAATGATGCGAGCTTATGATAAGAAGGTTCGACCAAGAGTGTTTCACGAGGGAGACCTGGTGTTGAAAAAGATCCTTCCTATTCAAAAGGACTTTAGGGGAAATGGATGCCGAATTGGGAAGTGCCGTATGTCGTGAAGAAAGCTTTCTTCGGTGGTGCATTGATCTTAGAGGAAATGGATGGGCAAAGTTTACCCAATCCAGTGAACTCAGACTTAGTTAAAAAATACTTTGTCTAAAGGAGAAGAGAATCTAAGGTGAAAACCTGCAAAGGGTGCTTTGAGATTTCAAAAAAAAAAAAACGGAGAGGCCAAGGTGAAAACCCACAAAAGGCACCTTGTGACCAAAGGGGTTTTGAGTTGAAAACCCAAAAGGGCAGCTCAAATTTTGAAGAGTACACAGTGATCTTGCTATAAAGAGTAAGCACGTTGCATATTGGGGCATCAACAGAGTACTTTGAATCTTTTAAACACATGTTGAACTCAAGAAGGATTTCATGGAGTTGGTGTATAGACACTCAAGCAGCAATATCTAGGGCATCTAACTTCTATCTTGTTTGCTATATTTAGATTCTATTTCTTAGATTCTATTTCTTCTAGAAGATAGGTTTTCAAATTATTTTCCTTTATATCTTTTCGATAATTCATTTTAAACCACTAAAGTTTATTCATCTTCCATTATTCTTTAAGTATGTTGCATTGAAATAATAATAGATGAATTGAATATGTTCATAAACGAGGTTTTGCCCATTACTCTGGAATTTCTAGATAATATAAGAAACTAAAATAGGACAATTGTTCGAGAAATTCACGTAAGTAAAGGATGAAGGAACTCGAGGAATTTCCTCTAGTCTAAAAGGAAAATAGACAAAACCAATGATTCAATTTTAAGGAAAGATTATCTTACAGACATCCTCAGTGGATAGTAGCATTGGAGGAAGGGAACAGGCCTACAAGTTGAGCAAGAATGATACTTTACAAAAGAAGGAATGAGTGATGACATATAGAATAGGAGTCATGTGCACAACATTTTGCATCATAACATGTTTAATTAGGAACATTCGACTCACTTTGAGCATGGCATCCTAATTACTAGGCACAATCATTAACAGGTTATCAAAGATGGCGCAGTGTAATCCCCTAAACAGTAGGGTAATAGGCTGCATCATAGCAGATCTGACCTTCAGATGATTAGACTGAAGCAAGATCCAGGATGATTTGGCATCCTTGTGTTTACAAGGAACAAATCGAAGACATAGCTAATTTGGCTTTCACGTGTTTACGCTGAAGCAAATCTAAGATGATTTGGCATCTCTGTATTGCTAGAGAACGAATCGAAGTCTGGCTTCTTCACTTTGATGGAGAGCAGATACATAGCAGATCTCGCCTTCAGATGTTATGCTGAAGCAGATCCAAGATGGTTTGGTACCCTTGTGCTTACAAGGAACAAATCGAAGACATAGCTGATTTGGCTTTCACGTGTTTACGCTGAAGCAAATCTAAGATGATTTGGCATTTTTGTATTGCCGGAGAATGAATCGAAGTCTGGCTTCTTCACTTTGATGGAGAGCAGATACATAGAAGATCTCGCCTTCGGATGTTATGCTAAAGCAAATCCAAGATGGTTTGGTACCTTGTGCTTACAAGGAACAAATCGAAGAAGCAGATTTGGCGTCTCTGTGTTCGGTGGAGAGCAGATCGAAGATACCAACATGACAGTCATAAGTTTACGAGAAGCAGATTGAAAACCATGATTTGATAAAACCGGTCAAATTTGGTCTTTCTGAGTCTTTGCTCGATTCCTGTTACACAGCAACGAGCAAAGAGGGGCAGCTGTAATAGCCCAAATTTAAACAAGCTAAAAACAGAATAAAAGGGGATAAATAAATAAATATACATTTATTAAACAGTCCAAGTCCATGTTACAAAGCCCAAATAGTGGGCCCAAAATCAAACATCTCAGACCTATTTACCCGGATACTACCCAGCAGGCCTAAAGCTACCCAGCGGACCCACTTACAACCTTAACCCAAATACACCCGAGGCCCAAACCTAAAACAAACCCAAACTCTCAGAGGCCAAAATTTAGAAGCATTCGGCTAGGGTTAGAAACCCTAGCCCTCTCCTCGCGCCGCAAGGAATTTCTAGAAGCTTCGGGCATTTCAAACGGCGTGGCCTTTCATTTCAATCGTCGCCACCAAGCACGCCGTGACTTCTCGACTCCGCCATCATACATTGCGCCACCATCGACGCACAAGACACGCCAGAATCTGGCGTTGGCTCCATCAGCGTGCAGATATTAGTGATTGAGCGAGATTCTCGCGGATTACCTGTGAGCAAAAGAAGAAACAAAGATAGAAAATCAAGGCAAAATATGGAAAGAAATCTTTGATTTCTTTCCTAAAGCATAACAGCCTAAGGCTATAAAATCATTCTTCAAATCTGTAAAAAAAAAAAGGAGAAAAGATTGTATAAAAAACCTTTTTCTTGCAATAATATACGAGAACTATTTGGCAGAGAAACAAAGGGGATCGATTGTTCTTACTCTACCTTTTTATTTTCTTTCTTGTGAACAACATGCATATAGTACATCAAAATAGAGGAGAGAAATCTACCTTTAGATTGGCTCTGAAAAACGAAGTTTTTTCAGACCCCGACTGCCATGTATGGCGGAGTCGGCGACGGCGCATGAGACTGGGCATGGAGGCCCGATGAACGGAACAGACCGGCCTAGGGCCGGAGCTCAGAGGCTTGGGGAGCTTTCAGAGGATTTCTGTAGGTTTTTTTTTTTTTAAAACAGGTTTCTAAATGATTTTAGGTTATATTTTGGCTTATATAGCCTCAACAGAACGACGCCGTTTTAGCTTAATTCAATAAGCTTAAAACAACGTCGTATTAAGGAGAGGGATCCGCGCGTTGACCCAATTACCCGGGGAGAATCCGCGTGTTTTTAGAAATTGGGTTAATTGCCCAATCGATCCTTCCACTTTTTTTGGATTTATAATTTTGTTTTATTTTATTTAGGATTTAGCCCGGATATTTTGCTTCAGTTTTAATTTAGTCCATGTAGTAAATGTTTTAAGTCCTGGATTAGAACGACGCCGTTTAGGGACAAGGGAAATTTCCCGATTAGTCCCTGGGATTTTAATGGCAGTTTCAATCTGGCCCGATCTCAGCTTTTTTTATTATTGAATTAGCCACTAATTTTTGTTCATGTTTAATTTTAGTCCCTTTTATCCATTTTGATTTATTTATAACTTTTTTTTAAGTACATGTATGAGTATACATATATCTATATTTTATAATTATCTGCTTATATGATATTATATTATGTTAGTCCATGTTTTTCTATTGTTATATTAATATATATTTTAACATATATCATTATTTTATTATTTATTATAGTATATTTTATCACAAAATGTTTATATATCTTTATACCATTCTTTTAATTTACATTATTTTTTTCCTTTACTTGTACTGTATATTTATTAATTGTTTATACATATTATATATTATTTTTACATATATACACTTTCATATTATAAATTATAGTTAATTTATGTTATGCCAT
Organism: Gossypium arboreum; assembly: GCF_025698485.1. NCBI lineage: Eukaryota > Viridiplantae > Streptophyta > Magnoliopsida > Malvales > Malvaceae > Gossypium > Gossypium arboreum. The sequence continues at coordinate 124,419,020 of NC_069080.1, forward strand.
TTTTTATCATTATAAATTTTCCATCTATATGTTATTATCATTAAAAGTTTTAACTAGTATTATATTATATTTGTTTTTATTCATATGTTAATAATTACTTTACTTATATTCTATTATTATATATTTTGAAGATATTATAATATTATAATTGTATAATACGTATATTTCATCATTAATTACTTATTTTATATTATACTAAACTTATATTTATATTATAATTATTTAATTATAAAATCCTTTTACATATTTGGAATTTTATACATTATTTGTCTAAGCCAATATATTTTTATTTTTATATAATCATTATTCTTTCATAAATTTTGTTATTATATATTATATGTTGTATATTAAATACTATTTTTATTATTAAATATCATATTTTATTAAACAATCACTCACTTTATACTAACTTTTGATATTTTTATATTGCATATATCATTTGGGCATTAAATGTCATTTTTAAATTATTATTTTGTATGTTTTGCTTATTTATATGTTATGTATATCTTTGTACATATGTTAAGATTTGCTATATTTATTATTTTTTATATGTATGTATTTAATGCATGATCTTTATATTATTGCTACTATATTGTTTAAGTACATGCTTTTACTTACCTATTATGATAATATGCCATATTGTGTGTCATCCATGCTCCTTCATGCATCGGTTTTTTTTAAAACGAGACTTCAAAGTTTTCAAAAATAAAAAAGGCAATGCTTGATGTTTGAAAACTCCGAGAAAAGTAGTGCCCTAACTTATTGGGTTGCAACTTTTCTCGTTGAGTTCGAATAGTCAAGTACCCTTCTAAGTTTTTAAGATTTTCAAAATACGAGCAACTGTCTTAGAATTTCAAAGTGTTGTGTCCTAACTTACTGGATGTGGCGTTTTGTCATTTCGAGATAGAGATTTCCAAAAAGGCTAACTTAGTATCAATATTTTGATACAAGTGAACCCCAATTTTCAAAAACCAAAATATTTTAAAGAGGATTGCATCTTAAAATTTTTAAATTTCCAATCTTAAAGATATTTGATAATTAATTAGGTACCAATTTTTGGGCGTTTCGAGGGTGCTAATCCTTCCTCGTACGTAATCGACTCCCAAACCCGTTCTTTTTATTTCGTAGACCAAAACTAATGATTTTAAAATAAAAATGTTTTAAAGGTGATCCAATCACACCTAAAAAGATTGGTAGCGACTCCCGTTTTCGTTTCTTAAAGTCGATTCCCATTTTCCAAAACTTGATTTAAAAATGGTTTCGACACCCCATGTTTGCATTGTTCACCTCATTTTCTTTTTTCCACGGGACAAATTTTTTGGCATTATCTCCTGCATCTATCCTTCCATTTCTTATTGCATTCTTAATCATTTCTCCAGTCATTACCACATCTACAAAACTCCTTCTGGCACTTCCTAACATGCGAGTTATGAACGGAGCATTTAAAGTATTAATAAAGAGCATTGTAGTTTCCTTCTCCAAGAGCGGCAGCTGAACCTGGATGGCCAGTTCCCTCCATCTCTACGCTTATTTCTTGAAACTTTCGTTTGGTTTCTTCTCCATATTCTGCAGAGTAATTCTGTCAGAAGTCATATCTGTTACATGGCTGTACTGCTTCATGAATGCTTGTGCCAGATCTCTCCATGAACTAATTTTGTTTTGACTCAACTGATTGTACCATTTAGCTGCTACTTCCACCAAACTGTCTTGGAAGCAATGAATCAACAATTGATTATTATTAACATACCCAGTCATTTTTCTGTAAAACATGGTAATATGAGCTTCAGGACAGCTCGTTCCATTGTACTTCTCGAATTCTGGCATCTTGAATTTGTATGGCAATACTAAGTCTGGGACCAAACTCAGATTTTTTGCATCAATTCCAGGATGTCTATCAATGCCTTCCATTGCCCTGAACTTTTCCTCCAGCCATTTACACCGTTCCTTTAATTGTTTTTGTGATTCTGCCCTTGCCCTTTCCTCTTTCGCAACTTCATCCAAATCAGGCACCATTGGATTATTTGAGTTATTACCAAGATTAAAACCTGAACAAGCTTGGAAATTCATTGGTATTGACACTCTGGCTTAAAACTGTTGAGGCCTAATCGTAACAGATGGTTTTTGCAGATTTATATTAGGTTTATATCAGGTTGTGTCTGTACATGTGTTGGAGTGAAACCAGGAGGATACTGAGGGTCTTCATTATTTTCCCCAACATTGTCCATAGGACCTTTCCCCTTATCTATCCTTCCTACCAGCAATTGGGACAATTGATTTATCATATCTCTTTGGGACTCCGTCATTTGATCATTCATTTCTTGTTGAATCTTAACTAACTGCTCTTGCATATGTGACTGCATTTGTTCTTGCATATCCCTTTGCATTTGCTCTAATTTTTCAAGTTTTTTGTCCATTGACTTAGTCTTTTTCCTTATACCGTAGGGATGCGTATTTGGTGTGTTTTTGTTGGTTTCCAGATTACTGAAATAATTTTTAATTAATTAGAATCTTTTTATGGCCTTTAATGCATATGATGTAATGTAATGAAAATGCATGAATGTAAAGGAGGCATCAATTTTGATTCAATTCTATTTAGAAAACTTTACTAGAAAACAAAATTCTTTACATAAAACTAAGTTACAAATAAGACTTCGCTCTAATGCTCAGAGCTTTAATTTTCCTGAGCAACGAAACTAGCTCCTGCCCCCTATCTGACTCCAACTCATACTTCACACTTGATATGTCTGCTTGTACCGCTAAAGTTTGCAAGTAATCAGCTACCTCCTGAATTTGCATTACAGCGTCTCCCATAATGTAATCCCTGCTTCTAACTTGATTTTGAGAATGATGAAGTTATCCCTGCCATTGTTCTTCACTTGCCTCTAATAACTCAATCCTCATTTCACAACTCTGCAATGCTGCCTCCAATTCTTCTATTTTCCCTTTCATTTCTCCTATCTTGCTTAAGCTTGCTCTCAACTCCATCACATAATTGTGATTTCGGTACAGACAAAGAGATCTCTCAAGTTCCATTACTCTAGCCCTTAATTCAACTTGTTCATTTTTGCTTTCTGTCAGACTTTTCTCCAAGGCTCATTTCAAGCTTGAACCTATTGGAATTTCTTTTCCCATTGATCAGCCTTAATCTTTTCTTCTTGAATTTCCTGACACCACTGCTCTGAAGTTTTCCCTAACTCAGTAGTCCTCATCAATAGACGTAGCTTCTTATAATTTGTCTTTAAACTTTCCAAATCCTCCTCAACCTCATTCTTCCTTTTCTTTAACTTCTCTACTTCTGACTTCTGAACCTCCACGTCTAATCTCAAGTGCATTTTTTCTTCCTGCAATTGCTCAATCCTCTTCCTGAGCTCAGAAGTCTTCTTCTCAAAATCCTGTTTTATAATTTCCAACTCTGACGGGGCAATTTGTAATTGTTCCTCTACTGGTCGAGTATCTTCTAAACTTGGCCTAGGAATATTATCATTGACCCTTTTTCTAAACCATCCATTATATTCAGGTGTTATCATGGAACCAACAGCCAACCTCTTCATCCAGCGAGTTTGCTTTCAAGCATCAGATAGTTCCCAAACTTTCTTCTTATAGTAGTCACCTTTATATGAGAATTCACACTGAGCAAGCCTGTAAGTCATAGGTATAAACTGCCTCGATTTATACTGCCTTAATGCAAGTAAAGGAGTATATCCAATGGCTCCCCAAATTTCTAGCAATGGTACCCAATCAAATTTCCTACATCGATACTGGATCTCATCAGGAACCATCCAAAAGGCTCTCCATTCTATATCCTCTTCCTTGAGATTTTGAAGAATTTCCATCAACTTTTCTTCTGAAATATCATCTCTCATCTACATAGCTACCTCTTCCTTTAATGGGGAGTAACTTTTAGAAAATACCCGATAAGAGACCTTGTTCACCTTCCAAAAGTGACCATGAAACCATAGCAACAACAGCTGCGTACATCCAATAAATCTTCCTTCACTTTCCCTCTGACACATGCTCAAGGACCTGAATGTCTCAGCTAATATTGCAGGTATAGGTGTGATTCCTTTATCAAGACTATCGAATAAATTAGTGACAACTTCATCTACATGCTTAAAGCTCTAGGAAAAATCACTAAACCATAAATGCTCAAGGCGAAGATGTCAACCCTTTTCCTTTCATCCGGATGTGCTAAAATCAAATCTCTCAAATTCTCCCAATGAATACATTTTCCATCCCCCTTCTGTTGAATTCGAGCAATAACCCAAGGCTCACTTATCCCGGTAATATTTATTAACTTCTTCGCAAAAGTTGGGCAATTAAAAACCTTAGAATAAGCTTTGTTGACTTGAATTTTGGTACATCGCAGCAAGGTAGTAAATTCCTCCACGGTGGGCACCAAGTCTACTTTTCTAAAAGTGAAACAACCATAGGCAGAATTCCAAAACTGAGCCATACCTCGGAACAAATACTTGTCAACCTTAATATCGAGCAAGTAGGATATATCACCATAATTTTGATAGAATAATTGCTTAGTTCTCTCATCCCAATGAGCCCATATATCTCTCAATTCTTGCAACTCATTTTGTGTCACATTGATGCGGGTGAAGTTCTGCAACCCCGATATATATCCTTCTGCTAGGTTATCCCCTTTCTCTAATTGTAACTTCTTTAACCATGCATGGACGGTCGCATTATCCTTGACTTTATCAAGAAATTCATTCTCCATGTTAAATCTTCTAACTTAGTAATCGAACACGAATTGACACCTCCTTTAATATGCAATGTTATGCAAAACACAATCAAAACAAAACACAACAGGTTAGTATCAAATATAAGTGATAAAATACAAGAAAAACAAAGATAATCAAAACCCATATACTGCAACTACTAAGGCTTAACATAGCTCTACCTAAGGATGGCTCTTAAGGTTTACTATATGTGGTTCAGTTCTAAAGAAAAGGTACCTGAACCAGCAGATCCCTTAATCCTCACACATTATAGGCTCATATGGATCGAGATCGGTTCAAGGGAATACATTTCCCTATGAGAATGCGGAGATGAAAATCTCTTGAAATCATAGGTATGGATGTATCTCGAAAGTAATCCACTAGCCCATGCGGAGGTGAAAACCTCACGAAGGCATAACTTAAAGGTGGTACCGCAACAGTTATGCAATGCAATGCAATATTATTCTACAAGACTTGAACCACAACAATCATGTAGATAAATGCAATAAAGAATCATGATTTTCAAATTAAATTTCCAATTTAGACCAAAGGACAGAAAAAAATCAATTTTATGGCTTGACTCTCTTGTTTAATCCCCAGTGGAGTCGCTAAGCTGTCAAAACCATTTTTTATTTTTAGAAAAAAACGGGGATCGACTTTGAAAACAAAGTGTGGAGTCGCCACCAATCTTTTTGTTTAGGTGTGATTGGATCACCTAATAGAACATTTTATTCCATTTAAATCAATTTTGGCCTACGTAAATTTAAAAAAACGGGTTCAGAAGCCGGTTATGTATGAGGAAGGATTAGCACCCTCACTACGCCCAAAATTGGTACCAAATTGATTAAATACTGTCCTTATCTCTAAGATTTAAAAAAGATTTTGAAATATGGTTCCTTTTAAAACATTTGAGTGGCTCAAGTTGGTCGTCAAAATTCTCTCGTTTCAAAGGAAAACGGCATCACATCCAGCACGATAGGACACGATCCTTTATACCTTTGAAAACACGATTAATTTTTGACTTCCCAAACGCTCATACGTTGAAAATTACGAAAGGATGCCCAATTATTTAGTCCAACGAAAAATCGAAACCCAGCACGGTAGGGCACGATTCCCCGAATTTCCAAACATTGAACATTGTCTTATTTTAGAATTTTTAAATAAACAATTGTAAACTAGCTCAAAACACATTTATTTGACTTGAAATAAAATGGAATAATTAATTTTAAAAAGTTTGATATTACAAAGCAATATTTGTACAAAAAGAGGAATAATAAACATGGGATAATATGCACACATAAAGTACAATACTTGGTGAATGAAGATAATATAACCTTATTTAACTAACTAACAAAACAAAACAATTAAATATAACTAATTTAAGAAAGATGTAACCAAATTTTCAATCATGGATGGAGAACAATTGATATAACAATACAAAAAACAAATGCAACAAATATATATATGGCATAACATAAAACAATCAATGCAAAATGTATAAAACAAAATAGAAATTAAAAGCCAATGTGATATAAAACAATTTTAAAATAATGATGAATTGATAAACACATAATATACATAATATATGAATTGATGAATTTGAAATAATTAGCATAAAAAATTAGGGATATATATAATTATTAAAATAGATGTTATAGAGTGAAGACATTTGAATCAAATAATATAAAATGTTTAAAAATTTTATTTAAAATTGAAAATATACACATAATAAAGGAAAATTTAAATAATACATAAAATTTGAAAGGATAGTAAAAACACATAATAAAATATAATCTTAGGAAATAAACTATACACATAATAGCTTTACAAAACAAATATACATATACATAAATAGATTTAGAAGTAATTATTTGTAAAAATAACATGGAATTAATAATGCATATAAGATTAAATTAATTTTACCATGAATTATATATGTAATAGATTTTAAAAACATAATTGTGTATATAAATAAATTTAAAAGAAATTATATGTATAAAATATCATGAATTTAATTATGTATATAGATTAAAATTAATTTTCATGAACTATATATATATATATACACATAATAATGCCTAAGAATGTTTATATGAATATTATACAAAATATAAAACAATAAGATATAAAACTTATAATAGTGATTTGAAAAACAAAATAACATCATCAAAGTAGCTCAAAATGTAAAAATAAATAAACAAGAATTAAAAAAAATGAATATTAAGTGGATCTTTACAAATAATAGTGGAAAAAACTCAATTAAAACAAAATTAAAATGAAAGGGGTAATTTATAAAATAAAATAAACTTTTGAAATTAAAATAGGGACCAACGCGCAATGTGTGCAAATGCACAGGGACTAATGCTGGAAATATTCTAGATCCCAAAACACTGTGTTGAGGTGCGGACCAAATTGCAAATTTACACAAATTACAGAGCCAATTTTAAAAACAAATTAAAACACATAAGGTGCAATTGAATGCTCGTGCGAAAGGGGAGGACCTTGCATGTAATTATTCCCTCTTCGCAGAAACGCGCGAATCCTAGGGGCAAAGGATCGGATCAGGTCAGGTATAGTCAATACGGCACCATTTTGGAGCCACTGAATTAGGCTCAAAATGGCACCGTTTTTAGTCCTTTATAAAGGCTAAAACCAAGCCATTCAGCCGAACCAACCCTAGCCTCATCTCTTCTCTTCTAATGAACCCTAAATTTTCACCCAAACTGCCGATTCTCATCCCCTAAATAGCAACCTACACATTCAAGCCTGGGGGATGACTTTTCAGCCTTGAGATCTCCTCTTGGCTTCGATTTCAACAAAGCAAAAGGAAATCTATGGCGTATTTGCAAGGTAAGACCCTCCTTCTTTTTCTCTTTTTTTTATTTGCTTTCGAATATAAAAACGACAGACCCAAAAGAACAAAACCAAAAAAAAAAAATAAAGTATCCAGATATTTGAATCGAAAATCACCTTTAAATTTTGGTGGCCTTTTGTGTATTTCAATATGCGTAATCTTTCAAAGTACAAACCATGGCTTTTTATAGCCAAATTTACAGAATAAAGAAAAAATGAAAATTCTATTTTCCTGCAATCATTTACTGTGTATTTTGTTAGCATTTCTGTTCTCGCAGGTTCTATGTTGACATGGAGGCGTAAGGAAAAGAAAGCTACTTGTGGGGAGGCCATTCGTGGGAGGCTCGATTCCCTGGCTAGCTACAGTACTGTGCATTCCAGAAACTTCTAGGGTTTCTGGTACTTTTCACATTATTGGGCTTATTTGGGTCATATGTAAATTGGGTTAGGAATTAAATTAGGGGTTTTGCGTATTAGGTTTACTGTTTGGGCATTATTTTTTTTTTGGGGGGTTAAATGAATTGTAAATGGACTTAGGACTTTGATTAATTTTGGGCCTTTTATTGTTTTTTTTTATTTTGGTTTTTATATTTATTATTTTTAGTTTATAGTAGTCCGGGCAAATTGGGCCAGCTACAGAGAGTTTTGACACTGCGGTGGTATTCGACTAAGTTTGTCGGGACAGTAAACATGAATTTTGGTACGAGAATTTTGAGCAAAGACCATTGGCATGACACATTCTAGAAAGGGTGGATGAGCCACACTTATCTACTAAGGTTTCTGCATGTCCCAGGGCAATGATGGGCAAACCTCACTCGATGATGAGTTTAAGTTCCAATGCATGCCCACATAACATGGAATACATATCTCCGTCATACCCACCAATGTTATATTTCATATTAGAATAAATTAAAAAACTGCATATTTAACCATTTTAATTGACAAAACAAACATTTTAAGCACTTGAATACGGTACCAATTTTCAACAAGCTTGAATATTTGTATGATAAATGTCAAAAGTAACATATTTTAGTCTCATTCTTAATGTGTTTTTTGATGATTATTCTATTTTGATGGTGAATTTTATGCTCCTAATCCTTTAAATTCATGTTTCTATACTTAGGAGAGCCTTTGGGAGCAAAAGGAGTAAAAAACGAGTGAAAACGAAAAAATCGGAACAAGTTTCAGGAGCACATAGGCTCAACAAACTACTATGTGAGCCATACGACCATGTGCCCGACCATGTCGATTTTGTGAATCACACTCCAAACATGCAGGAAAACTTTTTTTTTTAAGGTTTTTCAGGCATTCTAAGACCTATATATGACAAATATATATAAAAGGGAGCCGTCATAGAATATTCAAGAAAACAACTCGAAAAACACCATTGAAGTTTATTCTAAAATAGATTTTCGTCAAGACTGAAGACTCTCAGTTGATTTCTTAGGAGATTATCATGAGTATCTTTATTTTTTTTTCAATTATATTGTATTTTGGATGTTTTTGTTTGCTAGCATGAACTAATTTTCCAAATACCTAGAGGAGATGAACCCTACAATGAATTCTATTGTTTGATTTTTATTTTACACAATAAATACTTAGATCTTATTCTCAATTATGTGTGTTTGGTTTAATATTTCTAGACTATTGATCCATGCTTGATGTGCTTAAATCAGAGGAGGAATAAACCCTATTTAAGAGTAGATCTAGCTTAATTGAGTAGAGTTGCATGCAATTCTAGAAATAGGATGACATAAATCTACTAGATTAAAGTCAAATTTGATAGGGGAATCCATAGATTGAGTTAATGCAATAATAGGGGTTTTAATTAGAAAGAAATTTCAATTAATGAACCTAGAATCAATTGCTCTTAATCTTGAAGAGAGATATTAACATAATTTAGGGATTTCTACGGATCAATATACTAAGTGAAGAAATTGCGTAATTTAGATTGATAATGACAGATGAAATCTAGGTGAATTCTTTCATGGGTATTGCTTCGCTTCTTGGTTATTTACTCAATTATTTTCTTGATTTGTTCTTTGTCGTATTCGTAGTTAATTAATTTAGTTAATTTTAATTATCAATCAATCACTCGAACTTTGTTGTTAAATAATAGAAAGACAGTAATTAATAGTACTTTTAGTTTCCGTGGGACTGATATATTTACTCATCGTAATTATACATTTAATTGATAGTTGTGCTTGCCTTAGTTAGATTTTTAATTAGTTTACGACTACATTATTATAATTAAACCAAAAAATATAAATACTAAAAATTAAAAAATAATTAAATCTCACAAGAATTAAACATCAAAGCTACTTTAAATAGAAAAATATATATATATAGCTGAAATAAATGTCGACGTTAGCTTTGGTGGGGCAAGCAATACAATTGGCTTTGTTGCAATTATTGAGGGTGATTAATTGGTTACTAGTAGCTGAGTATTTTACATGCACTAGTATTGAATTTTGGCACTTAATTAATAGAACAGTATTCTCTCTTGCTTCTGCATTTGAATCTATAATATTTAGACATGTACTGGGATGATACAAACAAACGATTTTTTAATGAGGTAGCTTTCTTTATTTAAAAGAAAAAAATCATAAGCTACATTGTTATTTTTATCTAATCAAAATATTGGACAGTTTAATAAATTAAAAGAAAAAAAAAATAGTGAACCTCGGCATATGTTCCTATTGTGGCTGAAAGTGTAATTTAGAACGGTGGCTTTTAAACACGTTTGAAATGCAGGAGAAAGACACGAAAGGCAGCAGTGACAGTAGCGATCAGTTCTTTTCAAGGAAAGGGATATCATGGGCTCCCGTTTTCTCATCAAACTTTAGAAAACGACGCTTAGCCGAATATGAGAAAGAATTAAAAACTGAACTGACACACGAAAAACATCATATTGATTGGGTTTGTACAGATTGAATTTGTTTCACATTTTCTTAAATTGACATAACTTATTGAGATTTCTTATTTTTATTATTTTAAAATTTAGTTTCAGTTACTTGAATATCTTCTGAAATTTTACTTATTAGTTATATCTTGGGTCTCTTCTAGAGCACCCACCTCCATTATATGACCATCTAGAAAAAAATTTATCTTTGGAACCAATCAATCTATTATTTATCTAACTGATTGTCCTACTAGAACTTTGATTCAAATTAAAATATTAGATGGCATATAACACTTGGTTATTCTTATTAAATTTGTAAATACATCTAACAATTAACTTGTAATGAATTATCCTTATTTAACTTCTGGTTCAAATTACTCTCCGTCTAACTCATTACAAGTTATTATTTCTCTCCCCCTAATGTCGGGAAAATTGACAACTCATGTCATAACTAAATATCGAATTAATAGCTCAAAAATATTATAATGAGACTCATATAAACATATATTCTCAATCTCTTATTATGACTCATCTTTGTGCGTTGTGGTGAAGCAGTTAGAACATATATCGCACATCCAAAAATTGTAATATGGGAAATATTTTGTAACACCCCAAACCCAGCCCAGAAGTTATGGCCGGATCCGGCATGCCACATCAAAAACGTTAAAAAAAATTTCCATTCTAAGTCCAGAAAATCGTACTTGATGTTCAAAAGATTAATTCATTAAGGGTTAAAGTGAATGGAAGTCATGCACCGGTAGGAAACCGGAAAAGAGGTGGTGAGTCCATCGGATCGCTAATACCAAGCTCCTTCGGATCCAATCCTAGACATGCATACCGCCATTGCCACACCTTAACGTCATGGATATTTCTAGGAAACCGGTTCGATTAAGTCATTTTAGGAAAAGTGATTAATTTTGAAAAATACTTTCATTGCGGAAGCTTTGCTTGTTGTCGTGTTATTTTGAAATCAACTGTTGTTTTTGAAAACGCGCCTAAAGCTATCCAATTTCAACAGTTAAAATAAGTATTACCTCTTAGTAATACATATTAAAACCATCAAAAATAAATAAGCGGCCTTATTACATTTAAAAGCCCAAAACCTCAAACGTAATTAAAAGGATGTCCAGTTCACCAGAAGAAAATCAAACTTTCAGAACGGGTGGTCACTCCGAATTCCCTCACAGCTCCAAACCCACTATGGTTGGGGATTTCCTGCGTGGATGAAAATAAAAGGGTGAGTTTGGGGAAACTCAATGTGTAAGGAAAACCCATTCAAAGCCTAAGTCAGCTCAAGCCTATTGGGCCTAAGCCCATTCAGGTAACAATGATACTGGGCCAGAGCCCTTTTCAGATTACAATAAACTGGGCCTTAGCCCCTTATTCAGATAACAGTATGGCCCATAGGCCCATTTCAAAATACATGCAACATCAATAAACATATGCAAGCCCATTTGGGGAGACTACTCAACCCACCAACCACTACACTTGTAACACCCCAAACCCGTGACTGTCACCGGATTTGACCACTAGGTGTTACCGGGCTTACTTTACTTATTCCTCTCTTGGAAAATTTTTTTGTTTTCCTTTTTCTGTTCCAGGCAGGCTAGTTAACTGCATCACTGCCACCTTAAAAATCATATCTCGAGTTCCAGAACTCGAAAACCAAATCCGTAAATTTTCCCCGAATTTAGACTCATATATCCATCCATGGATTTATTTCTAGAATTTTTGGTTGGGCCAATCGGTACAGTTTATTAGTTAAAGTCACCCCTGTTTCAGGGTTCAACCACACTGACCTTTGCACATTACTACCTGGATATCATCCCGTACAGAGCTCTAAAGCTCATACCGTTTGTTTATAATGAAACTAGACTCAAAGGGGAATCTATGAATATAAGGCATGACTTCTAATTGTTTCTGGATAATTTATGGTAAATTTTCAAAGTCGAAACAGAGGATCCAGAAACTGTTCTGGCCCTGTCTCACGAAATCTTGGATATCTCTCAAAATACAGCTCATATGGTCGTTTCGTTTCGTCCATATGAAAATAGACCCATCAAGATTCGAGTACATAATTTTCTTAGCAATTAATTCCACTTCTACTATTTTTGGTGATTTTTCGATTTCATATCACTGCTGCTGTCCGCAACAGTTACTGCAGTAGACTATGCCAATTTCATGAATCTTTCCTTGGCCTTACTAATCATTCATCATACATGGCACAACTATGGCCACCTTATCAAAATTAAGGTTTCTAAGACCCGTGGCTATAGGTTCTAGCATCCCACTCAAACGACCACATAGGCCATTTTCACATGGCTTAAAGTTTACAACCCAAAATTCAACAAAACAAAATAGCCCATACATCCACATTTCATATTCTATTCAATAAGATATTTGAGGCATTTTTACACACCAACTCATTTTCACCACAATCATACAATTGCAATCATCACATAGATTTAAAGCTTACCAAGCTCATCCCCGAACATGAACATAGTGCCTATTCGCCATGAGCTCAAGGTACTTACCCAATCAGCTGTCCGTGATCAACTCGATAATATCGCACACTCAGTGTCAATAGTGATGCAAAAGTATATAGTGAGTCCGCACACTTAGTGCTATATAATCAGCCCGCACACATAGTGCTATATAATCAAATTGGCACACTTAGTGCTGTACAAATTTTAAACCCGCACACTTAGTGCCAATCTTGTCACCGTGTCCATTTATACCCGCACACTTAGTGCCAATCTTGTCACCGTGTCCATTTATACCCGCACACTTAGTGCCGAGACCAATACTTTATGCAATTTACTACCTTTATACATTCAACGATGGCATCATTCCATACACATACATTTCCATTTACACATCAATTCATTAAACACAATTGCATATATATTATGATCATTTAAATCAATACCAAATATATGCTTAATGACTTACCTTGTGTTGGGTAAAATAGTTCCAAGTCGGCTACTCGATGACCTTCGCCTTTCCCTTGCTTGATTCTCCTCCTTTAACTCCTTGAGCTTGATTAATAAATCAACTAGTTTAATCATCTTGCTAAACATTTACAATTCAATTACACATGCATATGTATGTTTGTATATTCGGCAACTATTCTTACTAATCACCCATTTGGTCGATTATACACATAACCGAATGTGCACCAAAAACTTGATTCAACATCACCTACATACTCACTTTAATGGCCGAATATGTACAACATCTTAGGTACTCATTCATGGGCCGATTATGCATGTTGATGTTGAGGCCAACTACATGGTTAATACCACTCATGAATGGCACACATTTTACTAGCTAATGCTTTACATATTGTAGCTCAATACACATCTATCATTTACTTCATAACCGAAACAACATCACAAGAAAATACATACTTTGAGATAATATATATATCATACCAATACATCATGTGCAAACATATATACACATATAGGTGCATGGCGAATCTCAAGGGTTCATACCCATCCAAACACAAATTTTTTACCAATCAAGTAACAAGCATAAATCATGCTCATGAATGCACCATGGCGAATACATCACAACCATACCCTTTCAACTTCGGTCATGGTTAAACAAAGAATTCAATGTCTTACTCAAGAATGCTAAAAGAAATTTCAAGAGTAGTCAATCCATCATTGCATGCATCATCAACAAGCTTCACATTTAGCATGCAATGGCTTTAACACAATATCAACCTTGGCCAAATACCATTTCCATGGCACAACAAGGATTTGAACCATGGGCTAACATGAACATCAAGTTAGCAACTAAAACATGCATGAATCTCATGACACAACCTCATACATACCTTAATCTTGGTACAAGTATGGCCAAATCTCCTTCTAGTTCTCTTCTAAACCAAAAATGGAGCAAAAATCCCTTTCTTCCTCCTTATGATTTTTGGCCAAAAAGATGAGAAAGGATGAACACAACAATTTTTTTTTCTTCCTTCTTTCTCAACTCACGGCAAGGGGGGGATTACCACACTCACACACATTTTTTTTTCATTCTTTTATCACCCATACACCTTTGTTTATTATTTCACCCTAATGCACCAACAAAACATGTTTCATGACATGTTTAGCCCATACTCCCTTGTCATGGCCGGCCACTTCATGTTAGGGGGGGGATTTGACATGCAAATCCCTTATTTTTGCATGCATTATCAACTAGTCGTCACACATTTCCCCATCATACTTTCAAAGTTTACTACTAGGTCCTTTCTAGTGAAATTCACATTTATAACTCTAAATCGAAACATCAAAAATGTCACACATGAATTAACACATATTATAGGCATCAAAATAAATTATAAATTATTTTTATGCCTCGGTTTTGTGGTCCCGAAACCACATCCCGACTAGGGTCAATTTTGGGCTGTCACAGCTCTCCCCCACTTAAGAAATTTTCGTCCCCGAAAATCTTACCGGTAAATAGGTTTGGGTATCGCTCTTTCATAGAGTTCTCGGGTTCCCAAGTAGCTTATTCTATCCCGTGTTTGAGCCATAACACTTTCACTAGCAGAACCCGCTTGTTTCGCATCTCTTTCACTTCACGTGCTAGGATACGAATCGGTTCTTCCTCATAACTCATATTGGCTTGAATTTCAACCTCTGATGGACTAATCACGTGCGATGGATTAGATCTATAGCGTCGAAGCATCGAAACATGAAAGACGTCGTGAATCTTTTCGAGTTCAGGGGGCAAAATCAAACGATACGCAACTGGGCCAACTCGTTCGGAGATTTCGTACGGCCCAATGAATCTCGGGCTCAACTTGCCCTTACGGCCAAATCTGAGTATCTTTTTCCAAGGCGCAACTTTAAGAAACACTTTATCTCCCACCTGATACTCGATGTCTTTACGTTTCAGATCCGCGTACGACTTCTGACGATCGGAGGCTATCTTCAGACTTTCACGGATTACTTTCACTTGCTGTTCAGCATCTTTAATCAAGTCCACCCCAAAAATTTTGCTTTCACCGAGCTCCGTCCAACACAATGGTGTACGGCATTTACGCCCGTACAAGGCCTCGTAAGGTGCCATCTTAATACTTGATTGAAAACTATTGTTGTAAGCGAATTCAATCAAAGGCAAATACCGTTCCCATGAACCACTGAACTCGAGGACGCAACATCTCAACATATCCTCAAGTATTTGAATTATCCGCTCGGATTGACCATCGGTTTGGGGGTGAAAGGCGGTGCTGAAATGCAACTTGGTACCCAAAGCTTCTTTCAACTTCTTCCAAAATCGCGAGGTAAATCTCGGATCTCTATCCGACACGATGGAAATAGGCACCCCGTGTAATCTCACAATCTGAGAAACGTACAATTCGGCTAGTTTGTCCATTGAAAAATCCGTACATACGGGGACAAAGTGAGCCGACTTAGTCAATCTATCTACAACGACCCAAATCGCATCCTTCTTACTCGCTGACAATGGCAGTCCGGATACAAAGTCCATTGTGACTCGATCCCATTTCCACTCGGGTATCGTGATCGGCTGAAGTAATCCTGAAGGCACTTGATGTTCCGCTTTCACTTGTTGACATATTAAACATCTCGAAACAAAGTTAGAGATGTCTCGTTTCATACCATGCCACCAAAATCGATGTTTCAAATCGTTGTACATTTTCGTACTCCCCGGGTGAATTGCCATTCGGCTACTATGGGCTTCGTTCAGAATTATCGAAATAAGTTCCAAATTCTTTGGAACACACAGACGACTTCTGAACCTCAAACAATCGTCATCATCGATTTGAAACTCCGACTCCTTGTTCGGAACACACTCAGCCCGTTTTGCAGCCAACTCATCGTCGACTTTCTGAGCTTCACGAATTTGACGTATCAATAATGGTTTGGCTTTCAATTCAGCTACTAACACATTGTCGGGTAGAATGACAAGTGTACATTCATCGCAGAAGCGAATAGTGATTTACGACTTAAGGCATCCGCAACCACATTAGCCTTTCGGGTGATAGTCAATGACCACTCATAATCCTTTAACATTTCGACCCAACGTCTTTGTCGCAGATTTAAGTCTCTTTGAGTCATCAAATATTTGAGACTTTTGTGATCCGAAAATACATGGCACTTCTCCCCAAATAGGTAGTGTCGCCATATTTTCAAAGCGAATACGATGGCAGCTAGTTCGAGATCATGGGTCGGATAATTTCTCTCATGTGGCTTCAATTGTCTTGACGCATAGGCCACAACTCGACCTTCTTGCATCAACACACAACCTAACCCAAGCAAGGATGTGTCATCAGACATGACAAACTCTTTCTGGGACTCACTGTATGTACTAATCTTGGGGCCTCGGTTAAACAGGTTTTTAGTCGATCGAAACTTTCTTGACAGCGTTCCGACCACTCGAACTTAACATCTTTTTGGAGTAGTTTCATCATCGGTGCAGCTATCATCGAAAAACCTTTCACAAATCGTCGATAGTATCCGGCAAGCCCCAAAAAGCTCCTAACTTCGGTAACATTCCTCGGAGGTTTCCAATCGACTATAGCCAAAATTTTGTTCGGGTCCACCCTGACACCCGATGCGGACACCACGTGCCCCAAAAAGCTAACCTCTCTTAACCAAAATTCACATTTACTGAACTTTGCGTATAACTGCTTATCTCGTAAAATTTGCAACACTAGCCTCAGGTGTTCAGCATGCTCAGTATCATCTCTCGAATAGACCAAAATGTCATCGATAAATACAACTACGAACCGATCCAAGTATGGCCTGAAAATTCTATTCATTAAATCCATAAATACCGCAGGGGCATTAGTGAGCCCAAACGGCATCACTAAGAATTCGTAGTGACCGTACCTCGTTCTAAAAGCAGTTTTGGGTATGTCCGATTCTCGGACCCTCAACCGATAGTACCCGACCTCAAATCTATCTTTGAAAACACCGAGGCTCCCTTTAATTGATCAAAAAATCGTCAATTCGTGGCAACGGATATTTATTCTTTATCGTCACTTTATTCGGTGACGATAGTCGATGCACAATCTCATAGTTCTATCCTTCTTCTTCACAAACAATCTTGGTGCGCCCCATGGAGAAAAACTCGGTCGAGCGAAACCTCTATCCGTCAATTCTTGCAATTGAACCTTCAATTCCTTTAATTCGTTAATGCCATACGATACGGGGCTATTGAGATCGGTGTAGTACCGGTACAACCGATGCGAATTCCACTTCTCGAACCGGTGGCAATCCCGATAACTCTTCGGAAAAACATCTGAATACTCACAAACCACTGCATCGATTCGAGTTTCCTTTCCGTCTCTTTACTTTCAAACACATACGCAAGGTATGTTTCACACCCCTTTTCACATATCTCCGAGCGGTCATAGAAGATATTATCATTGGCACTCCTTTTAAATCGAAGAGACTCGACTC
This sequence comes from Gossypium arboreum, assembly GCF_025698485.1. Lineage (NCBI taxonomy): Eukaryota > Viridiplantae > Streptophyta > Magnoliopsida > Malvales > Malvaceae > Gossypium > Gossypium arboreum. The sequence goes on from NC_069080.1 coordinate 124,436,941, forward strand.
GGACTACCTCGTTATTTGCACTCCTCAAATCAATGGTTTTCCTTTTGCGTCCACCTTGCATCATGTACGGTCACCAATCCATACCAAGAATAACATCGAATTCATCAAAGGGTAGAAGCATCGATCGGCGGAAAAGCAGATTCTCGAATTATCGGGGGCATCTCTTGCACACTTTATCAACGAGTACGTATTGACCCAAAGGGTTCGACACTCGAATTACGAACTCAGTAGACTCGACAGGTAGAGTCTTACTGGATGCTATGGTTTCACATACATATGAATGAGTAGAGCCGGGGTCAATCAATGCAATCACACTAGTATCAAAGAGAGTAAAAGTACCAGTGATAACGTCAGAGGAGGACGCCTCCTCTCGTACGCGGATGGCATATGCTCTAGTAGGAGCACGGGTCTCGGATCGAACAGCCGTATCAGAGGCTCCTCTCTGATTACCACCCCTACCTCCAGAAATTCTCGGGGGCCTACCTCTAGCCGTCGTTCCACTAGGTCTTGCACCTTGCATCTTATTCTTCTCATCTAGCTCTGTGCAATCTCTAATGAAGTGGTCCTTCGAACCGCATCCATAACAGGCCCTATTAACAGACTTACCCCAACATTCACCTAGGTGTCGTCTTCCACACTGGGGGCATTCAGGTTTCTCTTGACGATTATTGCCCACACTAGCTCGGGAGTCCGTCAATGGTCGGGCTTTGATGGAAATTCCCGCAGTCGCCCTCGACTTATTAGTGTCCTCCCTGAACTTCTTTACCGCCGAGAACGGAGCTTTACTCGTCGATCTTTTACGATAATCTCTTGCTTCAAATTCAGCCTTCTTCTTCTCCTTTCCAAGTTCTTCTGCCTTGCAGGCTCGTTTGACTAGTGTTACAAACTCCTTTATCTCCAAAATACCCACTAGTAGCTTTAACTCTTCATTCAATCCTTCTTCAAATCTTTTGCACATAGCAACCTCATCACCACACACTCCGGGCATACCGATCGAGTCTTACGAACTCATGTTCGTATTCAGATACTGTCATACGGCCTTGCTTGAGTTCCAAGAATTCCTTACGCTTCTGATCGATGAACCGTTTACTAATGTATTTCTTTCGAAATTCTGATTGAAAGAAATCCCAAGTAACGCGTTCGTTTGGGACTATGGAAATTAAAGTCCTCCACCAATAGTAAGCTGAGTCTCGCAACAAGGATATAGCACACTTAAGACATTCATCGGGTGTGCATGATAGTTCATCAAACACTCGAATGGTGTTATTAAGCCAGAACTCGGCCCTTTCGGCATCATCAGTAACTAGGGCCTTGAACTCCTCGGCCCCGCGCTTCCTAATCAAGTCCACAGGTGGTTTACTCAGCCTCACAGGATCAGTAACTGGAGGCATTGCGGTCTCTTGCGGCGGAGTATTTGAATTCGGGAATGGTTGAACAGCCGGGTTGGTTCGGGCATATTGCGCGACCCACTCATTCATCATGGTGAAGAAGGCTTGTTTCGCCCCTTCATTTTGATTATTCGCGGATGACTGAGGCTCAACAGGCGGTGTCCCTTGCGCGGGAGCAGCCGCTACACTTTCAACATCATCCGCCAAGGGTCTCTCTACCCCGGGTTCCATTGCTAATCAAAACAAAAATTTCAACCGTCGAAGTCATCACATTATTAAGCACTAACAATTTGGCATGTATAGCTAGACTCACACACGCTATGGTAGTCCTAGAACCGACTAAACCATAGCTCGATACCAATTAAATGTAACACCCCAAACCCGTGACCGTCACCGGATTTGACCACGAGGTGTTACCGGCTTACTTTACTTATTCCTCTCTTGGAAAATTTTTTATTTTCCTTTTTCATTCAGGCAGGCTAGTTAACTGCGTCACTGCCACCTTAAAAATCATATCTCGAGTTCCAGAACTCAAAAACCAAATCCGTAAATTTTCCCTGAATTTAGACTCATATATCCATCCATGGATTTATTTCTAGAATTTTTGGTAGGGCCAATCGGTACAGTTTATTAGTTAAAGTCACCCCTGTTTCAGGGTTCGACCACACTGACCTTTGCGCATTACGACCTGGATATCATCTCGTACAGAGCTCTGATGCTCATGTCGTTTGTTTCTAATGAAGCTAGACTCAAAGGGGAATCTATGCATATAAGGCATGACTTCTAATTGTTTCTGGATAATTTATGGTAAATTTTCAAAGTCGAAACAGAGGATCCAGAAACTGTTCTGGCCCTGTCTCACGAAATCTTGAATATCTCTCACAATACAGCTCATATGGTCGTTTCGTTTCGTCCATATGAAAATATACCCATCAAGCTTCGAGTACATAATTTTCTTAGCAATTAATTCCACTTCTACTATTTTTGGTGATTTTTCGATTTCATATCACTGCTGCTGTCCGCAACAGTTACTGCGATGAACTATGCCAATTTCATGAATCTTTCCTTGGCCTTACTAATCATTCATCATACATGGCACAACTATGGCCACCTTATCAAAATTAAGGTTTCTAAGACCCGTGGCTATAGGTTCTAGCATCCCACTCAAACGACCACATAGGCCATTTTCACATGGCTTAAAGTTTACAACCCAAAATTCAACAAAACAAAATAGCCCATACATCCACATTTCATATTCTATTCAATAAGATATTTGAGGCATTTTTACACACCAACTCATTTTCACCACAATCATACAATTGCAATCATCACATAGATTTAAAGCTTACCAAGCTTATCCCCGAACATGAACATAGTGCCTATTCGCCATGAGCTCAAGGTACTTACCCAATCCGCTGTCCGTGATCAACTCGATAATATCGCACACTCAGTGCCAATAGTGATGCAAAAGTATATAGTGAGTCCGCACACTTAGTGCTATATAATCAGCTCGCACACATAGTGCTATATAATCAAATTGGCACACTTAGTGCTGTACAAATTTTAAACCCGCACACTTAGTGCCAATCTTGTCACCGTGTCCATTTATACCCGCACACTTAGTGCCAATCTTGTCACCGTGTCCATTTATACCCGCACACTTAGTGCGAGACCAATACTTTATGCAATTTACTACCTTTATACATTCAACGATGGCATCATTCCATACACATACATTTCCATTTACACATCAATTCATTAAACACAATTGCATATATATTATGATCATTTAAATCAATACCAAATATATGCTTAATGACTTACCTTGTGTTGGGTAAAATAGTTCCAAGTCGGCTACTCGATGACCTTCGCCTTTCCCTTGCTTGATTCTCCTCCTTTAACTCCTTGAGCTTGATTAATAAATCAACTAGTTTAATCATCTTGCTAAACATTTACAATTCAATTACACATGCATATGTATGTTTGTATATTCGGCAACTATTCTTACTAATCACCCATTTGCTCGATTATACACATAACCGAATGTGCACCAAAAACTTGATTCAACATCACCTACATACTCACTTTAATGGCCGAATATATACAACATCTTAGGTACTCATTCATGGGCCGATTATGCATGTTGATGTTGAGGCCAACTACATGGTTAATACCACTCATGAATGGCACACATTTTACTAGCTAATGCTTTACATATTGTAGCTCAATACACATCTATCATTTACTTCATAACCGAAACAACATCACAAGAAAATACATACTTTGAGATAATATATATATCATACCAATACATCATGTGCAAACATATATACACATATAGGTGCATGGCCGAATCTCAAGGGGTTCATACCCATCCAAACACAAATTTTTTTACCAATCAAGTAACAAGCATAAATCATGCTCATGAATGCACCATGGCCGAATACATCACAACCATACCCTTTCAACTTCGGTCATGGTTAAACAAAGAATTCAATGTCTTACTCAAGAATGCTAAAAGAAATTTCAAGAGTAGTCAATCCATCATTGCATGCATCATCAACAAGCTTCACATTTAGCATGCAATGGCTTTAACACAATATCAACCTTGGCCAAATACCATTTCCATGGCACAACAAGGATTTGAACCATGGGCTAACATGAACATCAAGTTAGCAACTAAAACATGCATGAATCTCATGACACAACCTCATACATACCTTAATCTTGGTACAAGTATGGCCAAATCTCCTTCTAGTTCTCTTCTAAACCAAAAATGGAGCAAAATCCTTTCTTCCTCCTTATGATTTTTGGCCAAAAGATGAGAAAGGATGAACACAACAATTTTTTTTCTTCCTTCTTTCTCAACTCACGGCAAGGGGGGGATTACCACACTCACACACATTTTTTTTTCATTCTTTTATCACCCATACACCTTTGTTTATTATTTCACCCTAATGCACCAACAAAACATGTTTCATGACATGTTTAGCCCATACTCCCTTGTCATGGCCGGCCACTTCATGTTAGGGGGGATTTGACATGCAAATCCCTTATTTTTGCATGCATTATCAACTAGTCGTCACACATTTCCCCATCATACTTTCAAAGTTAACTACTAGGTCCTTTCTAGTGAAATTCACATTTATAACTTTAAATTGAAACATCAAAAATGTCACACATGAATTAACACATATTATAGGCATCAAAATAAATTATAAATTATTTTTATGCCTCGGTTTTGTGGTCCCGAAACCACATCCCGACTAGGGTCAATTTTGGGCTGTCACAACACTCCACCCGTACCAGCCATACACTCCATGTGGGGATAGCTCAACCCACCTAGCCCAACACTCCACGATTTGACCTTCTTTGCTCGATTAACAGTAAATTGAGGCAAAGCCTCCAGTACGTGGGCAAGCCACTTTCAGTACTTCCTTAGTCAATATCCCAATCCCATGCATCAGATAATAACAACATGGCATACAGTAAATAACAACAGTCAAACATGCATTTAGGTCAATTTAACCCTAGGGGTATTTCGGTAATTTATCTCCTAGGGGTAAAACTGTAATTTTTCCACTTGTAAAGGTATTTCAGTAATTTATCTATTTTAGGGTTTTTCATGCATATTCCTACTTTTCACGTACTAACAGAATCACGTACAGAGGGTTCTTACCGAATTGGGCCCATTGGCCCATATTCCAATTTTGGCCCATTAAGCCCAAAAATATCGAGGGCACGAAAATCATGCACTTTGCAGTTCAAATTTTGCAGTTTACCAAAAACATTAATCGATTTACCTCACGAGCATTCGCACACTCGCAAATCTACAAAATACCAGTTTTTGGCATTTCGGCTTTTCGACTTTTGCCGATCCAGACTAAGAAAGAGGGTTTTAGTTACACACCTATTTGCAACGATATGCTGACGAGATCCATACACGAACTGCCTACAATTGGATTACTAACATGTTAATCTAACTATTCAAATACAAGCTACGTATTAACCCCTTACAATATTCGGCCAACCACACCTACAGATCATAGTAAGCTTATAAGAAATCAATAACCAACTCATTAACAAATTTTTGTCAATGTTTACCACATAATCATAATTTCACTGCAAGTTGTCTTCCTGAGCAACAGTCACTAAATTATTTATAACTGGAGCTACGAAGCTCCAAATCAAGTGCCGTTAATTTTCCCTGAAAATAGACTCATATATCTTCTATCCATAAAATTTTCAGAATTTTTGGTATGGCCAATCAATACCAGATTTTTCTCAAAGTTTCCCATGTTTCACTGTTTGACTAATCTGACCACCCTTCATTATGAATCAAATTTCTCATTGTACAGAATTCTGTTTATTTCATTAGAAACTAGACTCAATAAGATTTAATTACATAATTTATTCAGCTTCTAATTCTTCTCCCACAATTTATGGTGATTTTCCAAAGTCACGTTCTTCTTCTTTGTCCAGTGATTTATTACCAAATCACTCTTTCACACATACCTTGCATGCATGTTATTTAAACATATATATCACCAATCAGTCATCACATATCTATGATTTTACTTAAGTATAATCTCCATTTCATCATTTTAAAGCACAACATGTTAGCTGATTTTTCCTTTAACATCTAAGGCACATGCATGCTCATTTGTTTGGCTCAACTTCACCTATCTTCCATTTTTCATCAAAAGAACATGAAACAACAACCGTTTCCTTCATTTTAATTCATGACTAAATGCTCACAACACAACTAAAATCAAAATATACTTCAAGAGTTAAGGTAGAATCAAGAAGAACTCATGAACCTCAAAATAGAAGCAAGGTACCAAGAACTTACCTTCAATTTTCCTCCTCCTAATGACCGAATACTCAAGAGCTTTCTCCTCTCTTTTCTCTTCTCTAACTTTCAGCTATGATGAACAAAGATGGACAAAACTTTGTTCTTTTCACCCCTTTTTCTTTTAATAAAACTTCATATTTCATCCATTTAATTCTTTAATACAAAAGACATGAAATTCTTATCATGAAACATTTACCTAACCCATTATCATGAAACATTTACCTAACTCATTATCATGGAACATTTACCTAACCTATTATCAATTTGTATCAATTTGTACCATAAATTATGGATATTATTGGAACCCACCCATTTTGTTTGAAAAGTCAAAAAAGGGTGGGCACCGAAAGTAGAAAGTAAGATTGGTTGGCAAGTTGGGTTAAAAGTTGGCATGGGATAATTGCAACTTTGGTCCCTAATTGTATAGGGACATTGCAAGTTGATCCTTGAATCTCAACTATAAATAGGCCTAACCATTTCTTACTTTCTTCATCCCACATTTGCCATTCTCTACTTAAGGCATTTTTCTCTCTCCTTATTTGTAAAAGTTTCACTTGTATTTTGGAGTGAAATATATTTGGTAGTGCCCGAGGACGTAGGCAAGATTTTCCGAACCTCGTTAAAATTCTGGTGTTCTTTACTATTTATTGTTCATATTTTGTGAATGTGATTGTAGTGATTTATTGTGCTATTAAATTACGATAGAGGGATATTCTGGCTAGGAAAGACTTGTTACTTAAGTGATCCTCGTGATCCACCTCTCTTTCCTGGGAATTGAACTTAGTGTGATTTTTCAGTACAATATTTTTACTCTTTCACACGCTTCCGCGCAACAATTGGTACCAGAGCCAGATTCGTACTTGGGGAATAAGACCGTTTACGGTACTATTCACGTATACAGTACTATTTATGTATACGGCACTAATCACGTATACGGTACTGTTCACGTATACAGTAGTTGGGATTGAGGAGAAAAATGGCAGCAGCATCGTCATCAGCAAGGACTACTGTGACAAATGTAAAATTTGAAGTAGAGTAATTTGATGGTACCAATAATTTTGGTATGTGGCAATGTGAGATCCTGAATGTCTTATGTCAGCAAGAGCTAGATATAGCCCTTGAAGAAAAACCTGACAAGATGGATGACAAGGAGTGGGCCAAGATCAATAGACAGGCGTGTGGTACAATCCGCCTATGTTTGGCCAAAGAGTAGAAGTACTCTGTCATGAGGGAGACATCAGCGAAGAAGCTATGGGATACACTGGAAGAAAAGTTTCTAACGAAAAGTCTTGAAAATAGGCTTTATATGAAAAAGAAACTTTATCGATTCACGTATGCACCCGGTATGTCGATGAATGACCATGTGAACTCATTCAATAAAATTTTAGCAGACTTGCTAAATTTGGATGAGAAATTTGAAGATGAAGACAAGGCATTATTGTTGTTGAATTCCCTTCTTGATGAATATGATCATCTTACCACCACATTGCTTCATGGGAAGGACACGATCACATTTAATGCAGTCTGTAGTGCGTTGTATAGATCTGAGACTCGAAAGAAAGATAAAAGAGATCACAGAGATACAACAGCGAAGTCTTAACGATGAAGAGGTCGTTCACACAATGACAAATCTGGTAGAAGGGAAAGTCCAAAGGAGACCCGCCAAAGATGAATGTGCCTTTTTTGCCGTGAAAAAGGGCATTGGAAAAAGAATTGTCCTAAGCTACAAAAGGGCAAGGCTATTTCTAATGCATGTGTAGTGAAGCATGATGAGGAGTCAGACTTTAGCTTGGTTGGCATGGCAATGGCATGTCAAGCGGATGAGTGGATTTTGGATTAGGGATGTACTTACCATATGTGTCCTAATAAGGACTGGTTTTCTAGTCTTAAAGAGCTAGAAGGTGGAATTGTTCTTATGGGCAATGATAGTGCTTGTAAGACAATGGGAGTGGGTGCAGTCCAATTGAAGAATCACGACAGACTCAATCCAAGTCTTGACAGATGTTAGCTACGTACCTAGCACGAAGAAAATCTCATCTCATTAGGGCCCTAGAATCTAAAGGGCTCACAATCACTTTGAGAGATGGATTACTAAAAGTAGTAGCTGGGCAATTACGGTGATGAAAGGCACAAGAAGAAATAACTTGTACTTTTTAAATGGAAGTGCAGTTATTGGATCAACATCAACAGTTTCTACAAAGATTTAGATTCAGAGGCTACAGATTATGGCATATGCGATTGGGACATCTTGGTGAAAAAGCTTTGAGACATTGGCGAAGCAAGGCTTGTTGAAAGGTGCAAATTCTTGCAAAATGGAATTTGTGAACATTGTGTGCAGGCAAGCGAAGAGGGTAAAATTTGGTCCACAATTCACAATCTGAAAGGAATTCGGACTACATTCACGATGATGTATGGGGACCTACCAAAGTGGCTTCTTTGGGAGGTATGCACTATTTTGTTACTTTTGTTGATGATTATTCAAGAAAAGTATGGGTGTATCTAATGAAAAGAAAAAGTGAAGTTTTGGATGCATTTCTGAAATGGAAGAAGATGGTGGAGACTCAAAGCGGTCGAAAGGTCAAACGACTTGATCGGATAATGGTCTTGAGTACAAAAGCGATCCATTTCTACAAGTATGCCAAGATGAGGGCATTGTGCGACACTTTACTGTTCGTGATACACCACAGCAGAATGGGGTGGCAGAACGCATGAATCGAACTATACTAGAGAAAGTTCGATATATGTTGTCCAATGCTGGATTGGGCAAGGAATTTTGGGCTTAGGCAGTTATATATGCGTGCCATCTAATTAACCGTTTGCCATCAGCTGCAATAAATGGAAAAACTCCTATAGAGATATGGACTGGTAAATCTGCTACTGATTATGATTCTTTACGTGTATTTGGTTCCACTGTATATTATCATGTAAAAGAATCTAAGTTAGACCCAAAAGCAAAGAAAGCATTATTCTTGGGTATAACTGATGGAGTAAAAGGATACCGTCTCTGGTGTCCTGATACAAGGAAGATTGTTTTCAGTAGAGATGTGACTTTTGATGAATCAACCATGTTAAAGTATAAGGATTCACAAAAGGATGACAAAACCAGTAGTACTTTGCAGTAGGTGGAGCTTGAAAAGGATAACGATGATCCAGCTAATATTGGAGGGACAAATGATGAAGAGGTTCCTACCCAAGAACCTCTACAGCAACAAGATTCAATTGCATATAGAAGGCCAAGAAGAGAGATTCGTAAGCCTGCTCGCTTTGATGATATAGTGGCCTATGCACTTCCAATTGCAGATGATGATGTTCCTTCTACTTACACAGAAGCAATAAGTAACCCTGATGGTGTAAAGTGGAAGCAAGCAATGAATGAAGAAATGCAGTCTCTTCATAAAAATAAGACCTAGGAGTTGGTGACACTACCCAAGGGAAAGAGGGCAATTGGATGCAAATGGGTATATGCAAAGAAGGAAGGATTTCCTGATAAAAATAAAATTCGATACAAGGCTAGATTGGTAGCAAAGGGTTACGCTCAGAAAAAAGGAATAGACTACAATGAAGTGTTTTCTCTAGTTGTGAAGAATTCGTCTATTCGGATTTTGCTAGCCTTGGTTGCGCAACATGATCTTGAACTAATTCAGCTTGATGTGAAGACCGCGTTTTTACACGGTGATTTGGAAGAGGAAATCTATATGACTCAGCCATATGGATTCAAGGTTGCTGGAAAAGAAAATTGGGTTTGCAAACTGACAAAGTCGCTTTATGGATTAAAGCAATCGCCGAGGCAGTGGTACAAGCGATTTGATCAGTTCATGAAAGGGAAAAGGTACACAAGAAGCAAATTTGATCATTGTGTGTATTTTTAGAAGCTACAAGATGGAACTTTCATATACTTGCTCTTATATGTTGATGATATGCTAATAGCATCTAAGAGCAGAGTTGAGATTGAAAGATTAAAGACTCAACTCAATCTCGAGTTTGAGATGAAAGATCTAGGAGAAGCTAAAAAGATTCTCGGCATGGAAATATGGAGAGATAGAACTCATGATAGAGTTAGCTTGTCTCGAAGCGATTTGAAAAAGGTACTACGTTAGTTTGGCATGAGCGAGCGAGACAAAACACGTAAGTACCCGTTGGCTTCTCATTTCAAGCTTTACGCACAACTATCTCCTTGACGAATACGGAATGAGAATACATGTTGCAAGTTCCGTATTCTAATGCGATGGGTAGCTTGATGTATGCAATGGTGTGTACAAGACCCGACATTTCACAGGCGAGTTAGTATAGTGAGCGGTATATGCATAATCACGAAAAGGACATTGGCAAGTGTGAAATGGATTTTACGGTATATTCGAAGACCGTAGATGTTGGATTCTTGTTCAAGCAGGATAATACACTTGGTAAATGTGTTATTGGGTACGTTGATTACGACTATGCGGTGATTTGGACAAGCGAAGATCAACCACCGGTTATGTGTTTACACTTTTGGAGGACCAATAAGTTGGAAGTCTACATTACGGTCTACGATTGCGTTGTCAACCACGAAGAAAGTACATGGCTGTAATGAGAGGTCGTAAAGGAGGCTATTTGGTTACAAGGTATGGCTAAAACCTTGGGATTGGTTCAGAGCATATTAACGTGTATTGTGATAGTCAAAGTGCTATTCATTTAGCAAAGAATCAAGTCTATCATGCACTTACAAAGCATATCGACGTATGATTCCATTTTGTGCGGGAAATTATTGAAGAGGGGAAAATTTGTCTTCAGAAGATCAAGACTGCAGATAATCCCGCAGATATGATGACCAAGGTGGTAACAGCAACCAAGTTCGAACATTGTTTGAACTTGATTAATATCCTGCAAGTTTAACAGTTGAAGCAGGTACTATCAAGTATTGTTGTCAAAGGCAGAAAGAATTGTGTGAAGATAAGATTATCCTAATCAAATCTTCAAGGTGGAGATTATTGGAACCCACCCATTTTGTTTGAAAATTCAAAAAAGGGTAGGCACCGAAAGTAGAAAGTAAGATTGGTTGGCAAGTTGGGTTAAAAGTTGGCATGGGATAATTGCAATTTTGGTCCCTAATTGTATAGGGACATTGCAAGTTGATCCTTGAATCTCAACTATAAATAGGCCTAACCATTTCTTACTTTCTTCATCCCACATTTGCCATTCTCTACTTAAGGCATTGTTCTCTCTCCTTATTTGTAAAAGTTTCACTTGTATTTTGGAGTGAAATATATTTGGTAGTGCAGGGGCGTAGGCAAGATTTGCGAACCTCGTTAAAATTCTAGTGTTCTTTACTATTTATTGTTCATATTTTGTGAATGTGATTGTAGTGATTTATTGTGCTATTAAATTACGATAGAGGGATATTCTGGCTAGGAAAGACTTGGTACTTAAGTGATTCTCGTGATCCACCTCTCTTTACTGGGAATTGAACTTAGTGTGATTTTTCAGTACAATATTTTTACTCTTTCACATGCTTCCGCGCAACAGATATCAAGTGTACATTTTGTCTACAACAACATGATGGCTGGCCACTTCATGTAAAATGGGAGGTTTGTCATGCAAATCCTCCTATTTTGCACTCCTATTTATTTGGCCACTTCAATTTAGCCTACAGCATTTTCAAACATTTTCACATAGGTCCTAATTCATAATTTCACCCCCTTTTTCTTATGGAACAAAAATTAACTAAAATTGTCGGGTTCTATCTTAAGTTTGGGCTTTTTAGAGGCCCACTAACATAATTAAACCTATGCCAACATTCACAGAATTCCCGAAAATTGGGGTGTTACATATTTGGTTCTTGACCAAAAATCAATTGTAGTGGGGAGTATTTATAATTTGTTAGCTTGACGCGACAACATGTAAATCAAAACAATCTCATGCTGAAATAGAAAGTTTTGTTCTCATAAGTAATGATTTATCTATTAGTTAGAGGTATTTGATAAACAATTTAGCTAACTCATTTTTTATGTGAATATGAGTTACGAGATGTTCAACTTTTATCCCAATTGACATGTAATAATGATTGAAAACTTGAAATGTAAACTCACCAACATTAGTAAGATGAATTATTTTAATTGCATAATCTAAAACTAATAATTTAAACAAGTAATCTCACAAACGACAGGTTGCGAGTTGATAACGCATATGATTATTTTGTAGATGCATCTACCAAAATCATATAATATCAAAATCATCCACATGGTGGATGAATGAGCCCATATTTATTTCAGAAATGCAAGACATTAAATCTCAACTTTACCTAGTGAGTTTCTAAGAATCAATTTTCATTGAGAACAAGCAACAAATGAGAATTTTAATTAAAGAATCTTCTAGTTCTTTAATGAATGTCCATATAAATTCTCAATTATTTTTCGCATCATATATGATCCAGGATGGTTTAACTGGTCACGCCAAGTAGTAAATGCATTTGTATTAGTAAACTTCTGGTTTACTTTAACATGTGTTTCAATTGTACTAAATTGTAACAAATTGATAATTTTATTGTCATTCTTTTTAATTTGGATCCATATATAAGTACTATTGTGACATTTACTACTAGAAATGTCTATATCAATGTGAAGTCTATAATGCCACTAAGTTAATAAATATAATTTTCAAACAATTATATGTAATATTCGTTTTAGGGAATATGTCAAAATCTTCAAATATAAGGCATTTGGTCTAGTGGTATGATTCTCGCTTAGAGTATGAGAGGTCTTGAGTTTGATTCAAAATATAAATAACTCAATCCTCTTTTGATTCATATGAAATATGATATTTTCTTCATTCACAATGTCAATATGAGATCCATTATGAATATATTTTAAAACCAATGGATTAACCATCACAAGATATTAATATATTAGCTCTTCTAGAGCTTTTGACTAATTTTGTACTATCAAATATTGGAACAATATTTGTTTGTTTTAGTATCAAAAAGATAAAGAACTATCTATCTATAATGATAGAATTTATCATTGCATTCTCATATCCTTCCTCAAAGAATATTAATAAAACAAAATATCATATGTGGCTAATAATATTTCATATCACATTGATAACACAAGTTATCTTTACCCTTTGAAGAGTTATCTTAAGAACTCTTATTGTTCTCTTATTTATTATTATGTTCCCACTTTTTGTGGTCCATGAGTATATCTTTTATTTTTTTATGTTTACATTCACTTCGGGGAATGTAACAAATTTGGTAGGGTAGACTTCTAAACATATCTATTGATTTTTTATTTCAGAATCAACATCATAAACATACATGGATTTTAAATCAGAATCTATTCATTTACGTTGACATGATTATTCTCCAATTATAATGAATATGATACAATAAATAAAACATAGTAAAATATACATGAAGAACTTTAGCATCATTGTCATCACCTTGACTATTATCACTAGCATCTATTCTGAGATTGAATCTTTCAACATCCTGAGGATTGATTTGTGGCATGACTTTGAAAGATTTGGAAAAAAATAGAGAATCATCGTACTGATAACGTGTTATAAAATAAAGAGAGACGGGAGAGAATAAAGAATAAAGAAAATATGAAAGCAATAGGGAATGTACTCTATTGATCAAAACGGGTGATTACAATGCTTTATAAGAGTCTCTATTTATAGGCATAAGAAGTACAAAAGAAGTGGAGATCTAATTCTAATAACTATTAGAATTTAAAATGCATAAAACTTTATCTTGATCATGATGGACATCCACTTAATAAGATATTCATAACAAATAAAAACAATTTATATATTTTTTAAAAAATTATCAACTTTTTTATTAAATCAAATCACAATAGATTGCTTTATATTAAATTTTAGTTATGATTTCTTTACTATATTTAAATTTAGTAGCTATACTTTATTTTTGGAATAATTTGATGTTAATTATTTGAATTAATTAATATTAATATAAAATTTAAAAATTATATTATATTAAATTAAAATATAAAATTAAATCTTAAATGTGAGGAAATAAAAAGATAGAAACTGAAATCTCTTCATTTTGCTTATAACGACTTAAAAACATGACAAATGTCATGTAGGCCTTAAGCCTTCATTAATATATATTTTACCCTTTTAAGGATTCATAGCATGCATTAATTAATATATTTTTTTCGCTTAAAAGTATTTACTAACATCAACTTTTTATTCATTAGTTTGGGTATATAATATTAAAATAATTTAAAAATTAGATATAAATTCATATATTTATAAAAAGATAAAAATAATATTGTGACACGAGATAGATGAAAAGTTTTAAGTTAAATAAACAGTGTGATGCATTCATTCGTTTATTCTTTTGATTGATTGCTTCAATTTAATTAAATATGAATGTGTACTAAAAACGTATTAATTATTATTTTTATTCTTTATCTGACTTCGATTTCAATTAAATAATTTGAAAATATTTTTTAAATTTATTTAAAATATATTAATATATATTAATATTTTAAATTATTAAAAATAAAATAAAAGTACAAAAATTTATTTTAGCAATGATTACACAATTAATTATTTTAGCTAAAATGAAGTAAAATAATATATTTGATTTTTAAAAATAAATTTAAATTAACATATATTTATTAATTAATATAATTTAGGTTAAATTATCAAAATCGACACTTTTGTTTCCCTCAGATTACATTTTAATTTTGTTTTAGTCACTTACGTTAACATGTTGTAAGATTTTAGTTACTGGGTCATTAATTGTAATTAATGGTATAACGGTAAACTAACGTGGCACTTTAAATCACCATTTCAAATAAAAATTTTAGGTTAAATTATATAATTGATCCCCATATTTTTTTCATTCTAAGTGTAGCGACGTAAAAATTTTAGCTTAGCTTGGTCGCTAATTGTGGCGATTTATTGAAAAAAAGTTTGAAATTTGACGTTTGATTTTTGAAATAAACAGGGAGTCGCCACCGATCCTTTTTTCTAGGTGTGATCGGACACCTATTAGATCTCTTATTAAAACAAATAAAAGGCTGAGTTTAGGTCAACGTTAAAATCCAGAGAAAATTTAGGGTTCGAATTCGATTCTGCGCGAGGAAGGTATTAGCACCCTCATGACGCCCAAAATTGGTATCTTATTAAACACATGTTGTCTTGACTTTCAAAATACGAATTCAATTTGACATTTAAGTGTGATCCGATTGAAGGAAATGAGAAGTTGCAAGTTTTTTGTTTTTAGAAGGACGTCCGTTTTTAACACAAGCCGATTAATTTCACCCAACATAGCGATGAAATCGATGACTTAATTTTAAAATCGGTACATTGCCTTATTCTTAAAATTAAAATGTAAAAAGTTTTTAAAATGATAGTAAAAAATCCAAGAATATTATTGTCAAAAAATGCGAATAATGATGTGAATAATAAAATATATAAAATATAAAATATTAAAATATCAAAATATTAGAATAATAATAATTAATATTGACAAATAAAAATAAAATAGAAATAAAAAATGTACATAATATATATATATTAGAAATAATAATGATGTTTTAAAAAACAATACTATTAATAATACTACATCAATATGTACATATATAAAAAATAAATACGTGATAATATTAAAAATATGTACATAATATAGTGTTAAAAATACATACATAATATAGTTAAGATATATACATAAGATAACATGCAGAAAAAAAATATATATATATATAAATAATATAATATTAAAGATATATACATAAAATAGTATAAAATATATATATATATATACATAATATAGAGTTTAAAATATACCTAATATATTAAAAGAATATATATAATATAATATTAAGAAATATAATAATAACAAAAAAGAGAGAGAGGAGAGGGTGGGTGATTTTTACCACAAGGCACATCATCGTCCGGTCATGAGGATCGCCATGGTGCCACCTTACTTACAATGGGACCTCAAAAAACTTTTTCGGTAAAAATGGGTAAGCTTCCTCCTTTTATTTTTTTTACTTTCGTATGAAAGAAACAAAATAAGATTGAAAGGAAAACAATAAGTAAACAAAGAACTTAAAATGAGAATAGACAAAGAAACCTCTTTTGCTTTGATCTTTGATTAATCTCCAAAAAAATAAAAAACTAGCTTCTCCAAAAACTAGCCTTTACAATAACTCTTCTCCTTGATTACTTTAAAAAGAAACCTCTCCAAAAATCCTTTACAATAACTTTCTCTCCCAAAAACTCTCCAAAAATAATCCCTCCATATACAAAATATGAGAAGGCTTATATAGCCATTTACAAAATATTTTTTTTTATTGTTTATGTCTTCATTTGTAGGTACAAGTGGTGGTGGAGCAAGTGTGGTTAGTGGAGTAGGTAATGGAGCAAGTGTGGCTAGTGGATTTGGTGGTGGAAAAGGTGTGGCTAGTGGAGTTGGTGGTGGAAAAGGTGTGGCTAGTGGAGTTGGTGGTGGAAAAGGCTAAGATTTAGTTGAAAAAAGCTTAAGTTGTGGGCTAGGGTTTTTTTTATTTTGATTTGGGCTTAGGGTTTGAGCCATTGGGGTTTTGATGTAAATTGGGCTTTGGGTAGTTAATATTTTGGGTTTTGGGTTTAATTTTGGTGGGTTAGGTAAGACTAAATTGGGTTTTGATGTAAATGGGCTAAAATTGGCCTACAACAGCTGCCCCTCTTTGCTTATTATCGTGTAACGAGAATAGAGCAAAGATACAAAGAAAGGCCAATTTTGCCCGGTCTTGCTAAGTATGGACTTCTTTGGTGCTCTTCTCATCCCGGTAGTCTCTTTCCAGTCCATCGCATCTTGTAGCTTTGGTTCAATCCACTGTAAATTCAGAGATATGCCTTGTAGCTTCAATATAACTTCAAGGATATGAGATTTGTGGCTTCGACCCGCTTCACTATAACTTTAGAAAGATAAAATCTACAACTTCAATCCGCTCCTCTATCGCTTCAGTGAGATAAGGTTTTGGTCTTCTCTTCTGCCACTTTAGAAAGGCAAAATCTGCTATCCTCGATCAGCTCTACTGCACCTTCAGGGAGTCAAGACTTGCAACTTTGACTTGCTCTATTGCAACTTCAGGGAGGCCAAATCTGGTGTCTTCAATCTTTATTCCTTACTCAGCATGTGGTCTTGAGCTCAACTCATTTCTCGCAATATGGATTGACTCATAAACTCTCGCAATATGAGTTGATATTCGAAAAACATAAGCGAAAGCGAAATTGAAAATACCTCGGCATGTCACGAGGCTCAACTCATCTCTCGCAATATGAGTTGATTTTTGACAAACAGAAATTGAAATTACCTCATCGTGTCCTGAGGCTCAACTCACCTCTCGCAATATGAGTTGATTTTTTGAAAAACATAAATTAAAACGAAAATTGAGAATACCTCAGCATGCGAGTCGAGGCTCCACTCACCTCTCGCAATATGAGTTGATTCTGAAACATAAATTGAAATTACCTCAACGTGTCTTGAGGCTCAACTCATTTCTCGCAATATGAGTTGATTCTCTTGAGAAGCATGAATTGAAAAGCAGAAATTAAAGATACCTCATCGTTCCCCAAGGCTCAACTCACCTCTCGCAATATGAGTTGAAATTAAAACACAAAAATTGAAAATACCTCAGCGTGCCCCGAGGCTCAACTCATTTCTAGTAATATGAGTTGATTTTGAACAACAAAAATTAAAAGGCTTAACTCACCTCTCGCAAATGAGTCAATTTAAAACATAAACTAAAAATACCTCAGCGTGCCCCGAGGCTCAACTCATCTCTCGCAATATGAGTTGAAATTAAAACACAAAAATTGAAAATACCTCAGCGTGCCCCGAGGCTCAACTCACCTCTCGCAATATGAGTTGAAATTAAAACACAAAAATTGAAAATACCTCAGCGTGCCCCAGGCTCAACTCATTTCTAGCAATATGAGTTGATTTTGAAAAACAAAAATTAAAAGGCTTAACTCACCTCTCACAAATGAGTCAATTTAAAACATAAACTAAAAATACCTCAGCGTGCCCCGAGGCTCAACTCATCTCTCGCAATATGAGTTGAAATTAAAACACAAAAATTGAAAATACCTCAGCGTGCCCCGAGGCTCAACTCACCTCTCGCAATATGAGTTGAAATTAAAACACAAAAATTGAAAATACCTCAGCGTGCCCCGAGGCTCAACTCACCTCTAGCAATATGAGTTGATTTTGAAAAACAAAAATTAAAAGGCTTAACTCACCTCTCGCAAATGAGTCAATTTAAAACATAAACTAAAAATACCTCAGCGTGCCCCGAGGCTCAACTCACTTCTCGCAATATGAGTTGATTTTGAAAATAAAAATTAAAAATACCTCAACGTGTCTTGAGGCTTAACTCATCTCTCGCAATATGAGTTGTTTTTCCTTGAAAAGCATGAAGTAAAAACATCAAAATACCAAAACCTGTCCTTTGGTAGAACTCGGGTGTCTTTTCCTTTGATTCAGTGCGATTCTCATTCAAGATTTCTTGCTCGGCTGGAGTACCTGTATATGCCATGTATGATGTTATCATGATGTGCACATGTTTGTCTTAAATGCTTTTATGCCTACATGATTATGCAGTGCTCCTTAAGCATGTTTGTCGTATGCCCATTTAGCCACGATTGTTGAGGATCTGTGTTCATTACTTTGATTCTCGACTTTCTTTTCAGGCCTTATACCTGTCTTCAAGCTTCACGAGTAATCGACGTTTCTCAGATATCACTCTTCTGCCCTCGATTGAACTTTGTTCTTACTTTGAGACTCTTGTGCTTATCAAATTTTCATCCAGGTAATGCTTAACATTTCTTTTGTTTAGAGTATGTCATTTCACCATTTATCATGTAAATAAACACATAACGAGATGCATGAAAAAGGTCAGATAGGGACAAAAATGATATTTCATATTCATCTATTTCAAATGTGGCAAACAAAGCAAGTTAACCAATGAGAGTAAAAAATGTCAAAAAGAAAGAAAGGATCGTATTCAACGGATACAAATGCTCTAGATATTCAACACATGAACTCTTCCTCATCCCTTAATCAAAAATCTTTTTGAGCGCGGCTTCTTGCGTAGATGATTTCGAGCTTTCAAAAATGCTTCAAATACTGTAGCCTCACTGCTTAACCTATCGTTCGACCGCCAGGTTTGTTTCATTAGGACGCCCTCTCGGGTTTTCATCCTAATCTTTTTGTACTAATCAAGACGCCCTTTTCGGGTTTTCGACTTGATCCCTCTTTTTTTTTTTAAGACACCCTTTTCGGGTTTTCATCTTAAGCATAATATTTCTTCACAGCATCTGAGTTCACTGGATTCTACAACTCTTTCCCATCCATCTCGGTAAGGATCAAAGCTCCTCCTGAGAATGCCTTCTTTACGACATATGGTCCTTCCTAATTTGGTGCCCATTTTCCTCGCAGGTCTTTTTGTATTGGGAGAATTTTCCTCAGCACGAGTTCTCCTTCATGGAATTCTCTTGGCCGTACCTTCTTGTCATGGGCTGTGATCATTCTTTTCTGGTACATTTGTCCATGACAAATTGCCCTGAGACGCTTTTCTTCGATGAGGTTCAGCTGATCATATCGAGCTTGTACCCATTCTGCTTCTTCTAACTTTGATTCCGTTAAGACTCGCAGAGAAGGGATCTCAACCTCAATAGGTAGCACAGCTTCCATTCCATAGACTAGAGAGAAAGGAGTTGCTCCCGTAGATGTTCGCATAGATGTGCGATATGCAAACAGAGCAAATGGAAGCTTCTCGTGCCAATCTTTATATGTCTCAGTCATTTTCCCAATGATCCTCTTAATATTTTTATTGGCTGCTTCAACAGCCCCGTTCATCTTTGGGCGATAGGGCGAGGAGTTATGATGCTTTATTTGGAACTACTCGCACACTTCTTTCATCATCTTATTGTTCAAATTCGTGGCATTATCTGAAACGATTCTTTCAGGCAAACCATACCGGCAAATGATTTCTTTTTTCAAAAACCTGCCAACTGTAGTCCTCGTCACATTGGCAAACGAGGCGGCTTCTATCCATTTTGTGAAGTAATCGATGACCACAAAAATGAATCGATGTCCATTTGATGCTTTTGGAGAAATTGGCCCTATAACATCCATGCCCCACATAGAAAAATGCCACGGAGAAGTCATGACATGAAGGGGCGAAGGGGCTACATGAATTTTATCGTCGTAGATTTGACATTTGTGGCATTTTCTGGCAAAATTGATGCAGTCACTTTCCATTGTCAGCCAATAAAAACCGAGTCTCATGATCTTTCTGGCCATATTGAAACCATTGGCATGTGTTCCGCAGATTCCTTCATGGACCTCTTTAAGTATTTTTCTAGCTTCAACATCATTCACACATCTCAAGAGCATCTGATCTTTTCCTCTTTTGTACAGGATATCCCCATCAAGAACAAATCCCGCTGCCATTCTTCTAATTGTTCTTTTGTCGTTCTCATTCGCTTGTTCAGGATACTTTTGATTCTTGATATATTCTAAGATATCATGGAACTATGGCCGTCCGTCTGGCTCCTTTTCAATGCTGAAACAATGGGCAAGGACTTCATATATGCTCATTTGAAGAGGCATTATTTCAGTTTCTCTGCTCGCTTTGAACATTGAAGCCAACGTGGCCAGGGCATCAGCTAACTGGTTTTCTTCTCGTGAGAAGTAATTAAAAGTTATTTCCTCGAATTCTTTAATCAATTCTGCCACTAGGTCACTGTATATAACCAGTTTCGAGTCTCTCACTTCCCAATCTCCACGGATTTGGTAAATCACCAAGGCTGAGTCTCCGTATACCTCTAAAGTTTTGACGTTTCGTTCAATAGCTGCACGAAGTCCCATGATACATGCCTCATATTTCGCTATGTTATTAGTACAGAAGAAGTTCAACCTGGCAGTGAGTGGGTAATGGTTCCCTTCTGGCGATACTAAGACTGCTCCAACCCCGTGCCCCAATGCGTTTGATGCACCATCAAAGCTCATCTTCCATGACTTCTCTTTTGGTGACTCGCATTCTTTTTCTGTAATGCACATCAAATCTTCATCCGGGAATTCAAATCTCAATGGCTCATATTCATCCATTGTTCGGGTCGCCAAAAAGTCAGCTATTGCGCTTCCTTTTATTGACTTTTGACTCACATAGACGATGTCGTACTCTGCTAGTAAGATCTGCCACCGTGCCATTCTTCCTGAGAGTGCAGGTGACTCCATCACGTACTTTATTGGATCTAGCTTTGAAATTAACCATGTCATATAATACAACATATATTGCCTGAGTCTCCGAGCTACCCAAACCAGAGCGCAACAATATTTTTCAATGGATGAATACTTTGCCTCATATTCAGTGAACTTTTTACTGAGGTAGTAGATCGCCTTTTCTTTCTTTTCTGACTCGTCATGTTGCCCCAGTACGCAACCCATTGAATTTTTGAACACTGTCAGATACAAAATTAATGGTCTTCCCGGAGTTGGCGATACTAGTACTAGAGGACTAGACAAATACTGTTTTATCTTGTTAAAAGCCACTTGACACTCCTCGTTCCATTCTCCGGGATTATGTTTTCGAAGGAGTCGAAAGATTGGGTCGCATTGGTCGGTAAGTTGAGCGATAAATTGGGCGATGTAGTTTAATCTCCCTAAAACTCCTCTGACTTCCTTTTACATGCGTGGAGGTGGTAACTCTTGAATGGCTTTTATTTTATCTGGATCAACTTCAATACCTCTCTCGCGGACAATGAAACCAAGCAATTTTCCTGAGGTAGCCCCAAACGTACATTTGGTCGGATTGAGCTTTAGCTGGAACTTTCTCAGTCTGTCGAACAACTTCTTCAGGTTCACTACATGCTCTTCTTCCCCTCAGGATTTAGCAATCATATCGTCGACATAGACCTCTATTTCTTTATGCATCATATCATGGAATAACATCACCATAGCCCTCTGATATGTTGCCCCTGCATTCTTTAACCCAAAAGGCATCACCTTGTAGTAGAATGTTCCCCACATCGTTATGAAGGTAGTTTTCTCCATATCTTCCGGGGCCATTTTGATCTGATTGTACCCCGAGAATCCATCCATAAAGGAAAACAATGAATGTTTTGCCGTGTTATCCACCAACGTACCAATGTGTGGTAAGGGAAAATTATCTTTAGGACTTGCTCGATTCAGGTTACGATAATCCATGCACATTCATACTTTGCCGTCTTTGTTTGGTACCGGGACTATGTTAGCCACCCATTCTGGATATTTGGAGGCTTGTAGGAAGCCAGCATCAAATTGCTTCTTGACTTCCTCTTTTATCTTGAACAATATCTCAGGCCTCATCCGTCTTAGCTTTTGTTGAATAGGCTTGCATTCTGGCTTTAATGGGAGCTTATGGACAGCTACATCTTCATCTAATCCTGGCATGTCCTGATATGACCATACGAATACATCTTTGTATTCGTGAAGCAAAGCAATCAAATTATGCTGGTGCCCCTAAAATAGAAGTCCCAATCTTCACTTCTTGCTTCCTTTCTTGGTTCCCAGATTTATTGTTTCAATGATTCTTGAAGAGGAAAAATGTTTATCCTCTTGTTCCACCATTCTTAGCAAATCGGAGGCGAGACATAGTCTTGACATTTTCTTGGCTTCAATTCTCCTAAACAAACGACCTTCTTAAAATCGATTTCGGGACTCGTCTTGGGTTTGTTCATCTTTGTTGACATCCGAGCACCGAAAGTTGAATGGAAAAGGAACTATAGAGGGGCATCCAAGTATTGAAACCAACAAACGAAATGTTATGACATGGAATGGGGCAAATGTAAGGATTGGCTATGAAATGAGAAAATGATTATGAAATTAGTGATAATGTGAAAGATTATGACGAAATGCATCTTCATTGATATTCATTTGAATGATAAAGAGCGAATGCAGGCTCTTACAAAAGAATTCTATTATATCTAAGGACATAACAGAATGTTAAAGTTTGAGCATTACTCTAAAGACTTATAAACTACAAGAAGATCCTCGGCAGTCCAATTGTTCAACCTGAAACCCAGGGGACAAGGGCGTATCCTTGAGACGTCTTTACTTGCGTTAGCTTCTTTGTCAATGACATTTATACTGACATTCTGAAGACCCATTTCAATTAATAACAGCGTGCTTTGTATATTATCCTGTTTGGGGTATATCATTCCTGTAGATGTAAATGTTTTTGACAAAGGAGGGTACGTTATGGACTCCCATTCTATTTCTCGGCCCAAAGTTCTCTCAATCCTTCTCTCTTGATCCTTCTTCCACTGTTTTCTTCTTTGACGCATGTCCGACTGGAACCCCAAACCGTATCAGGCCTTGTGGTGCACTGGCTTTAGGGCCCTAATTATTCCTTGCAGGTACCTTCCCAAACCTTTCCTTGCTCGGGCTCCCTTTCCTACAGTCAACTTGACACCCATCTTGGTATTTCTCGACAGTTTTGGCTCAAGAATTCTGTTTCCCTCAGCGACGAATGTGGCATTGACAAATTCAAGAGATCGGAAGGAACATTCCATAGCATCTTTACTCACTTCAATATATGGTGCATCGGTAGAAATAGATGCTACAATGTCTTCTTCTCCCTCGACAGTGACCAAACAGCCATCCATGATGAATTTCACCTTTTGATGAAGGGATGATGGGACCGCTCCAGCAGAATGAATCCAAGGTCTTCCCAAGAGACAATTGTATGATGGTGTAATGTCCATGACTTAAAACTCAACATCGTATATGTAGGGACCCACATCTAAAGGGATCTCAATTTTTCCCATAACTTCTCGTCTTGTTCCATCGAATGCCCTTACTGTAGAATGGCAGGGCCTTAGATAGGACAAATCCATCGGAATCCTAGAAAGTGTGGCCAAAGGCATGACATTGAGTTCCGATCCATTGTCGATGAGCACGTTCGGTATTATATAGCCCTTACAACAGGTTGTGATATGCAATGCTTTCACTGAGCCTCTACCATTGGGCGGTATTTCATCATCATTAAAAGAAATGAAATTATCCGCATTCAAGTTGTTCACCCACCTATCCAGTTTTTCAACGGATACATTGTTTACCACATAAGCTTGATTTAACACTTTCAGCAAAGCGTTCCGGTGTGGTTCTGAATTCAACAGCAGAGATAATACCGAGATTCGTGCTGGCTGCTTACTCAATTGTTCTACCACTTTGTACTCACTGTGCTTAATAAATTTTAAGAATTCCTGTGCTTCTTCCTCGTCCACAGGCTTTTTAGCTTCTTGTTCAGGCATAGTTTCATACTCATCTTTGATCACATGCATCGGTGCTTTTCCTTTCTGTTTCAAGTCACTGTTCTTCTTTGTTGATTTGACCTCTTTCGAATAACATCTTCCACTACGAGTGAAATGACCTACTTCCCCAACGCTTCCAGTCATGGCTTTGGTTTTTTCATCTTTAGGTGTGATGATATTAACGTCATATTTCCATGGTACTGCTTTATTGTCCTTGTAGGGGAAAGGAGATGGTACCTCGATTATCACTTTTGGTTTCACTAGTTCCTTCTTCGCGTAATAATAAATTATTAACGGTCGGTCGGCGCTATACAGGAAACCTAACGATTGATGGTCAGAGGCACATATTTCTCCTCTATTGGCCTCTTCGCCTTTATAAAAAATCCCAATCTCCTTATTGTCCATCATATTTTGCAGTAATCTCCTGAACTCTTCGCAGGATTGAATGCCGTGCCCCTCAATACCATGGAATTCGCAAAAACTTTGATCTTTTGTATTCCTTCCCTCGAATACTCTGTTAAGATGACAAAGCAAACCCTTTTCAACTAACACCTCCCAGATTTTCTGCAGAGGTGTTCTTTTTTCAGAAACACATCTTCTGACTTTCCATTCGTCCACTTTCCCTACTATGCTCACATCCCTTTCGGTATGGTTAGGGAATGGGTTCCTAGTTGTATTACTGGCACTATCGAATCTTAGGATACCTGCATCAATGAGTCCTTGAACTCTTCTCTTAAAGGCTAGGCAATTTTCCGTGGAATGTCCCTGGTTTCCCGTATGGTATGCACAACTAGCGAATTGTATGTTTTAACCTCAGCGAACGAGTATGGAATATGCAATGAATGAATGAATGCATAAATGAATGCATGAATGTCAAATGACTGTTAGTCATGAAAGAAATGCAAGAAATTGGTGTTAATTTCAAGATAGCCCCTATTTAGGCATTTCCTTAATCAAAAGAGTCTATTACACAACGTTTCGGTCACTCGTGTAATTGACTCCTCCATCAGAAACCCCTTTTTGGCAACCGATCTCTAATCAACACCTTCCTAACAAGATATCTATGATGCATGATGAAAAATAGAAATACAGACAAACAACCTTGGTTCGCACAACACATATGATCAGAGAAAAATTATGGAAAATCTAACAAATTAAGCTACTTGGTCCAATGGACTCGATTCCCTTGCATAGAAAGCGAAAGTGCAAAAGGTAAGAGGCGTTCCTCCCGTGCACTTATTTTGGTGACTACTAAACGGACGGAGGTTTAGCATGGCTCTAGTTGGATGGCTCGTATGGTTCACTATATGCGATTTTGGTTCTAGATGGGTACTCGAATCGTTTGTACTGTCATCTACTAAGATTAGTACAGAGCCTCGGTCATGGCCCATCATAGGCTTACGAGATCAATTTGAGGGATTACATTTACTTATGCCTATGTGGAGGGACAAGTTAACTCACGAAAGCATAAGTCATGTGTAACCCGAAAGTATTCACTAGCCTGTACGGAGGGACGAGTTAACTCACGAAGGCGTAGCGTTTACTTTCACTTAAACGGACGGAGCCTGGGTATAGAGCTCATGTTATGCAAAGATGTATGTGCACAGTGTATGGAGAGAAACTCACAAACCTTTACGTTTTATTTAAAAACTAAACCAAAACTAAAATCACAAAAATTTAAAGCTGAAAAACAACCGAATAAAACAAGTTAGAATATATACAACATGATGCAAATGCATGATTTTTTGAAAACAAAAAATTTGAGGATCATGACTAAATGTTAATTTGAACAAGGAACTTTGAAAATTTTAACAACGCGAGTTTAATTCCAGACACGACTCTCAAAAAGGGTCCCCAGCGGAGTCGCCAGCTGTAGTGACGTAAAAATTTTAGATTAGCTTGGACGCTAATTGTGGCGATTTATTGAAAAAAAGTTTGAAATTTGACGTTTGATTTTTGAAATAAGCAGAGTCGCCACCGATCCTTTTTCTAGGTGTGATCGGACACCTATTAGATCTCTTATTAAAATAAATAAAAGGTGAGTTTAGGTCTACGTTAAAATCCAGAGAAAATTTAGGGTTCGAGAGTCGATTACTGCTGAGGAAGGTATTAGCACCCTCATGACGCCCAAAATTGGTATCTTATTAAACACATGTTGTCTTGATTTTCAAAATACGAATTCAATTTGACATTTAAGTGTGATCCGATTGAAGGAAATGAGAAGTTGCAAGTTTTTTGTTTTTAGAAGGACGTCCGTTTTTAACACAAGCCGATTAATTTCACCCAACATAGCGATGAAATCGATGACTTAATGTTAAAATCGGTACATTGCCTTATTCTTAAAATTAAAATGTAAAAAGTTTTTAAAATGATAGTAAAAAATCCAAGAATATTATTGTCAAAAAATGCGAATAATAATGTGAATAATAAAATATACAAAATATAAAATATTAAAATATCAAAATATTAGAATAATAATAATTAATATTGACAAATAAAAATAAAATAGAAATAAAAATGTACATAATATATATATATATTAGAAATAATAATGATGTTTAAAAAAAACAATACTATTAATAATACTACATCAATATGTACATATATAAAAATAAATACGTGATAATATTAAAAATATGTACATAATATAGTGTTAAAATACATACATAATATATTTAAGATATATACATAAGATAACATGCAGAAAAAAATATATATATATATATAAATAATATAATATTAAAGATATATACATAAAATAGTATATATATATATATATATCGTAATATAGAGTTTAAAATATACCTAATATATTAAAAGAATATATGTAATATAATATTAAGAAATATAATAATAACAAAAAAGAGAGAGAGGAGAGGGTGGGTGATTTTTACCACAAGGCCGACCATCGTCCTGTCATGAGACCGCCTCCGCCACCACACACTGCAATGGGACCTCAAAAAACTTTTTCGGTAAAAATGGGTAAGCTTCCTCCTTTTATTTTTTTACTTTCGTATAAAAGAAACAAAATAAGATTGAAAGGAAAACAATAAGTAAACAAAGAACTTAAAATGAGAATAGACAAAGAAACCTCTTTTGCTTTGATCTTTGATTAATCTCAAAAAAAAAAAAACTAGCTTCTCCAAAAACTAGCCTTTACAATAACTCTTCTCCTTGATTACTTTAAAAAGAAACCTCTCCAAAAATCCTTTACAATAACTTTCTCTCCCAAAACTCTCCAAAATAATCCTCCATATACAAAATATGAGAAGGCTTATATAGCCATTTACAAAATATTTTTTTTTTATTGTTTATGTCTTCATTTGTAGGTACAAGTGGTGGTGGAGCAAGTGTGGTTAGTGGAGTAGGTAATGGAGCAAGTGTGGCTAGTGGAGTTGGTGGTGGAAAAGGTGTGGCTAGTGGAGTTGGTGGTGGAAAAGGTGTGGCTAGTGGAGTTGGTGGTGGAAAAGGCTAAGATTTAGTTGAGAAAAGCTTAAGTTGTGGGCTAAGGTTTTTTTTTATTTTGATTTGGGCTTAGGGTTTGGGCCATTGGGGTTTTGATGTAAATTGGGCTTTGGGTAGTTAATATTTTGGGTTTTGGGTTTAATTTTGGTGGGTTAGGTAAGACTAAATTGGGTTTTGATGTAAATGGGCTAAAATTGGCCTACAACACTAAGCAATTTATTTTTTCTTTTATGCTCTTTTAAATTTCCTTTTATTTTCTTTTTTTTTTTCCATTCTCTTCTGTTTCTCCCTGTATTTTTCTTCCTTCTCCTTCTCTTTTAATGTCAAAGAAAAAAAATTAAATTGCTTAAAGCAAAAAAATATAGAGACCAATTGTATAATTTAACCTAAATTTTTATTTTAAAATGATGATTTAACGTACCACATCAGCTTACTGTTACACCGTTAATTGCAATTAACATTCAATAACAAAAATGTTACAACACGATAATGTAAATGACTAAAATGTAACATTTTAAACATAAGTGACTAAAATGTAACATCGGAGAAACAAAAGTGACTATTTTAATAGTTTACCCTATAATTTATTATTTACACTTAATTCTAAAAATGAGACCCACTTTAAATATAACTAAAAAAATGAAGTATTTTGAAATTAAAAAACTAACTTAGAACTCAATGTGTCCAAATAAATTTCCATTTATTCTTTTATATTACTAACTTATAATATCGCATGCATTATACATGATTTTAAGTGTTTAATATTTAATGAATATTTTAAATATTATATTTTAGTTACAATAATTAACGTAAAATAATATTTTTATTAAAATTATTAAATATAAATTAATATATATTTAACTTATCAAATCAAATACTATGATAAAAATTTTCAAATCATAATTAAAACATTTTTACTTTACAAAAGTTACAAAAGTTAATGCAAAGCAACGTTATTCAAAATAATAATTAACTAACATAATTGATTATAATATTAATTTAGTAATAATTAATATGGTTATAATTCTATTGAAGTAATACATCAATAAATTTATCAAAACTTTTTAAAAATAAAATTAGCTCTTCTTTTACTTCCAAAATTCTTAACTAATAATTATAACTAAATTAAAATTAACAATTTTCCTATATTTCATAAATAATTTTATTTTAAAATAGTAAAATAATTTTAACTAATAATTGTAAATTAAACTATAATTATTTTTAAATGTATAATTATCATAACTTCTATCTCACTTTAAGTTTATTTTATTTTATTTTAAATGTGAATTTAATAATATGATGAAAAATAAAGAGTATTCTTGTCAGTTCAAAAAGTTTTTCTAAATTTGTGCTTATATGTATGTGTGTGTGATAAGGAAATAAAGTAATATTTAACCTATAAACTTGTTAACTTTTTCAAATTAATTCCTAAATATTTTTATCTACATTAGTTTTGAAGTTGGTAACTTTTTTCAAAATTGATCCATAAACTTGGATTCCATTAAGTTGGGATGATGTGACACTCTAAATTGTACCATGGCATCAATTGAAAATTTTAAAATATTATGTAAAATCAAGAAAATATAAAATTATAGAGAAATTAAAAAATTTCAAGTGATGACATAATACAAATCGTCACACTTTAACAAAACCAAGTACAAGGATCAATTTAAAAAAAAATTGTCACGTTCTAAAACAAATGTGGACCCAAAAATCTAGGGACTAGGAATGAAAAAAATTACAAAATTTAAGGAATAAATGTCAATTGTATCTCTTAAAATAAACAATTTATATACCACCAAAAATAAATAATTTACATTTTAAAAATATTATCTATATTAATATATATTAATATTTTTAAATTATTAAAAATAAAATAAAAGTATAAAAATTTATTTTAGGAATGATTACACAATTAATTATTTTTAACTAAAATGAAGTAAAATAATATATTTGATTTTTAAAAATAAATTTAAATTAACATATATTTATTAATTAATATAATTTAGGTTAAATTATCAAAATCGACACTTTTGTTTCTCTCAGGTTACATTTTAGATTTGTTTTAGTCACTTACGTTAACATGTTGTATGATTTTAGTTACTGGGTCGTTAATTGTAATTAATGGTATAACGGTAAACTAACATGGCACTTTAAATCACCATTTCAAATAAAAATCGTAATAGGCCAATTTAGCCCGGCCCGAGACAAAGAAAAGTAAACAGAATAGCAAAACCAAAAAATAGCCAAAATAAATCAAAACAGTCCAGTTTACAGGCCTAATTCCAACCCAAAAACAATATTAACCCTAGCCCAATACAATGGCCCAAAACTAAAACATTTGCAGCCAGAAACCTAGGGTTTCCCTCACGCCGCAGCCGGCCTCCCCATGTACGGCTTTCATTGTGCCTCCGTACGCCAGCACACAGCCTCCGTCCACACGCCACGCACACTACGTATCTGCAAAAAGGGACAAACACCACAACAAAACGAAGAAAAAAGGGACAAAAGATTGTATTTTTTTTTTGTTTTCATCATTCAGCTATAAATGCCCTTTTTATTTTTTTGATTGTAAGGTTTTTTTTTCTTCACGCATACTGAAATACAAAAAAAGGGCTACCGAGATTAAAAGGTGATTTTCTAATTCAAAGTTCTGGAGGCTTTTGATTTTCTTTTTGATTTCTTCTTTTTGGTCTTTTCATTTTTCGCATTTAAAAAATAAAAAAAAAGGAAAACAAAAGAAAAGAAAAACCTTACCATGTGAATATGCCATGGATTTCTTCTCTTTGCTTCGTTGAAATAGAATCCGAAGAGATTCCAAGGCTGAAAGGTTCCTCCAAGCTTGAGAGCACCATTATGCAGAGATGAACCGACGGTTAAAAGGGGAGATTTAGGGTTTGATAAGGGAAAAGGAAGGAATTAGTTTGATTCGGCTGATTTAGCCATTAAAGAGGATCAGAAACGACGCCGTTTTGACCAACTTCAATGGTTTAAAAACGACGCCGTGGTATCCACAACCCGATGACCCGGCCCGTGTTCAGATGAGATCCGCGCGTTTAGCTTTAGAGGGTTAATTGCACGCTAGGTCCTCCCCTTTCGCACGGTCATTCGATTACATGCAATTTGTTTTTTTTTCATTTTTTAAATTTAGTTCTGTAATTTGCGCATATTTTCATTTTGGTCCACACTTCAACGCAGGGCTTTGGGAGCTGGTATATTTCCAGTTTAGGTCCCTGTGCATTCGCGCGCATTGTGCGTTGGTCCCCGTTTAATTTCAATAGTTTATTTTATTTATAAATCATCCTTTTCATTTTAATTTTACTTTAATTGAGTCCTTTTGATTTGTATAATTCATTTCTATTTTAATTCACTTAATACTTATTTTTTATATGTGAATGCATACTTTTTGAGTTTTCATGATGATTTTACCCTTTTTTATATAAAATCTTTATTTTAAAGTTTTTTATCGTATTATTTTAAAAAATTTTATAACACTTTATTTAAATATTCTTATATATTATTATGCATATGTAGTTCATGATAAACTTAGTTTTTATTCTACATATATATCATTAATTCTATGTTACTTTATATACATAATCTCTTTTAAATATACTTATATATATTTTAAACCTTATGTATA
Organism: Gossypium arboreum; assembly: GCF_025698485.1. NCBI lineage: Eukaryota > Viridiplantae > Streptophyta > Magnoliopsida > Malvales > Malvaceae > Gossypium > Gossypium arboreum. The sequence goes on from NC_069080.1 coordinate 124,468,583, forward strand.
TATAATATATTTTATTATACATTTTGTCATTAAAAACCTTTCATATTGTACATGTTATTTAAATTATTTTTCTTTTTATTATATGTATATGGTCATCTTTAAATAGATATTTCATTTAAAAAATATATTTTGTACATTATTTGACTCAAATTTTCTCTTTTATAATATCTATTTTAATAATAAGTTATGTATATACTTAGTTTTTTATATATATATAAATTATTTCAAATTTTGCATGTGTTATTCACTTATAATTTTTTATATATAGTTTTTATATCATTTCGCATCGTATTAGTTCCTAGTGTCTATCTTGTTTTGTATATCATGTGTGTTCTATAGATTTCATATTGTTTTATTTGTTATTATTTCATGTTGTTAATTAGTTTCTGGTGTTACTTTCTCAATTTTATTATTTTATGTTCGAAAGCTTACTCTAGTTTGTTTTGATATGTTTCTTTGATATGTTTTTGGTATATTTATTAATTCGTTTTTATGTTTATGCTATTATCCTTCGTGAAGTATAGTACATTATTCATGTATGTTGTCACATGCTTATAATTTCACCTCTCATTCACGATCATATTACGACTGAAATTTTCAACTTATTAATCCCAAACTAATTATTCCATTTTATTTCAAGTCAAATTAATGCGCTTTGAGCGAGTTCTACAATTGTTTATTTGAAAATTTACTAAAACAAAGGTAATGATTGATGTTTGGGAACTCGAGGAATCGTGCCCTACCGTGTTGGGTTTCAATTTTCTGTTCGTCCAAAATAATCAAATATTCCTTTGAAATTTCATCCGTACTTTTCTAAATTCTAAAACAAGGCAATGTTCAATGTTTGGAAATTCAGGAAACCGTGCCCTACCGTGCTGGGTTTCGGTTTTTTTTGTTGGACCAAATGAGTAAACATCCTTATGTAATTTTCAAGTGTATGGGCTTTTAGAAATCGTAATTGATCGTAGTTTTGAGGGTTTAAAGGATCGTGTCCTAACGTGATGGATGTGATACTGTATTCCTTTAGAACAAGCGAATCTTGACGTCCGATTTGAGTCATTCAAGTGTTTTAAAAGAAATCATATTTCAAAATATTTTTTAGACATAAGGACATTATTTAATCAATTCGGTACCAATTTTGGGCGTAGCGAGGGTGCTAATCCTTCCTCGTACGTAACCGACTCCCGAACCTATTTTCTCGAATTTCGTAGGCCAAAATTGATTTAAATGGAATAAAATATTTTATTAAGGTGATTCAATCACACCAAAAAAAAAAGATTAGTGGCGACTCCACATTTGGTTTCAAAAAGTCTATTACCGTTGTTTTCAAAAAAAAAAATGGTTTTGACAGCTTGGCGACTCTACTGGGGAGTGAACAAGAGAGTCAAGCCATAAAATCGATTATTTTCTATCCTTTTGTCTAAAATTGAAAATTTGATTTGAAAATCATGATTCTTTGTTGCATTCGTTTGTATGATTATTGTTCGAGTCTTGTAGTGTACTTTTGCATTGCATTGCATGACCGTTATGGTCACACCTTCTAAGTGGGAGTGAGAAACTACGCCTTCATGAGGTTTTCATCTCTGCATGGGCTAGTGGATTGCTTCTGGGATACATCCGTACCTATGATTTCGTGAGATTTTCATCTCCGCATGGTCATAGGGAAATGTATTCCCCTGAACTGAACTAAACTCGATCCATATAAGCTTATAATGGGTGAGGATTGAGGAATCTGCTAGTTTAGGTACCCTTTCTCTAGAACTGAGCCACATATAGTGAACCTTGAGAGTCCACCTTAGGTAAAACCTTGCCCAAATTTAGTGGTCACTCGAATAGGTACTTTATTTGTTATTTATTTCTGTACTAACGTGTTTTGTTTTTGTTTGTTTATGACTGCATTGCATTACATCATCATAGAAATGAGGTGTTGAGTCATATTTGATTGCTAAATAGAAAAATTTGTCATAAGAAAATGAATTTCTTGATAAAGTGGATTATAATACGGTTCTCTGAATATGGTTCAAGTAAACACAACGAAAGAAGGCTAATAGTTCGCGGAGGAAAACAAGACTTTACTTGAGGATTCAAGCCGATAAAGATTATTCGAGAGTCACCGCGTCCCGACTTTCTTAAAGGAGCTAATCAACATCGCAAGGATAATAAGTCATGGCCTGGATCAAGCAAAAAGGAGCTAGTAGAGGCATTTATTGGAAGCTTGTAAGATTTGACTTTTGCGAAGAAAAAGGACCGGTGTCTTCACCTGGAACATGAACGCAATACCATATATATAATTCGTTTTATGTAAAGGAATTTGATTTCTAGAAAAGTTTTTCTAACAGAATTGAATTCAGAATCAATGTCTTTCTTTCTTTTGCATTCATTCCATCAATCTGCATTGCATTACATTATTTTCATCAAACTTCCACAAAAGGGACCTTAATTAGGTAAAATTATTTCAGTTAATCTTAGAACCGACAAAGTTCAAATGACTAAGCATCTTTACGGTACACGGAAAAAGACAAAAGATATAGACCAAAGATTGGAAAGATTCGAACAACTTCAGAGAGAGACGCAAGACAAGCTACAAATGCAAATGCAAGAGCAACTAGCTAAGGTTCAACAAGACATGATGAACGAAATGTTGGAGTCTCAAAGAGGCATGATGACTCAGTTGACTCAACTGTTGGATGGAAGAATGGATAAAGGAAAAAACCCTGGGTCAATGCTGGAGAAGACAATGCGGATCCTCTCTATCCTCCGGGTTTCACCCCGACAAATGTTCAGACATGTCCACAGGGTGTACCCATTGATATCAGATCTCAGCAATATCAAGTCGGTACCTCTGCACCAGTGAATTACCCGATAGGCTCAAGCTTCAATCCAGGGGGCAATCCAACCACTCTTATAGTTCCTGACCTGGATAAAATGGAAAAAGCAAAGATAGAACTGCCAAAACAACTCGAGATGGAGAATGTTAACTTCTAATGTGGGATTGACGCCAAGGATTTGAGTTTGGTCCCCGATCTGGTACTCCCACCAAAATTTAAGATTCCAGAGTTTGAAAAGTACAATGGAACTAGTTGTCCTGAAGCTCACATCACAATGTTCTATCGAAGGATGATAGGATATGTTAATGACAATCAACTATTAATCCATTGCTTCCAAGATAGCCTGATCGGGTTAGCAGCTAAATGGTACAATCAATTGAGTCGTGCTAAAAACAATTCATGGAAGTACTTAGCACAAGCTTTTATAAAGCAGTATAGCCATGTAACAGACATGGCACCCGATAGAATTACCTTGCAGAATATGAAAAAGAAGCAAAATGAGAGCTTCAGGCAATATGCCCAAAGATGGAGAAAGGTAGCAATATAAGTCCAACCGCCTCTTCTGGAAAAGGAGACCACGATGCTTTTCATCAATACTCTGAAAGCACCGTTCATCAATTATATGTTAGGAAGCGCTACTCTGAGCTTTTCAGATATAGTAATATCTGGTGAGATGGTCAAAAATACGATAAGAAGTAGGCAGATAGGTGCGAGAGAAACTGGTAAAAGGTCAACCCCGAGGATCAAGGAAAATGAAGTGAACATCGTGAGCATGCCTTCCAAATTTGTCAATGTAGACCAGCCGAGGGCTGTAACTATTTGTTATCCAGACTCTTCAAGGCAAGAATCCAACGCGAGGTCACATATAGAAAAGCTCTGGTTTACACCCATTCCAATGTCATATAAGGAATTGTATCAGAATCTTTTTAATGTGCATGTAGTGTCTCCGTTCTATTCAGAACCTGTGCAACCTCTATTCTCAAAATGGTATAATGAGAATGCTCAATGCGAGTACCCGTGGGAATAACAGGGCACTCAATTAAAAACTGCACTACATTTAAAAAGTTGGTCGAAAGGTTCATTGAAATGGGAATTGTGAAGTTTGAAAATTCTTCAAAACCTAATTGCTCTGACAATGAAGTAAATGCAATATTTGAAAGTAGGGGCAAGAGAGTTGCGATGCCTTGAATAAGTCAAAACCTGGAAGGAATATCGGGGAATCTAAATGACATATCCGAAAAAGGAACTGGGGAGTAAAAGTTTCCAAACCCTTGCATACTTGGAATATTTTGAATACTAGGACTGTGGAAGAAATTCCTGTATTTTTAGAACTAATCTAGAGTAATATTCAAAACATGCTTGTTGCTTTAAGCCTAGAAGCAATAGGAATCCTTTTGTGAAATGTGCTTGTGTCCAGAATCTTTATTTCAATAAAATGCATCTTTTTGAGCAAATATTCTTTTATTCTTTCTATTTATAGATTCTATTATTCTTTGAATTTTCTTTGGAATATTCTTTCATTTTTTATTCATGATCATACCATACAAATAATCATCCTTAAAATTATTTGGAGCTTGCCTTCGTACTTACAATAGGCCCCTCGATATCAATGACATGAGCAACACTGTAACTAACTCTCTTTTGGGGTGAGATATATGTTTAAGCGGATCTTAGAACTTTGAAGAAGACAAAGATCATAACTTATCTCCTGATTTGTTAAGGATGGTAGAATAAGAGCCTACTCTACGAAGAGTTAGTGGACATTGTGAGCAAGAAGTAAAGATCAGAACCTAGGTCACCATAAAGACAAAGCGAATCGTCATTGAGTTATTCCAAAATTCAAAGATGTTTTTGCATAATCCTGTCAAGATGTACCTGGGACGTTAAGACTTGTGGACACTGAAAAATGTCTATACAGTGTCAAAAGGACACATGTTGATGGTTTCACGGTAGCCACGCTAATCATGAGGTTCGGGTATTGTTGATCTACCATGGAAGGGATTGTATTAGTTAGGCCGTATTTAGGGAGACAAGATTCATGTGCCTCATTTATTTCTTCACAAACTTTCTCTATGTGGGGCATGGGTGTTATAAGGCCATTCTCATACATCGATTCATCTTGGCAGTCGTCAATTACTTCACGAAAAGGGTGAAGTCGCTTCATATGCCAATGTTACAAAGTCGACAGTGATCAAACAAAAAAAATCAAGTTCTAACAGAGAATGGCAAAAAGGAACGTACAACTGCATAATGTCAAAAGCTTGCAGTCTGTTCAAAGATCAGACATCATATCACAATACGACAAAGGCAGCCAAAAAAATATATATAAAAAAAATGTACAAAGAAGAATAAAAAATAAAACAAAGATCATAGTGTAAGACGACTGAGAATGGCATAAAGAAGTTACTATTTACACTCTATGCTTATCGGATGTTGGCCGGGACCTCCATCGGGGCAAAAAATTAGTTTATGGGATAGAAACGGTTTTTGAAAGCGAGATTCCAAAATCGAAGTTGGATTAGGCAGAATGAATCCAATCTCGATATGATTAGTCGAATTTGAAGGATGTCCGTCACAGTCAGATGATGCGGGCTTATGCTAGAGAGGTTTATCCCGAGGGGAACTTGATATTGAAGAAGATCATTCCTATACAAAAGGATTTCAAAACTGGGAAGGACCTTATGTGGTAAAGAAGGCCTGTTCTTATTGACCGAAAGGGTTCGCCCAATCTAGGGAATTCAAAATTCAGTCAAGAAAGTATTTTATCTAAAAGGGGAGAGGCCAATATGAAAACTCGCAAAAGGCGTCTTTAGACCTTAAAAAATAAAATAATAAAAAAGAGAAAAAATAATAAAAATATTCAAAAAAATCAAAAAGAGAAGAAAGAAAAAGGAGAGGCCAAGGTGAAAACCCACAAATGGCGCCTTGAGACCAAAGGGGATTTGAGTTGAAAACCCGCAAAGGGCGGCTCAAATTTGGATCAAAGTGGGGCACACAGTAGTCTTGCTATGCCTGAATTAACAATGAAGAAGTATGCTACGTCTTGGGGCATCGATAAAGTACTCTGGACCCCCTAAACACATGTTGAGCTCAAAATGGTCCTCAAGAAGTTTGGACAGAGAAGCTCAAGTTGCGATATCTAAGGCACTTAGTTTTCCATTTTACCCACTTTTAAATTTGCTATCTCTGATTATCTTATTCATTTCAAGATACATCCCAATAAAATTTCTTTCTTAATTGCATTGGCTATCCTTGATTAATTTACTTGCTTCGAGCTATGCTTAATTAATTCCTTTTTTGTCCATGATTATGATCTTTTTCAAGCATTTCATATTGAAAAAACGATTAGTGGACTAATAATACTTTCATAAAAGGAGTTTCGCATATTACTTTGGAAGTTTCTAAATAATACAAGATCCTGAAATGGGACTATTGTTTAAAACACACCAAGCACAAGGGTTGGAAATATTTAAGCCCAAATAGAGACTATCTCTTTGGATTTTCAGTCAAAGATATTGGTTGAAAAGAAATTCCGTCGATGATACAATCTCGGCAAATAACGAGCAATGTCAACCCAAGTGTAAAAAGGGATTATTCTCGGGAAAAGAAAAATGATACTCTGCATTCATGCAAATATCAGACATATACATATGGTCATTACACCCAGGGAATGGTGTAACAGATCAAATTGATTAAAGAGGATACAAATCCTATACCTCTGAGTTGCAGCAGGATGGATGGAAAAAAATTAAATGTTATTCCACTGAAGTTGCAGCGAGAAGTACAAACTTTATGTCCCAGATGCTACAGTGGAAGGGACTCTAAAATTACAGTGGGGCAAGCTTGCTGAGCAGAATATGATTGTCTTTTTTGTGTTTTCTATCAAGAATACTAGCTGAACAAGATGGCAGCATGATACATCAGTGATAATGCCCTGATGAACAATGAGCAATGTCACTTTAAACATTTAAAAGAAAAAAAAGGATAATTCTCATTTATGCATTCATTATTCATAACACATCTAGTTAGGAGCATTTGATTCATTTCGATCATAGTATCCTAATCATTTAGCATAAGCATAGGCACATGAAATCGATTCTACAGATCATGTCCCTAGAGGACGGTGTAACAACTTCGGTGAATTCGCAGAAATCATCTCTATGAGGTAGTAATAGAGTAGATCGAAGACAGCGAATCTTATCTTTCCGAGGTAGTAGGGGAGCAGACTTTAGCCACCAGCCTTATCTCTTTGAGGTAACAAGAGAGCAGGTTGAAAATTGTAGTCTTATCTTCCTAAGGTAGCAAGGAAGCAGACTGAAGATTGAAGACCTTATCTCCCTGAAGTTGCAGTGGAGTAGGTTGAAGTAGTAAGTCTTGTCTCCCTAATGTTACAGTGGAGCAGATTAAAGCCATGAACCACATCGCCCTGAAGTTGTAGTGGAACAGATTGAAGTTAGAGTCTTATCTCCCTGAAGTTGCAGTAGAGCAGACCGAATATAGCTAATATTTTCCCTGAAGTGGCAGTGGAACAAATTGAAGCTATAAATAAATAGATCTTATCTCCCTGAAGTTACAATGGAGCAGATTGAAGATAGCAAGTCTTATCTCCCTAAAATTACAGTGGAGCAGACTGAAAATGGTATATCTTATCTCCCTAAAGTTGTAGTGGAGTAGATTAAAGTCATAATCCTTATCTTCCTAAAGTTACAATGAGCCAAACTGAAGATAGCAAATCTTGTTTCCTTGAATTTGCAAGGAAACATGTTAAAGCAATAAGTCAAGCCTTATACCTCTGAAATTGCAGTAGGTCAGATTAGGTCATCACATCAAAACCTTATCTCTCTGAAGATGCAGTAGAGCAGGTTGAAGTAACAAGTCTTATTTCCCTGAAGTTGCAGTGAGGCAGACTGAAGATAACAAATCTTGTTTCGTTGAATTTGCAATGAGATAGGTTAAAGCTATAAGTCAAGCCTTATACCTCTGAAATTGCAGTAGGTCGGATTAGGTCATCACAGTAAAACCTTATCTCTCTGAAGATGCAGTAGAGTAGATTGAAGTAACAAGTCTTATTTCCCTGAAGTCGCAGTGGAGCAGACTAAAGTTAGCAGATCTTATCTCCCTGAAGTTACAGTGGAGCAGATCGAAGCCACAATCCTTATCTCTCTGAAGTTGTAGTAGAGCAGGATAAAAATATGCAAACCTTATCTCCCTGAAGTTGCAGTGGAGCAGTTGCAGTAGAGAAGATTAAAAGCTATAAGGCTAGTCTCTCTAGAGTTACAGTGGAGTAGATTGGAGTGACAATTCCTATACACCTAAAGTTGCAGAGGATTGGAACAAGACTACCTCGAAGAAGAAGAGCACCAAAGAAGTCATGATTCGGTGAAACCGGGCAAAATTGGTCATCTTTGAAGTCTTTGCTCTATTCTCATTATACGACAATGAGCAAAGAGGGGCAGTTGTAATAGGCCAATTTAGCCCGGCCCGAGACAAAGCAAAGTAAATAGAATAGTAAAACAAAAAAAGAACCAAAATAAATCAAAACAGTCCAATTTACAGGCCCAATTCCAACCCAAAAACAATATTTACCCTAGCCCAATACAATGGCCCAAAACTAAAACATTTGCAGCCAGAAACCTAGGGTTTCCCTCGCGCCGCAGCTGGCCTCCCCATGTACGGCCTTCATTGCGCCTTTGTGCACCAGTGCACAACTTCCATATACGCGCCATGCACACCACGTACCTGTAAAAAGAAAAAAGGGACAAAAGATTGTATTTTTTTTGGTTTTCATCATTTGGCTATAAAGCCCTTTTTATTTTTTTGATTGTAAGGTTATTTTTTTCACGCATACTGAAATACAAAAAAAAAGGCTACCGAGATTAAAAGGTGATTTTCTAATTCAAAGTTCTGGAGGCTTTTGATTTTCTTTTCAATTTTTTCTTTTTGGTCTTTTCATTTTTCACATTTAAAATAGCAAAAAAAAAAAGGAAAACAAAAGAAAAGAAAAACCTTACCTTGCGAATATGCCATGGATTTCTTCTCTTTGCTTCGTTGAAATCGAATCCGAAGAGATTCCAAGGCTGAAAGGATCCTCCAAGCTTGAGAGCACCATTATGCGGAGATGAACCGATGGTTAGAAGGGGAAATTTAGGGTTTGATAAGGGAAAAAGAAGGAATTAGTTTGATTCGGATGATTTAGCCATTAAAGAGGATCGAAAACGGCACCGTTTTGACCAACTTCAATGGTTTAAAAATGACACCGTATGGTAGCCACAACCCGATGACTCGGTTATTGCGTGATTTTGTGATAGCTTTTAAATATTTATAATTACTCATTCTTCAACTAACTATTGTCACGATGTAAGCAAGTGTACCTATCGAACAGTAGTATAGTTTTAGCAAGACCGGATTGTTGAACTCCAAGGAACTAAAAGTACTAGTAATGACTGTCTTTTTATTATCTAGCCTAAGAATAAAGAGGTTTTGTTTTAATTAACTAATTATCTAAACTAAGAACTCAAAGAGAATAGAATTGGGAAATTGCTTTTGGGAAAATCGATTGAATGAAGACAATACCTAAGGAAAAATCCACCTAGACTATACTTGTTATTCTGGCTCTGAATCGGATGATTTATTCATTTAACTTGTTCCGTAGAGATCCCTAAGTTATGTTATTATCCCTATTCAAGACTAATAACGTCTAATCCCTAGATTGAATAATTGAGACTTTTCCCTAATTAACACTCTAGGGTTGCCCTAACTTGATCTATGGATCCCCTTATTAGGTTTCACCCTAATCCGGCAAAATCTTGTTACCCTATGTCTAGGCGCGCAATCAACTCCACTTAATTATCACAAATGTACTCTTAAACAAGGTCTATTCCTCCTCTAATAAGAGATTATCTTGAATCGGTATCCTGGGATATCAAAACAAGAATTAAGAACACATAATTAAGAACAAGTTAAATATTTATCATACAATTTAGAAAATAATAACAAGATTCATCTTAGGTTTCATTCCCCTTAGGTATTTAGGGGATTTAGTTCATAACTAAATAAGAAAACATCTTAGAATAATAAAGAATACAAAACATAAAGAAAACCCAAAACTCTTGAAGGGGAATTGAAGAGATATCTTCAGTCTTGATGATGAATCCGGCTTCTGAGATGAATCAATCGGCTTTCTTAGAGTAATTCCTTTCCCCCTACTCCGTGTGTCCTTTTCTTCCTCCTCTAGGGTGTATTTATAGGCTTTGGAATGCCTAAAAGCCCTCAAAATTAGCCTTTTCCGAATTGGACTCAGCTTGGGCTCTGCAGGGACACGCCTATGTGACACGCCCGTGTGCAATTACTTTAGGCCGTCCTCGAGCCTGCCAAATTGACACGGCTATGTGGTCTGCCCGTGTGAGGAGGTCCAGGCCGTGTTGATTTCGTACTTTGGCCTATTTTCTCTGTTTTTGGCCCGTTTCTCGTTCCTTTCGCTCTCCTATGCTCTCCTAAGTGTAAAACATGAAATTAAAGCATTAGGAGGATCAAATTCACCAATTCTAATGGAAAATCATCCATAAAATCGGTTAAGCATAGGGTAAAAATATGTATAAATTACGGTTTATCAAAAACCCCAACACTTAAGTATTTACTTGTCCTCAAGCAAAATTCTCAACTCATAATCAAAATAAATTCTTCTCAACTTATAATTTCTATCGATAATATCTCAAAATAATCCATAGGTAATCATACATTGAGAATTCAACTAAAAGAATATAAAAGTTTCAAACATTCCAAGTTGAGTATTTAATCATGCAAACATAGGTGTCTCCCCTCATCTACTTAATTACTTTTGATTCAGAATATCACAGAGTTTCACATCCTCACTAAAGATTCACTCAAATCACTCGAGGTGTTTAAGGACAATAAATGAAGCACTCAATAATCAATAATGAAAAGTCATTACCATAGGCTTGCATGAAAATCAAATCTCTACCACTATAATTTAATATGATACATCAATCAAAAGGTCTTTAGAGGATTGTAATGAGGCTTGGTTAGGGGGTGTGGTCACAAGCTGAAAGAAAGGGTTAGAATCGATATTGAATTGAAAAATTGCCTAACTAGAAAAAGGGTTGATCATCACTTATGTACAACAGAGCTTCTTTTTAGAATATGGAATTACTAATGTGTATACATTTTTTTTAAGAACAAGTTAAATAACATAGACTAAGTATTAAGAACAAGACATAGCTAAGCAATTTATTCAACTCAAATCTTAACAAAAATAAGGATTAATTTAGGGGATTTCAACAATAATGGGTTAAGGGTTAATAATAAGGGTAATACAAGAAATGGCTTGTTAGGCTCAAGGGGGTTTACTAGGGGTTAATCGTGGAGGTAGGATTTTCATGGCATGAGTAGGTTAATCCTAAGTGCCTTAACCATTTTGGCATATCAAATCAAATGGTGTGGTCTCGACATGCATAATCAAGCAAGTTCTAGAATAACAGTTCAATACTGACGCACTCAAAGCAATAATAAAATTGAGCATGAAAGAATTAATATATGCTCAAAAGGCTCAAAAATCTCACAAAAATTATGGCTTTTTGATGTTTAAAACTTATGAATTCCAACTCAAAGGAATACCTAAACTTTGGGGAAACAACCTAAGATTTAAATTCTTAAAAATCAACTTTATCATGCTTGATTCTCTAATGTCTTGAGGTTTAAACAATCAATGCATAAATGCCTATGTTTTAATACAAGATATATCAATCAAAATCATAAATGAATCAAAATTTATCCTAAATATGAAATGAGAGCTTTTTAAGAGAACAAGGTAGTCATTCAGGGATTATTCTGATAATAAATAAATACCCCCCACACTTAAGATGTACATTGCCCTCAATGTACAAAGATATATTAGAGTATAAAATAAAGATAGGGAGAGAAGTGAAACTTCCTATATGATGAATTCCTCGAACTGGAGTTTTGGAGAGTAATCGGTTGGAGAGTGGAGGAGGATACTCCGGCTATTGTAGAGGTTCATTAGGCCATAAGTCCTGGGCCAAAAGAATATTATCTCTAGTGGTGACTGTAGCGACGTAAAAATTTACTTAACTCGGTCGCTAATTGTGGCGATTTATTAAGAAGACTTGGAAATTGAAATTTGATTTTAAAATAAACCAGGAGTCGCCACCGATCTTTTTTAGGGTGTGATTGGACACCCATTAGATTCCTTCATTTTTAAAACAAAATGAAGGCTAAGTTTAGGTCCACGTCAAATTCCAAAGACAAATTAGGGTTCGGGAGTCGGTTACGCGCGAGGAAGGTATTAGCACCCTCGCGACGCCCAAAATTGGTATCTTTTAAACATGTGTTGTCTAATTTTCAAAAATACAAGTTCGATATAAAATTTAATCGTGATCCGATTGAAAAGACGAGAAATCTTAAGTTTTCAGTTTTTGAGAAGGGTGTTCCGCCTTTAACATAAGCCAACAAATTCCATCCAACATAGCGATGAAATTCGATGACTTAATGTTGAATCGGTACATTGCCTCGATTATTAAAATTAATTGTAAAACAAGACTGTGATTTTCGAAGTAATATAAAAAAAACAATTAAGATGAAACAGATGACAGAACTAGAAGCATATTGAAGTGAATATAAGTGTGACAAGTATATTAAAATCAATGATGATATATGCACAATATATACATATTAAAGATGATAATAAAAGAACTATTGATAATACTTCACAAACGTATATACACATTAAAATTTATATAATATATAAAATATAACAAAGAACACATATATATAATACACGAAATATATACGGGTATAATATAATATTGAAATATTTACATAAACCTATAAATAAAAAACGACTAATAATGATACTACATAAGTATATACATAAATATATTAAATTTATATACTTATTATAGATATATACATAAATAATGAAACATATACTAATATTCGCATGGTAAGGATAAAATATATACGTAAGATAATATGAGAAAAAAAGAACATATATGCATATATATATATAGATATTATGGTATTTAACAACATATACATGAAACAAGAAAAGAAATATATTAACAAATAATATAAAGATATATATATATATATATATATATATATATAATAACATAGAAATATATGAATAGTACAATATTTACAAATATATGAAAATAATATAATGAAATATTAGGAAATAGTACTATATACACATAAATATATACACATGTATAGTGAAATATATATATACTAATATTGATAATAAATATAGTAGGAATAAAAATAATAAAATAATATATACTGACATTTACAAAAAATGTATATACACATAATAGTATGTACATAAGATAATACAAAATATATACACGAAAGGTTATAAGAAAATATAACTAATAATATTGAAAATACATATATATATATATATATAATATTATACATTAAGACATATAATAAATACATTTAATATAACAAATATAAATATTATAACTAATAAATAATGAAAATGAAAACAAATAAATTAGAAATAAAGCATTAAATTAACCAAAGGGGCTAAATTGAACTTAAAACAACATTTTGGGGCGAAATTAGAAATAAATAGCAGGATAGGACCAAAGTGTCACACACACATAACTTGGGAGGACTAAAATAGCAAATATTCCCTTTCACCGAAATGCTGCGCAGTACGAAGGGACTAAATTGAACAGCATGGAAAATTATGGGGCCAAATTGAAAATGAGAAAACTTGATTGTAAAACCACAGAAAAGCGGAAGGGCTAAAAGCGCAATTAGCCCTTCCGCTATAAAAAACACGCGAATCCTGTTGGAGCGGGTCCGGTCAACCCGACCCGGGGCCTAAAACGGCGCCGTTTTAATTTTAAAGGGTCCCCTATAAAAGTTAAATTTTTTTTGAAATTTTCATTTTTGCAGCAGAAGAAAAGAAAAAAAAAAGAAAAAAGGAAAGGGGAGAGGGGAAAGGAGAAGGGAATCCGGCCAGGGGGTCCATCGGCCGATCGTCGACCCGTTTTGACTTTTTTTTGATTTTTTTGTATTTTTTTATTTATATTTTAATATGTTTTAATATATATATATATATATATATATAGGTAAAAAGAGCTTAAAACCGAATTTAAAATAAAAAAAAAGAAGAAATCACCTTAGTGTTGATATCAATGCTTGGTTGTTTGGATATTTTGCTTGTATTTGAGTGCTAATTAAAATTGCTACTTTGATTATAGACTTGAGATACTTCTCTTGTTCTTTTGTATTTTAAACTGTCTAAAAAAAAGAAAAACAAAGCCCCTTTTACACTTGTTTTCATGGCTTTTATAGCCTTTACACTTTCATTTTCTATTAGTTTCTATCTCTTCATTGCTGCTTGTAGGGTATGGAGGTGCCAGGCATTCGGGGATGGTGTTGGTGTCAGAGGCATGGGCGATGGCTAGGTATGGGGGTGACCAGGGATGGTGCTGGTGTCAGAGGAGTGGAGGAGACTGAAAAGGGGAGAGCGACTGAAAACTTTGGTGGCTAGGGTTTGCTGCTGAAAATTTTTTTAGATAGTGGGCTAGGGTTGTTAGGGTTTGTAAATTGGGTTTGGGTATTGTATTATTGGGCTGATCTGGTTTGTAAAATGGACATTTATTTGGGTTATTTGGATTTTATTTTCTACTTGTTTACTTGGGCCAAAAATTGGCCATTACAGTGACTATGGTCGTGGTTAAGCAGGACATGGCAGTCGTGGAGAACCTTTCCAAGTGGAGTTGTTAGTTCCTATGCGATGATGAGCTTAAGAGATCTATATAACTGTGATAAAATCAGGAACTTTTTAGGGGATACTTAGGAAGAATAATTACTCATAAAAAATAACCGAAATTGATAATTAACAATAAAAATTCTAAAATCTAATAAAAATAAAAAGTAGTTTTAATAAAAATTTAGAACATAAAATAATAAATAAATATTTTTAATAATCTTCATCGCTGGATGGTTCGCGAGGTAGGACTGGTGATGAGACGTGGAGCTGCTGAAAAATCTGCTGTAGAGTAGCATCAATGTTGTTAAATCGTTGAAAACAATACTGCTCAAATTGAGTGAGGTGCTCAAAGATGTCAGCATATGAAGCCGCCGCATGAACTGGACGAGAGGGTGGTGGTGGCTGGGATGGTGGGTCCCTGTGCTGTGGAGGGACATCATCAGGAATTTCCTCATAGGCCTCCTCCTCAGTAGATTGGGCGAGACAATATTGAGAAGGGTAGGTTCCTCGGCGCCTCACAATCATCCTCATGCTAAGAATGCTCGAGATGCCTTGTGGAGACATCTGGCCAATGAGGGTCAAGGATGATTCTTGGACTGCAATGTCGAGGAGCCCGAAGTGTCGAGCCAATCGCGTTACATAGGGGCCAATGGAGATGACCCCCTTCCTATGCCGCTCCGTCTGGTGCTGAATCGCGAGGGTGATGAAATAGGCAAGGTCGATGACATGCCCGTTCGACATACACCATAAGAAGTAGACGTCGTGAGTGTTGACGACGCCAGTGCTCTCTCGCCTCCCTGTAATCGTATGAGCTAAAATAGCGTGTAGGTACCTCAGGGATGGTGGGAGAACTGATGCCTTGGAGCGGCTAGGATGTAGGAGGCTGCGCCAGGGGCCAAAGTGTGCCAGCACTTCGAGGGAGAAAAATGTATGTGGCGAGTGAGAGCATGTAGTTCATTTTCCTCCTTGAACTCCTCTATATATAAGCCCAGTGCAGCACCAAACTCTAGGATGCTTAGCTGGCAGACTAACCCGCCAAGCCGAAACTGGACCGTGCCGGGATCATCATAATTTGTCATTACGGTCTGAAGATGGAACGTTGAGCATAGTTCCATCGTGAGCTCAAGGTATGTCAGCTCGATAATCCCGAAGAACATCTCCCACGGGCCAGTGGTTAAGAGAACTCAAATCACGTTAGCCATCTAAACTTGTTCTACGGTAGCCCAGTCGATGCAGCAGCCCGCAATTAAGGGTCGGGCTTGAAGTATTTGATAAATCTCTTCTTGGGGCCCTTAGAGGAACTGCAGGAGAGGGTGACGAATTTTTGCGGTTGGACCCGCTGAAGATGACGCTCCCTTCCTCTTCTTCGAGGCTGGTACAACGGTTTTCTTTCCTCGTGACGACATTAAAAGCCTGTAATATAAAGAAGAATAATAGTAAACACATGAATTTGGAAAGCCATGAATTTAAACTACTAATTTCAGCCAAAATATGAACCAAACTCAACCAACAAAATTCTTTTTGATAGCATAATTTCGTGACATTGTAAGGGCATGAGGATGGACATAATAATGGCATGTGAATGACAAAGGAATGAAGCTTTCCTAACAACCTATATTAACATAAAATGCATGATAAATAATCTAATAATGCAGGAAATAATGAACAAAATGAACATAGTATGATAAAAATAACAATTATTTTAAGAATAAGCATTAAAAATAAGTAGAATAGAGGTGAAAAGAGTGAACAAACGCTAAGGGAGAGAGATTGAGTATTAAAAATAAAGTTGGAGACGGCGCACGGACGTGGCAGGGAGGCCGTGTGGAGTTGCAGCGACTAGGGTTAGGGTTTTTGAATAGGGAAGAAAGTGAATAGTGCAGGGTATTTATAGACTTTGGGCCACACGACCATGGCACACGCCCGTCTTCCCCAATTTCAGCCTGTGTGATTCACAAATTTCAAATTTGAGCGCGTCTGACATTTAGTACATGCTCGTGTTCCTCGGGCGTGTGGGTTCACACGGCCGTGTCGCATGACTGTGTCTAGCTTCGTTCGCTTCTTCCACGCCTGTGTGTGCAATCCCTACGCCCGTGTTAATTTAACGTGTTTGACCACGAGTGTTAGACACGGGCGTGTCTCACGCCCATGCTAGTTTCTCAGTTTGAACCACGGGTCTTCCACACGAGTGTGTCACACGCCCGTGTTGTTTTGGCAAGCTTGACCACAGCCATATCGCACGGTCGTGGTGTTTAATCGTAGCCCATGTGCTTGGCTGTGTCTCTGGGAAAACACTTGTATTCAAGATTTCTATTAGTAAGTTAGGAGTTAAATACCAAAATTTAAAGAAATTACAATTGTTAGTGCTCGAGTTGCCTCTCGAGAAGTGTTTATTTATAGTCTAAGCTCAACTTACCTCTCCGTTGAATAATCATGGTGGTTTGAGGAGTTTATTCTCCTCATTCCTGCTATCAATCTCATCAAAATAAGGTTTAGCCTGAGTGTTGTTTACCTTAAAAGTGCCGAACTTGGGATGGCTCACCTCCACCGTACCGAATGGAAAAATATGAGTACCGTAAGAGGGATTTCCTCATTCAGTGGGGTAGTGACAATGTGGAGATCTGCAGCATCTAGTAAGACCTTATCACTAACCTTATGTTGATTTGGAAAGGTATCGGGCTTGTTTTGGCGTAGTTTCGGTTTGTCGGGTGTTCTTGGTTTGTGCATCCTCCATTTATCGAGTTCCTCAATTTGTAATCTCCGATCTTCATGAACAGGTTCTCTACTTTTGCTTGAGAACGACTCGTGTGCTTCCTTCAGACTCATTTTCTGCAAAGTAGGTGGCACCATATTATTAGTTTTAGTAGAATGGTTTAGATGATCACCTTCAATTCCTGATGTGTTGCAAGAATTGCGAGCTTGAAGGGTGATTGTTTTGTCTACCACCCAGAGTGTGAGTTCACCTGTGCCAACATTAATGATGGTTTTAGTAGTTTCTAAAAATGGCCTTCGTAAGATTAAGGGAGCTTTGCTATCCTCTTCTATGTCTAGAATAATAAAGTCAACGGGAAATATAAATTTATCAATTTTAGCTAGCACATCTTCAATAATACCCCTAGGGAATCTTATAGTTTTATCTGTTAATTGAGTGCTCATCCTAGTCTGTTTGGGTTTCCCGAGACCTAGTTGCTTAAACATTTTGTAAGGTATGACGTTGATAATAGCCCCTAGATCAGCTAATGCATGATTAACATCTAAACTACCAATTAAGTAAGGAATAGTAAAACTCCCTAGGTCTTTTAGTTTGTTGGGTAGTTTATTTTGGAGAATGGTAGAGCAAACTGCGTTCAGCTCCACATGCGACGCCTCGTCCAACTTCCGCTTATTTGCTAAAAGCTCCTTTAAAAATTTCATTGCATTTGGCATCTACGATAGAGCTTCAATAAACGGTAAGTTAATATGTAATTTTTTCAAGAGTTTAAGGAATTTACCAAATTGTTCATCTGAGCGGTCTTTCCTTGTCGCATTGGGGTATGGCACATGAGGTTTATATTCGACAGGCACTGGTTTGTTTTTATTATAATCTACCTCAACTTGACCTTTGCTTACCACAGTTTCTTGCCTTGGTTCTGGTTCAGGATCAACGACTCTTTCGTCATCTTGGATATTAATTGTGTTGAGCTGTTCCCTTAGTTTGGGTTCAATATTACTTGGCAAACTACCTTGTGGTCGTTCGGAGATTAGTTTGGAAAGCTAGCCTATCTGATTTTCAAGCCCTTGGATTGACGCTTGCTGATTTTTAAGTGCTGTCTCAGTGTTCTAAAAACGAGTTTCTGACACTGATATGAATTTTGAGAGCATATCTTTAATGGTAGGCTTCTTTTCCTGTTGGTAGGGTGTGCTTGTTGGTAGCCCAGAGGATGTTGTGGTCTTTGATTTCCTTGACCGCCCCACGAGAAATTAGGTTGGTTCCTTCAACCTGCATTATAAGTGTTACTATATGGATTGTTTTAAGGTCGAGGATTATTACCCATGTAGTTTAGTTGCTCGTTATCCATGTTATGGCCATAAGGTTGGTACTCCGAATGGCTTTTTCCACCACTACTTGCTTCGCACTGCATTACTGGGTGAACTTGTGAAGAACTAAGAAAACCATTAATTTTTTTATTTAAGAGTTCTCCCTGATTAGAGAGCATGGTGACCGAATCAACGTTATAAACACCGGCTATTTTCGTTGGCTTTGTCCTCATGACTTGCTACTGATAGTTATTCAGTGACATCTTCTCAATAAACTCATAGGCATCTCCAGGTGTTTTATTATTGATGGTTCCACCAGTAGCTGCGTCAACCATTTGTCGAGTTGAAGGATTCAGATCATTGTGGAATGTTTGTACTTGGAGATAAAGCGGTAACCCATGGTGGGGGCACCTTCTCAATAAGTCCTTGTATCTCTCCCATGCATCGTAGAGTGTTTCTAAATCCAGCTGCACAAAAGAAGAGATATCATTGCGTAATTTAGCCATTTTAGCCGGCGAAAAATATTTTAGTAAGAATTTTTCGGTCATTTGTTCCCAAGTAGTAATTGACCCTCGTGGTAACGAGTTCAACCACTGTTTAGCTTTGTTCCTCAATGAAAAGGGAAACAACTAAAGACATATGACATCATCAGAAATGCCATTAATTTTAAATGTATCACATAGTTCCAGAAAGTTTGCTAAGTGAGCGTTGGGATCTTCATCGTGCAAACCATCAAACTGAACAAATTGCGGTATCATTTGAATAGTGTTAGGTTTTAATTCAAAAGTATTTGCAGCTACAGCAGGTCTAACTATGCTTGATTTAGTTTCTGTTAAAGAAGGTTTAGCATAATCATTCATAGTGTGAGGAGCAGGATTTTGATTAACCGCAATTGCAGGAGGTAGTTGATTGCCTTGATTTTCAGCCATCTCTTCGATTGGAGTTTGAGTATCGTCTTCTTGCTCGTCCTCTGTGTATCTTAAGCTGCGCCTTATTTCTCTTTGATTTTTGTGAACTGTACGATCGATTTCTTCAACAAAAAGTAATGGTCCTGACGGATTTCTTCTAGTCATAAACTATAAAAACCTGCTAAGAGAAAGAAAAAGTAAATTAATTAGTAATAATAATAAAATTAAATTAGATTGCAAGAAAAATAAATGGCTAAAGTAATAAAAATTGAGCGTTCCTAATATTTTAGTTCCCTGCCAATGGCGCCAAAAACTTGATTGCGTTATTTCGTGATAGGTTTTAAAAATTTAT
The DNA here is from genome assembly GCF_025698485.1 of Gossypium arboreum. NCBI lineage: Eukaryota > Viridiplantae > Streptophyta > Magnoliopsida > Malvales > Malvaceae > Gossypium > Gossypium arboreum. Next base: position 124,488,455 of record NC_069080.1, read on the forward strand.
AATTATTCGTTCTTGAACTAACTATTATCGCGATGTAGGAAAGTGTACCTATCGAACAGTAGTATAGTTTTAGCAAAACCAGATTGTCGAACCCAAAGGAACTAAAAGTACTAGTAATGACTGTCTTTTTATTATCTAGCCTAAGAATAAAGAGGTTTTTGCTTTAATTAACTAATTATCTAAACCAAGAACTCACAGAGAAAAGAATTGGGGAATTTTCTTTTGGGAAAATCGATTGACTTAAGACAATACCTATGGTAAAATCCACCTAGACTTTACTTGTTATTCTAGCTCCCGAATCAGACGATTTATTCATTCGACTTGTTCCGTAGAGAACCCTAAGTTATGTTATTATCCTTATTCAAGACTAATAACGTCTAATCCCTAGATTGAATAACCGAGAATTTTCTCTAATTAACACTCTAGGGTTGCATTAACTCGATCTATGGATCCCCTTATTAGGTTTCACCCTAATCCAGCAAAATCTTGTCACCCTATTTCTTGGCGCCCAATCAACTCTGCTTAATTATGACAAATGTACTCTTAGACAAGGCCTATTCCTCCTCTAAATAAGAGCTTATCTTGAATCATTATCCTGGGATATCAAAACAAGAATTAAGAACACATAATTAAGAACAAGTTAAATATTTATCATACAATTCGGAAAATAATAACAAGATTCGTCTCAGGTTTCATTCCCCTTAGGTATTTAGGGGATTTAGTTCATAACTAAATAAGAAAACATCTCAAAATTATAAAGAATAAAAAACATAAAGAAAACCCAAATCTCCTGAGGGGAAATTGAGGAGAGATCTTCAGTCTTGATGATGAATCCGGCTTTTGAGATAGATCAATTAGCTTCTTTGGAGTAATTCCTTACCCCCTATTCTCCGTCTCATTTTTCCTCCTCCTCTAGGGTGCATTTATAGGCTTTGGAATGCCTAAAAACCCTCAAAATTAGCCTTTTCTGAATTGGACTCAACTTGGGCTCAACAAGGACAGGCCCGTGGCACACGCTCATGCTCGATTACTTCAGGCCATGTTCGAGCCTGCCAACTTGACGTGGCAGTGTGGTTTGCCTGTGTGAGGAGGTCCAGGCCGTGTTGATTTTGTACTTTCGCCCATTTTCTCCATTTTTGGCCAGTTTCTCGGTCCTTTCGCTCTCCTATGCTCTCCTAAGTATAAATCATGAAATTAAAGCATTAGGAGAATCGAATTCACCAATTCTAATGAGAAATCATCCATAAAATCCATTAAACATGGGGTAAAAATATGTATAAATTACGGTTTATCACAAGGGTACCTAGTCTTCTTTTTATTCCTAATAAATTAAGTTATCTTTGAAATAATCTCTCCTTGTCAAGATATATATTCCCATATCAATTTTCATTTTTATTATTTTGATGATTTATTCACTTTGAGCTCAAATTCAATCCCATTCTTATCCATTGTTATGATTTGATTGCAAGCATGTTGCATTGAAGTAATGATGAATGAACTAGTAATGTTTTCATAATAGAAGTTTCACATATTACTCTAGAAGTTTCTAGATAATGTAAGAATATGAAACAGGACTATTGCTTAGAACACGCCAAGCTCAAGGACATATTTGAGTAAATCGCCTCTTTGGATTTTTGTCCAAATGATGATTAAACAAAAGGACAAGATATGGCGTTGGTGATATAATTTCGAAAAATGATCAATATAAAAGGGAGTTATTCTTGATAAAAGGGAAATGATATTTTGTATCCATGCAAATATCATACACACACATCTGGCTATGACACCCAAGGAGTGAGGTAGCAGATCGAACAGATGAAAATTCAACTATAAGTTGCAATGTTTTTGTCTCAAAAGAATAGTGGAAGGGATGTTGGAATTATAGCGGGGCAAGCTTGCTGAGAAGAATATGGTTGTTTCTTTGGGATACTCTGTCAATATGATGGTTGGGCGAATACGTTAGCGACAGCATACTAATGAACAATCAATAATGATACCTTAAGTTTTAAAAAAGGAATCATTCGCATTTCTGCATGCATATATCATTCATACCACATTTAGTTAGGAGCATTATGTTCATTTTGATCATAGCATCCTAATTATTTTGCATAAACATACGTATATAAAATCGAGTCTCCAAGACATGTTCCCCAGAGGATAGTGTAGCGACATTGGTGAAGTCAGATCTTATCTCTCTGAAGTTGCAGCGGAGCAGATCGAAGATGGCGAATCTTATCTCCATGTATCGGAATGGAGCGATTTAATCCACCACCTTATCTCTCGAGGTAGCAAGAGAGCGGAGTTGAAGATTGAGTCTTATCTTCCGAGGTAAAAAGAATCGATCAAGATTGAAGGTCTTATTTCCTCAAAGAGAGTGGAACAGACCAAAGACGGCAAATCTTATCTCTATGTATCTGCAATGGAGCAGACTTAAGCCACCAGCCTTATCTCTCTGAAGTAGCAAGAGAGCAGGTTGAAGATTGAGTCTTATCTGTCTGAAGTAGCAAGAAAGCAGACTGAAGATTGAAGATCTTATCTCCCTAAGCAGTAGTGGAGCAGATCGAAGATGGCAAATCTTATCTCCATGTATCGACAATAGAGTAGATTTAAGTCACTAGCCTTATCTCTCTGAGGTAGCAAGAAAGTAGGTTGAAGACGAGTCTTATCTTCCTGAGGTAGCAATAAAGCAGATTGAAGATTGTATATATTGTCTCCCTAAACAGTAGTGGAGCAGATTGGAAGAGGCGAATCTTATCTTCATGTATTGGCAATGGCGCAGATTTAAGCCTCAAGCCTTATCTCCCTGAAGTTGCAGTGGAGCAGGTTCAAGATACAAGTCTTATATTCCTAAAGTAGCAAGGAAGCTGACTAATGATTGAAGATCTTATCTCACTAAACAGTAGTGGAGTAGATCGAAGATGGTGAATCTTATCTCCATGTATCAGCAATGGAGCAGATTTAAGCCACCAGCCTTATCTCTCTGAAGTAGCAAGAGAGCAGGTAGCAGTGGAGCAGATTGAAGACGATGAATTTTCCCAAGATCTAGTGGAGTATACTGATCGCTTGATTTTGTGATAGGTTTTAAATATTTATAATTAATCATTTTTGAAATTAACTATTATCGCGATGTAGGCAAGTGTACCTATCGAATAGTAGTATAATTTTAGCAAGACCGGATTGTCGAACCCAAAAGAACTAAAAGTACTAGTAATGATTGTCTTTTTATTATCTAGCCTAAAAATAAAGAGGTTTTTGTTTTAACTAACTAATTATCTAAACTAATAATTCACAAAGAATGGAATTGGGGAATTACTTTTGGGAAAATCGATTGAATTAAGACAATACCTAAGGAAAATTCCACCTAGACTGTACTTGTCATTCTGGCCATAATTAAGAAAACATCTCAAAATAATAAAGAATACAAAACATAAAGAAAACCCAAAACTCCTAAAGGGGAAATTGAGGAGAGATCTTTGGTCTTGATGGTGAATCCGGCTTCTGATATGGATCAATCAGTTTCCATGGTGTAATTCCTTACTCCCTATTCTGTGTGTCCTCTTTCTTCGTCCTCTAGGGTGTATTTATAGGCTTTGGAATGCATAAGAGCCCTCAAAATTAGCCTTTTTCGAATTGGACTCAAATTGGCCTCAGCAGGGACACGCCCGTGTGACACGCCCATGTGCGATTATTTCAGGTCGTGTTCGAGCCTGTTAGAATGGCATAGACGTGTGTTCAATCTGTGTGAGTCATGCTTCGATTCTGCCAAATTGACATGGCCATGTAGGCTACCCGTGTGAGGAAGTCCAGGCTGTGTTGATTTCATACTTTGGCCCATTTTCTCTGTTTTTGGCCCGTTTCTCGTTCCTTTCGTTCTCTTATGCGCTCCTAAGTATAAAACATGAAATTAAAGCATTAGGAGCATCGAATTCACCAATTCTAATGGAAAATCATTCATAAAATGCATTAAACATGGGGTAAAAATATGTATAAATTACGGTTCATCAAATACCCCCACACTTAAGCATTTTGCTTGTCCTCAAGCAAAATTCTCAACTCATAATCAAAATAAATTCTTCTCAATTTATAATTTCTATCGATAATATCTCAAAATAATCCATAGGTAATCATACATTGAGAATTTAACTAAAAGAACATAAAAGTTTCGAACATTCCAAGTTGAGTCTTTAATCATGCAAACATAGGTATTTCCCCTCATCTAAGTAATTACCATTGATTCAAAATATCACAGAGTTCACTCAAATCACTCGAGGTGTTTAAGGACAATAAATGAAGCAGTCAATAGTCAATAATGAAAAGTCATTACCATAGGCTTGCATGAAAATTAAATCTCCACCACTATAAATTGAGATGAAACATCAATCAAAATGTCTTTAGAAGGTAGTAACGACGCTTGGTTCCGGGGTGTGGTCACAAGCTGAAAGAAAGGGTTAGAATCGAGATTGAATTGAAAAATTTCCTAACTAGAAAAAGAGTTAATCATCACTTGCGTACAACAAAGCTTCTTCTCAGAATATGGAATTACTAATGTGTATACATTTTTTTAAGAACAAGTTAAATAACATAGACTAACTATTAAGAACAAGACATAGCTAAGCAATTTATTCAACTCAAATCTCGACAAAAATAGGGATTAATTTAGGGGATTTCAACAATAATGGGTTAAGGGTTAATATTAAGGGTAATACAAGAAATGGCTTGTTAAGCTTAAGAGTATTTACTAGGGGTTAATCGTGGAGGTAGGCTTTTCATGGCATGAGTGGGTTAATCCTAAGTGCCTTAATCATTTTGACATATCAAATCAAATGGTGTGGTCTTAACATGCATAATCAAGCAAGTTCTAGAATAAAAGTTTGATATTGACGCGCTCAAAGCAATAATAAAAGTGAGCATGAAAGAATTAATAGATGCTCAAAAGGCTCAAAAATCTCACAAAAATTGTGGCTTTTTGATGTTTAAAACTTGTAAATTCTAACTCAAAGTAATACCTAACTTTGGGGAAACAACCTAAGATTTTAAATTCTTAGAAATCAACTTATCATGCTTGATTCTCTAATGTCTTAAAGTTTAAACAATCAATGCATAAATCCATATGTTTTAATTCAAGATATATCAATCAAAATCATAAATCAATCAAAATTTATCCTAAATACGATATGAGAGCTTTTCAAGAGAACAAAGCGGTCTATTCGAGGGATTTTTCGATAGGAAATGAAGTAAATACCCCTCACACTAAAGATGTACATTGCCCTCAATGTACAAAGATAGATATATTTAAAAGAGTATAAAAATAAGATAGGGAGAGAAGTGAAACTTCTTGAATTAAGAATGGATGCTATTCTTGGATTGGTGAGATCGAGTATTGGAAATAAAGCTGAAGGGCAAGCATGATTCTAAATCATAAAAGGATAGTTGAGGGAATAATCTAATAGTAGTCATAACGATAAGCCGTGTTAAAAAAAACACATGAATCTTAAAAACTTAATAAAAGAAAAATAAAATAAGAGAAATAATCTAATTTTTCAAATGGTACGCCCGTGTGGCTCGTGTCCCGTCCGTGTTCGTCGTGAATTGAGATGTCGTCACACGGCCTTCTAGCACGCCCGCGTGTCTAGGCTATGTGGCTACCTGATCTTGTCAGACGGCCGTGTCTGGCGTGGTTTACTTCTCCCATGGTCGTGTACCTTTGCGCACGCTCATGTTATTTTGATTGTGTTGTCCACGAGTGCTAGGCACGGGCGTGTCGCACACACGTACTGTTTTAACAGGTTCATCCATGGTTCTTCCACACGGGCGTGTCGCACGCTCGTGTTGTTTTGGCAGGCTCAACCACGGCCATGTCACACGGCCGTGGCATTTTATCGTAGCCCGTGTTTAGGGAAATCTTTGCCCTATTTTCACATGGCCCTAAGCACGCCCGCGTGCTTGGCCGTGTCTCTGTGGAAAACCTATATTCAAGAGCTCCGTTAGTAAGTTAGGTGTTGAAGAATAAATTTTAAAGAAGTTAATGCAGTTAGTGCTCGGGTTGCCTCCCGAGAAGCGCTTATTTATAGTCTAAGCTCGACTTACCTCTCCGCTGAATGATCATGGTGGTTTGAAAAGTTTATACTCCTCAATCCTGCTATCAATCTCATCAAAATAAGGTTTTAAACGGGTGTTGTTTACCTTAAAAGTGCCGACCTTGGGATGACTCACCTCGACCGTACCGAATGGTAAAATGTTGAGTATCGTAAGAGGGATTTCTTCATTCGGTGTAGTAGCGAAAATGTGGGGATCTACGGCATCTAATAAGACTCTATCTCCAACCTTAAGTTGATTTGGAAAGGTATTGAGCTCGTTCCATCGTAGATTCGGTTTGTCGGGTGTTCTTGGTTTATGCGTCCGCCATTCATCTAGCTCCTCGATTTGTAGCTTTCGATCTTCATGAATAGGTCCTCTACTATTGCTTAAGAATGGCTCATGTACTTCCTTTAGACTCATTTCCTGCAAAGAAGGTTGCACCATATTGTCAGTTTTAGTAGAATGGTTTAGACAATCACCTTCAATTTCCAATCTGTTGCCGGAATTGCGATCTTGAAGGGTGATTGTTTTGTCTCCCACACGTAGTGTGAGTTCACCTGTGCCAACATCAATAATTGTTTTAGCAGTTGCTAAAAAGGGCCTTCCTAGAATTAAAGGAGTGCTGCTATCCTCCTTTATGTCTAGAACAATGAAGTCAACAGGAACTATAAATTTATCGATTTTAACTAGCACATCTTCAATAATACCCCTAGGGAATCTTATAGTTTTATCTGCTAATTGAATGCTCATCCTAGTCTGTTTGGGTTTCCCGAGACTTAGTTGCTTAAACATTTTGTAGGGCATGACGTTAATACTAGCCCCTAAATCAGCTAATGCATTATTAACATCTAAACCACCAATTAAGCAAGGAATTGTAAAACTCCCTAGATCTTTTAATTTGTTCGGTAGCTTATTTTGCAGAATAGCTGAGCACACTGTGTTTAGCTCCACATGTGATGCCTCGTCCAACTTCCGCTTATTTGCTAAAAGCTCCTTTAAAAATTTCATTGCGTTTAGCATCTATGATAGGGCTTCGATAAACGGTAAGTTAATGTGTAATTTTTTTTAAGAGTTTAAAGGTAGAGGTTCACTACATTTTTTTTCTTTTAATTTATTGAACTGTCCAATATTTTGATTAGATAAAAATAACAATATAGTTTATGATTTTTTAAATAAAGAAAGCTACCTCATTAAAAATCGTTTGTTTATATCATCTCAGTACATGTCTAAATATTATAGATTCAAATGCAGAAGAAAGAGAGAATACTATTCTATTAATTAAGTGCTAAAATTCAATACTAGTGCGTGTAAAATACTCAACTACTAGTAACCAAATAATCACCCACCAAAGCCAACGTCCACATTTATTTCCACTATACCATTTGGTGGTTTACTCTAAGTGTGTAATTTTTAAATTATTTGTGATAACTTTGTTTTTAAATTATGTTATTTAAGTTTTTAAATATTTTCTTTATTATTGATTTAAGTGAATAAATTGAGAAAAATAAACTTAAAGTTTAATTATGCTTTATTTAATTAAAGGTACTTTTATATCTTCTCCAATATATTATTTTTTCTATAAATAGACATTATTAAACTAAGACTTGGACATTCCTAGACATAACCACCTTAGTTTTATTTTTTATTTTGGGTTTTAATTTCTTTAAAGAATTTCTAAACTCTTCTTTTCTAGTTAAAGGAGTTTCGAAGTTTGATTCTAATAGTTTGTGAGATCTAATTGTTCTTTAGTATTTGTATGTCTTCTGATTTAATTAACAATATTCAGGCTTGTTGAAAATTTGTACCATACTCAATTGCTTAGAATGCTTGTATTGTCAATTATAATGGTAAAACATGTAATTGTTTCTAATATATGTGACAAATAACATAGGTGGGATTGAAGGAGATATGCATTCCATGTTATGTGGGCATGCGATATAACTTAAATAAGCCTTGATTTTGTGCTTGTTGATTAGAATTGCATCATTTTCATTCTTAATGATATTAATAGATTAAATATTAAGCATTTGTTATAGGGTTGTTTATCAATAAGAGAAGTATTTAATGGAGATTGTCTTAATTATCAAAAAGGTAATGTTAGAGTTTTCGACATACATATTTGTTCTAACTTCTTCCATAATGCAGCGGTGGTTAGGGGTGTACAAAATTCGGGTAAAACCGAAAAAATTCGATTAACCGACCAAATTTGGTTAATCGGTAAGTTAACCGAATTAATTCGGTTGGGGGTCGGTTAAAATTTTTTTGAGTTTTCAGTTAACGATTAATTCAGTTCGAAACTGGTCGGTTAACCAAAAAAATTCGGTTAACCAAAAAAAATTAATAAAAAATTATAATAAATAAATAGCCCATTATTCACTCAAACCCAATCCAACATAAACCAAAATACCCAATCTAATATATATTAACCCAATTACCCATCCCAATCATAAAAATTACAAATAATTTAATAAATAAAATAAAAATCTAAAACTAAAAATAAAAATAAAAAATATAATTTTTACAAATAATTGGTTAATTCAGTTAATTCGGTTAATTTGGGTAATTCGGGTAATTCGATTTATTCGATTAATTTTGTTAATTCGGTTAATTTTATACTTATTTTAACCAAAAATTAAAAAACATATAATTTTTGGTTAATTCGGTTAATCGACCGAATTAACCGAAAATTTTTCGGTTCGGTTAAATTTTTTGAAAAAATTTCGGTTTGGTGAACGGTTAAAATTTTTGAAAGGTCGGTTAATTCGGTTAATGTTATTTTGGGTCGGTTTACCGATTGAACACCCCTAGCGGTGGTATTCTCTTTCATCACATCCTGCAAAATTTCGTTGGACAAATGCAGATGTAATTGTGCTAACGTCTTTCGATCCTTACACTTCTTCTCTTTATCTGTTAATGTTGAAGGCATCTTATCTATCCCTAATAGGGCATCCTCTAGATCCATCTACGCAAGAACTGCTTACATCTTAATCTGCCACAACGCAAATCTGGTGTTGCGATCCAACAGCGAAATTTCATACTTCAAAGACCCCATTACTGTGATTGAGATGAATAACTTGGCTCTGATACCAATTTGTGAAAATAAAATAAAATAAAGAACACACAGATTTTACGTGGAAACTTTTTCAGGAAAAAAACCACAGGCAGAGGAAAAGAAAATTCACTATGTCGAATTCGAAAGATTACAAGAGGTGTTTCAACTACATCTATTTATAGGTTGAAAAAACCTAATTCTAATCAAAGTCAAATATATTATGCTAAAAATGCTAAATATATTATACTCATACATACTAAATCTTCTAGAAAGAAAATATATTTTGTTTAACTTGACTTGCAAGCAATCTCTTAGAATCTGGGTCACACAACTCTAACAGGTAAGAAGAGATTGGCTAATAGACAATCGTTAGCAATTATAACAAATTTATTAAAGAATATTGCAAATCATCTTTGCATCGGCTATCAAACTCTTGAATCAAATGAAGATTTTTACCTTTGATTAAAACTTCATCTCATTGATTTTTTATTTTATTTTAGGATATCTTTTACATATTATTTTAATTTTAATTTTAAATTTTAATTATCCCGTTATTTTTATTTTTATTTTACTAGTTTATTGAAGAATAAATTTTTCACCAATTTCTGCTATTTACAAATCCATCTCTCATCATTAGAATTAACAGCAAATCCAATTGTAAGAAATTGTTGTGCCATTTCCAATGTCAAATAACCCTGCACCATCACTCAAGAATTAAATGGAAATTGGTTCACCATTCACATGATAGAATTTATTTCGAAGATGCTACAGCTTCCAACACTTCACAACATACATTTGAGAGACCTCAACACTACCATGTAATAATTTATAATTGGTAAGGAAGAGAAGAGGTTAGATACTTGAGCGATGGTTCATATGGTGGATGACGTGTGGAGAGCTGTAAAAGAGAGATGGTTGGTGTATTTGATTAAAGTAGAAGGAGAAGTATCCCTTCAAGATTAGAGATAAGTATTTATAGATGAGAGTAGCTCTCTCTTAATATTGAGTCTTTACATGTGTATACTGCAAGTCTGATTTTGGTTCGCTAGCATATATCCCTAGGTTGGTTGGGATGAGATAAATGTAGGTTAGGTGGGGTATCATGTAACGATCTAGTTTCCAATGATATCGGAAAAGGTAATCCCCATAAATAAATATTTACGGAGTTATTATATAAGTGAGTTGAATTTTGGATAAGTGATTTTATCGAATTAGTGATTAACAGTTCCATAACCTGAATAAAAAATTTTAAATAGTTCAATAACTTAAATGAAAACTTTCGAATAATTTAATAATTAAATTATAATTATTTTAGTTACGTGACCAAAATGTTAATTTACCTATAATTTAGTGACTAAAAAGCGGGGACTAGTGACTTTAAAAGGGGTGGGGGTTGTTATAGAGATAAATTCAAGTGCAATATAGGTAAAATAATTTTGTGAGATCTTTGGGCTTCATGCATGGTAGTATCAGTGCCGGTGTTGTTCATAAAACAGCCTTGAAGTATTTTGTGTGGCGGGTGGCAAACTGTGAAGGGCTTTGTGGATTGAAATTGGAAAGGCAACGTACGGTAGCAATAGGCTTCATGCATGGTAGTATCAGTGTCGGTGTTGTTCATAAAATAGCCTTGAAGTATTTTGTGTGGCGGGTGGCAAACTGTGAAGGGCTTTGTGGATTGAAATTGGAAAGGCAACGTACGGTAGCAATGCTTCCTTGAATTTGGATGGTGATTGTCGAAACCATCTTTTTTATTCGAATTTTTTTAAAAAAAAAACATGGATAGACTTTGAAAAAGAAGTGTGGAGTCGCCACCAATCTTTTATTTAGGTGTGATTGGGTCACCTAATAAAACACTTTGTTTTATTAAAATCGATTTTGGCCTACGTAAATATGAGAAAACGGGTTCGGGAGTCGGTTATGTATGAGGAGGGATTAGCACCCTCACTACGCCTAAAATTGGTACCAAATTGATTAAGTATTGTCCTTATGTCTAATTTTTAAAGCTATTTTCGAAATATGGTTCCTTTTGAAGCATTTGAATGGCTCAAGTTGGTCGCCAAAATTCTCTTATTTCAGAGGAATACAGCATCACATCCAGCACGATAGGACACGATCCTTTATACCCTTGAAAACACGATAAATTTTGACTTCTAAAAGTTTATAGGTTGAAAATTATAAAAGGATGCCCAATTATTTAACCCAACAAAAAAAAAACGAAACCCAGCACAGTAGGACACGATTCCTTAAATTTCTAAACATTGAACGTTGCCTTGTTTTAGAATTTAGAAAATATGAGTGAAATTCTAAACGGACATTCGATTATTTTGAACAAACGAAAAATTGCAACCCAGCACGATAGGGCACGATTCCCCGAATTGCCAAGTATCGAACATTTCCTTCATTTTAAAGAATTTTTAAAGACATAAGTGAAATTCCAAAGGAATATTCGATTATTTTGAACAAACGGGAAATTGCAACCCAGCACGATAGGGCACGATTCCCAAATTGCCAAACATCGAACATTGCCTTCGTTTTAAAGAATTTTTAAAGGATAATTATAAAACTAGCTTAAAACGCGTTAAGTAGACTTGAAATAGAATAGAATAATTAGTTTGGATTTATAAGTTAGAAATCCCAACGAGTCAATTGCGAATGAAAGGCGAAATTGTAAACATGGGAAAATATACATGAATAGCGACCTCTATTAATGAGTGGAAATAGTATAAAAATAAAGACAAATTGACATCTACAAAATAATATTAAGCTCACATCCAAACATATATATAATTCGAACAATGAAAACTAGTAATAATAACTAATTAAAGGAGCAAATAAGCATAAATACTATAGTAAGTATCTAAGCATAGATAAAAGAGCAACACAAAAGACTAATGGGCAATATGAAACCATAATATATTAACAATATGAAGACCAAAAGCCCCACATAATATGCCAAACAATATAGACACTAGGAACTAATATGATGCTAAACGATGAAAAATTATATGGAAAAAGTTATAAATGAATAACACATGCAAAATTTGAAATAATTTATATTTATAAAAAAACTAAGGATGTACATAACTGATTATTAAAATAGGTATTACAAAAGGAGAAATTTGAGTAAAGTAATGTACAAAATATTTTTAAAATGATACACCTATTTAAAATCGACCATATACATACAGAAAAAAAAAGAAAAAAAAAGAAAAATAATTTAAATGATATATACAGATAAAAGGTTTTTCAATGATAAAATGTATAATAGAATATAGTGAATATACGTAAACTCTTAAAAATATGTATATATATAAGTAGATTTAAAAGAGATTATGTATATAAAGTAACATAGAATTAATAATATATATGTAGAATAAAAACTAAGTTTATCATGAACCACATATGCATAATAATATATAAGAATACTTAAATGAAACATTGTACAAAATTTTAAAACAATATGATTAAAAAATTTCAAAACAAAGATTTTATATATAAAAAGGGTAAAATTATCATGATAACTCAAAAAGTACGTTTATACATATATAAAAAAATAAGTATTAAGTTAATTTTTAAAAATAATGAATTATACAAACCAAAAGGACTCAATTGAACTAAAATTAAACTAAAAGGGATACTTGGTAAATAAAATAAACTACTAAAATTAAAAGAAGGACTAAAGCGCAATGCGCGCAGATATGCGGGGATCAAAACTGGAAATGTTCCAGACCCCAAAACGCAGCGCTGAGGCGTGGACCAGATTAAAATAAAGCACAAATTCCAGGGCAAAATTAAAAGAAGAATAAAAGAATTGAATGAGGCGAATCAAGTGTTAATGCAAAAAGGAGGGACCAATCGTGCAAATTTTCCATTAATAGAAAACGCGTGGATCCTCCTCGGCCCAAGTTAACGCGGATCCAAGGGCTCAAAGCAACGTTGTTTAGACGTTAAGACCCCAACACAAAAGCAGTGCTGCTTCATGACTCCATAAAAGCTTAAAAATTTTAAAAACTTCATTCTTCTCCTAGTTTCAACAAAAAAATAGAAAAGGCTCTCTATTCTCCTTTGAAGGATTCTAGGGTCCAACCATGGGTTCGATGAGCCATCGCCGTGCGCGCTCTCTCGCACGCGCCGCCATATACGGCAATCGGAAGTAAAAACCTCCACTTTTTTAGGCAAATCCCAAGGTAAACTCCTACCTTTTATTCTTCTTGTGAAAAATAAAATAGAATAAAATAAATAAAAATAAAGAACACATAAATTTTACGTGAAAACCCTTTCGGGAAAAAAACCACGCAAGAGGAGAAGAAAATTCACTATGTCGAAAAATTTTTACTCAAATACAAGAGGAATAGACTATGTCTATTTATAGGCTTGCAAAGCCATATTCTAGTAGGATTGAAACACCTTATCCTAATCAATATAAAATAGATGGAGTTTAATAAGGTTTAAAAACCTTATTCTAAAATAAAATAAAAGAAGTCTAGTTCTATATGGATTTTACTTTTATTTTATTTTCCATCGTATTTTATTTAAATAAGAATTTTGGGTCACTTAATTCTAACAATCTCCACCTTGACACAAATTCTCAATGAATAAATTCTTCATCGCGAACTTTCAATAAACAAGTTCTTCACCTCTTCCAAAAAACCCCTTAAGGGTTTAACTTCAACAATGAACACCAACCAAGTCTAAGCAATGCTCAAACTTGGTTATAGGAAGTGACTTAGTCATCATATCTGCAGGATTTTCATGAGTGCTAATTTTGCTCACAACAATATCACCACGAGCAATAATATCACGAACAAAATGATACCGAATATCAATGTGTTTTGTTCTCTCATGAAACATTTGATCTTTTGTAAGAAAGATGGCACTGACCGTCACCCTTTGCAACAAGCCTTGCTTTATATCCGGGTTCTTCAACTCCTGAGTCCCTTCTTTCTTTTTAAACACCCATTTACAACTAATGACCTTTTTACCTTTAGGAAGTTTTACAAGATCCCATGTTCTGCTTTTTGTGGAGTGATTCCATCTCCTCTTGCATAGCAAACATCCACTTTTCTCGAGTCTTCACAGCCTAATCGCCTCGAATAATTAAATGGCTCTTGATTCAGCATCTATATCTTCACCACATTTAAAGCATAAGCAACTAGATCAACCTCGGCATACTTTTTTGGAGGTTTAATTTCTTCTTGTCCTGCTTTTTGGCGATAGAGTATTGTGGTGAAGAAGCAACTCTATTCTCAATTTTGTATGGCTTGAGGAGTTGATTCAGATTAACTGATGCTCCACCGCTTTTGGTTTTCTTTATTGGAAGAGTCTTTAAGAGATAAGTTAGGTAGCATAGCGCTTCATCAAAAACAACATCTCGCTAATCACAACTTTTCTATTTTCAGACACCATAACTTATAGCCTTTTACACCACTTTATAACCAAGAAAACGATTTAATGGATCTTGGTTCCAATTTTCCATTATCAACATGAGCATACGCAGACACCCAAAAATCTTTAAATCGAATAATTAGCGGGATTACGGACCATACCTCTTGTGGAGTCTTTTTCTCAATGGCAACGGATGGAGATCGGTTGATCAAAAACATGCAGAGAGGTCGCTTCGCCAAAATGACTTGGTAAGTTGGCATTTGACAACATACATCGAACCTTCTCCATGATCGTTCGTTCATTCGCTCGCAACGCCGTTTTTGTTGTGGAGTATGACGAATCGTCAAGTGTCTCATGATCCTTCGACTTGCACAATCTATTAAACTCATCGTAACGTAACTCTAAGCCATTGTCTCAGACGGAGGTATTTTATCTGTTTTCCGTCTCTTTTTCAATCATAATTTTCCAAGACTTAAATGTGGAAAACACATCGCTTCGCTTCGTGAAGAACGCCCAAACTTTTCGGAAAAATCATCAATAAAGGTTAGCATATAATTAGCTCCACCTCTCAAGGCACTCGACGGCCCCCACGATCGTAATGGATATACTCCAACGCTCCTTCGTGTTATGGATTCCTCTAGTGAATCGAACTCTCTTTTGCTTCCCAAAACACAAGGCTCACAGAAATTCGGTTTGCAAATTCCTTGCCCATTAAGAAGTCCTCTTTGCTTAATTCGCCATGCCATTCTCACTCATATGCCCTAGGCGATATGCCAAAGTTTAGTAATATCATCATCGACAAGGAAGAGGAAGCGACAATGATCATCACCGAATAAGAGAACCCTCAGAAACATATAACTTGGCAATCTTTCTTTGCCCTTTCATCACAACAAGGACCCTTTGAAATCTTTAAAACCCCACTTTCATTTGTGTATCTGCACCCTTTTGAATCAAGAGTACTCAACGAAATTAAATTTCTTTTCAATTCGAACATGCCGCACGTCACTAAGTGTTCGACAACTCCATCAAACATCTTAACTTTAATTGTTCCAACACTGCGATTTTACATGAAGCATTATTTCCCATCAAAACAACACCTTCAGACATCGTTTCATAAGTTGTAAACCAATCCCGATTGGGACTCATGTGGAAGGTGCACTGAATCAAGTATCCACTCGCCACTTTAGAATCATTGATGAAGCAACTAGAAGTTCACCATCGCCGTAGTCTTCTACAACATCGCCTTCACCGAATTTTTTTTGGTGTTTTCCTTTTGATTCGCAGCCTCCCTTTTAATCTTATTTTGTAGCTTATAGCACTCAGATTTAATGTGCCCTTTCTTCTTGCGAAGTTGCAAGTTTTACCTCTGCTTGAAGATTTTGATCTACCCTTAGATTTACCACGAGGATTCCGTTCTCGTGTTCTACCACGATCATCATCAACATTCGGTCTTGTCTCCCACGAACAATGAGACCCTCTCCCTGAGAGTTGGGTTTAACCACAAGATGCTTCATCTTATCATACGAGATTAAAGAATCATAAACCTCATCAACTGTGAGAGACTCGCGACTATATAAAATCGTGTCTCTAAAGGTTGAATAAGACGGGCAACGAACAAAGTAGAATCAACCCTAGATCTTCCTTATCATATCGAACCTCCATGGCCTCCAAGTTTGAGAGAATTTCTTTAAACACCATTAAGTGTTCGTGTACGACGCACCTTCCTCCAAACGATGAGCATAAAGACGCCGCTTCATATGCAACTTGCTTGTTAGAGTTTTCGACATACATATTTGTTCTAGCCTCTTCCATAATGCAATGCAGTTTTCTCTTTCATCACATCCCGCAAAATTTCGTTGGACAAATGCAGATGTAATTGTGTTAATGCCTTTCGATCCTTACGCTTCTTCTCTTCATCTCGTTAATGTCAAGGCATCTTATCTATCCTAGCAGGCATCCTCTAGATCCATCTGCAAGAAGCGCTTGCATCTTAATTTGCCACAACGCAAATCTGGTGTTGCGATCCAACAATGAATTTCATACTTCAAAGACGCCATTACCGTGATCGAGATGAATACCCGGAAGCTCGATACCAATTTGTGAAAATAAAATAGAATAAAATAAATAAAATAAAGAACACATAAATTTTACGTGAAAACCCTTTCGGAAAAAAACCACGCAGAGGAGAAGAAAATTCACTATGTCGAAAAATTTTACTCAAATACAAGAGGAATAGACTATGTCTATTTATAGGCTTGCAAAGCCATATTCTAGTAGGATTGAAACACCTTATCTAATCAATATAAAATAGATGGAGTTTAATAAGGTTTAAAACCTTATTCTAAAATAAAATAAAAGAAGTCTAGTCCTATATGGATTTTACTTTTATTTTATTTTCCATCGTATTTTATTTAAATAAGAATTTTGGGTCACTTAATTCTAACACTTTTTTTATTTTCAAATGTATATGAAAGAAAAAATAAAAATAAAAGAAGATCAAAATGAAAAATAAACTAGATGAAATAGATAGCATTCATAGGAATCACCATCTATTTCTTGGTCGCTTTGTATTTTTCTATTTTATGTGCATAAAATTACAATGAAAAGGTTCTTGGCTTTATAGCCAAACCAAAGAAAATACAATTTCCTTTTTGTTTTCTTTTTGCTCTGCTTGGTTTTTTTTTTTTTGCTTTTGCTGTTGTGTCCGTCCTTTGCTTGTCTTCTTCTGCAGGTACGGAGGCAACGTGGTCGGGTAGTCGGGCAAGCGAGTCGGAGGTCATTGGTGGTGCAATTCTTCTTGGTGCCGAGGTTTCGTAAACCTTAGGGTTTTGATTTGGTTTAAGTTCTTGGGCTCTTTGGGCCCCATAGGTTTGGGCTTAGTTAATGTGTTCGGGATTGGGCTTGTAATTTGTAAAAAGGACTGTTAACAATTGACTTTTGTTATTATTTTTTGGATTTTTTTTTTGTGTTGGTTTGGCCCAGGCAAATTTGGGTCCTTACAGTGATCAAGTGTTTTGGGTTGGAATGCAGGGTCACTAATGTTGAATTCGGATTTATTGTTATTTTAAAAATTTTGATATATACAATATTTATAAAATTAAATAATAAAATTAAATAAATCTCAAATATAAATCTCAAATTATTTAATAAACTTCATTAATAAAATCTATCATTAAACAACCTTCAAATATATAAATTATTTCATAAATTAAACAATAAAATCATCTTATGCCATATGTATTATTCAACCAACATATTATATTTTAATTAGTACAAATGAAATCAATCAATACGGTGAATATCAATTCATACCTTAGTCAAATTTTTACTTGCTTTATGAACGAGGAATTTGTGTGGCCTGTTTGACTTCTGTTTTTTTTTTTTTCATCTTTGGCTAAGCCTTGGTATTTTAAAGGTTAAATTCTGATATTAAATTTTATATTATTAGTAAATTGTGGATGTAATTAAGTGCCAAAATTCAGTACATACTTAACTACAAGTAAGGAATTAATCACCCTCAATAATTGTACCAAAGCAAATTATACTGCGTGCCCCACCAAAGCCAACGTCCACATTTATTTCCACTATACCATTTCTTTTTTCATTAATATTTTTATTTTATAGGTATATTTTCTAGTTTAATTATAAATATTTAGACACGTTGAAAATTAATATCCTATTCAATTACTTATAAGGTTTCTTTTGTCAATTAAAATGGTTAAATATGTAATTGTTTAATTTATTCTAAAATATATCTAATATGCAAAATATTTATTTGTTTAATAATTATTTGAAAGATTACCATAAGTAATTTAATTTAAAAGAAGATTTTTTTTAACAATCTCGTTATAGATTATGATTATATCTCCTTCTTTTTTCATAAAATGCTTAAAACTATCAATAACTCCTACCTAACTCATAAATAGGAGATTAATACGATTTAACATACTCGAATCCATATTCTCACGCATTGACAACAGAAAAAGAAAATACTAGTGCCAAAATTCAATACTAGTGCATTTACAATACTTAACTACAAGTAAACAATTAATAGAGAAACGTCAATTCTCGTCAACGCCTTAACAAATCTAAAACAAATAATAAAATCATTTATATCTATATTCTAACATTTATTTTCTTTTATGAAGTAATATATTATATTCTAGTTAATACAAATGAAATCAATCGATAGGATGAATATCAATTCATACCTTATCATGTTCTTATTTTACTTGATCTAACGAAGAATTTGCGTGGCCTGTATAGTTTTGTTTTGTTTTTTTCTTTTTTGTTCTTTGGCTACGCGTCGGTATTTCAAAGGTTGATGAGAAAACCTGAGCCCACGATTTCGTATTCCTTGAAAAGAACTGATCGCTACTGCCACTGATGCCTTTTGTCACTTTCTCCTGCATTTCAAACGTGTTAAAAAGCTGCGATACTAAATTACACTTCGAGACACTTTCAGCCACAAATTTTCAATAGGAGCAGATAGCCCGAGGTTCACTCTTTTGTATTTTTTTTCTTTTAATTTATTAAACTGTCGAATATTTAGATAAGATAAAAAATACAATGTAGTTTCTGATTTTTTTAAAAAAGAATAAAGAAAGCTACGTCATTAAAAAATCGTTTGATTATATCATCTCAATAAATAGATTCAAATCCGGAAGCAAGAGAGAATACTATTCTATTAATTAAGTGCCAAAATTCAATACTAGTGCATGTAAAATACTCAACTACAAGTAACCAATTAATCACCCTCAATAATTGCAACAAAGCCAATTGTATTGCTTGCCCCACCAAAGCTAACGTCGACATTTATTTCAGCTATATATATATTTTTTTTCTATTTAAAGTAGCTTTGATGTTTAATTCTTGTGAGATTTAATTATTTTTTTAATTTTGTAGTATTTATATATTTTTTGGTTTAATTATAATAATGTAGTCGTAAACTAATTAAAAATCTAACTAAGGCAAGCACAACTATCAATTAAATGTATAATTACGATGAGTAAATATATCAGTCCACGGAAACTAAAATGACTATTAATTACTGTCTTTCTATTATTTAACCACAAAGTTCGAGTGATTGATTGATAATTAAAATTAACTAAATTAATTAACTATGAATACGACAAAGAACAAATCAAGAAAATAATTGAGTAAATAACCAAGAAGCGAAACAATACCCATGAAAGAATTCACCTAGATTTCATCTGTCATTATCAATCTAAATTACGCAATTTCTTCACTTAGTATATTGATCCGTAGAAATCCCTAAATTATGTTAATATCTCTCTTCAAGATTAAGAGCAATTGATTCTAGGTTCATTAATTGAAATTTCTTTCTAATTAAAACCCATATTATTGCATTAACTCAATCTATGGATTCTCCTATCAAATTTGACTTTAATCTAGTAGATTTATGTCATCCTATTTCTAGAATTGCATGCAACTCTACTCAATTACGATAGATCTACTCTTAAATAGGGTTTATTCCTCCTCTGATTTAAGCACATCAAGCATGGATCAATAGTCTAGAAATATTAAACCAAACACACATAATTGAGAATAAGATCTAAGTATTTATTGTGTAAAATAAAAATCAAACAATAGAATTCATCGTAGGTTCATCTCCTCTAGGTATTTGGAAAATTAGTTAATGCTAGCAAACAAAAACATCCAAAATACAATATAACCTGAAAAAAATAAAGATACTCATGATAATCTCTTAAGAAATCAACCGAGAGTCTTCGGTCTTGACGAAAATCTATTTCGAATAAACTTCAATGGTGTTTTTCTAGTTGTTTTCTTGAATATTCTATGACTCCCTTTTATATATATTTGTCATATATAGGTCTTAGAATCCTGAAAACCTTAAAAAAGTATTCCTACATGTTTGGAGTGTGATTCACAAAATCGACATGGTCGGGTACATGGTCGTATGGCTCACATGGCAGTGTGTCAAGCCTGTGTGCTCGTGAAACTTGCTCTGATTTTTTGGTTTTCACTCGTTTTTTTCTCCTTTTGCTCCCAAAGGCTCTCATAAGTATAGAAACATGAATTTAAAGGATTAGGAGCATAAAATTCACCATCAAAATAGAATAATCATCAAAAAACACATTAAGAATGAGACTAAAATATGCTATTTTTGACATTTATCATACAAATATTCAAGCTTGTTGAAAATTGGTACCGTTCAAGTGCTTAAAATGTTTGTTTTGTCAATTAAAATGGTTAATTATGCAATTGTTTAATTTATTGTAATACATGTCAAAAATAACATTGGTGGGTATGACGGAGATATGTATTCCATGTTATGTGGGCATGCAATGGAACTTAAACTCATCATTGAGTGAGGTTTGCCCATCATCGTCCTGGGACATGCAGAAAACTTAGTAAATAAATGTGGCTCATCCACCCTTTCCAGAATGTGTCATGCCCATGGTCTTTGCTCAGAATTCTCGTATCGAAATTCATGTTTACTGTCCTGACAAACTTAGTCGAATACCACCACAGTGTCAAAACTGTCATTGCATAATTTCTCGATACTTTGTTAAACCCCCATTTCTCCAACATTTTCAGTCATCTATCTTACATCTAACATAACTATACATTCATGTAGGCTTTAATCATACCCATAACTGAATCATACTTATTTATGATCATGTATCACATTATACACCCCATCTACACATATATAATTGCTTCACTGGATCACATGCACACATACATACAACACATCACACACTTAAAATCCCATAGATATTATATGAAGATCACAGATATACGTTCAAGAATCACTAAAGGACTAATGCATCATTCAACCATAAGAAAAACTTTTTAGAATGACTTGTAGGAATCGAGAAAAGGAACTCACCTTCACTTCAACTTAGAAGTTTTGTCCCGATGATCCTACCCGAATCAACAAAAACTTCTTAAAAGATTATGGAACTTCTATTAAAATCCCATTTATAGATAGTTTACTGACATCTCAAATACAGACGCCCCATGCAGGGTCTCTTATTCAAGCCTTACTATTTTTATGTCTCTTAGCATCCTTACTCTTTCGAAATCATAACATGCAGAGCTATCAAACTTACCAGGAGGTTGAAGTATCCACCCATTATCCCCAAAACCTTAGCTTCCAGTGTAACAAATAAGAAGAAGGGGATACTTAAGCTTAAGAAGAAGAACGCAAGCGTATGGTAGAAAGAAGAAAAGAAAACCATCTGAATGTTCCCTTCTAACCATATATATATTCAGTTCCTCTTAGTGGATCTTGAAAAGTGTCAAATGTATACTGAAATTGTCCCTTTAACGCCCTACCAAAATTGGAAAAAAAGTATAAAAGAGAATTTAGTGCAGGTATAGTTTGACCAGCTCAGTTTGTTCAATTGACTCGCAACAAATTAAGTTACAGAACTCATATTGCACAATTTTGAACAAACCGATATACCAGACCTTTGGCGGTAACTCTCATAAAGCTTGCTCTTAGGGACGATTTAATCCCTCATAGCTTTCTCATACTTTGTATGCACGTCATGCTCAGTCCAAAACTTTTAGGCATGCTTCTTCAATTGGCGTACTCTTTCTTCAATTGGGAAGTACCGAGAGACAAAAATCCTTAATTGCAACAAGGGCGGATACATTATGTGCCAAGATTTTAACTAGCCAAAATTTTGAAAAGTCGCGGACTATACTACAATAGTGCACCAAAACATGTAACATTCATATCTGTTCGCCTTTTTCTCAAATCCGCCAAATTTAGCGTGTGACAACTATAATAAAAAGATACAGATAAATGGGTAACCACCAAAACACACCTGAGCACCGAATGCTAAGCCTGTATGATACACATCCCTCTAAAACACACTTGGATATCTATAGAGATAATCAGCAATAGTTTTCTCTATTGAGACATCCGCAACAAATGTTGGATTTTGGTACAATCAGTATATTCTCGTACGTCAATCACATCTCATCTATAATCCCGCATAGCACTCAAATAACCCTATTGGCATTTCATTATATCCTATCTTATTGTTCATCCGGGCGCAATTACACCACAGTATCATTTATTGCAATTCAGTTCATTCCTCACCTTTTTATACCAGTTTGTATACAAAATTCAAAGTATATTGAAATAACGCAAATATACAATTTAATCACAAACATCTCAATTATATATATTACATCATATGAACTTACTTGGAAAAAAGGATGAGAAACAAAATTTCAGGGACTAATTCATAATTTTTCCTTTTCCTCGATTATCTATCGGTTGATTCAAATCTTAATCTATACAGAAATTCATTTCAAATTATCAATTTCAATTATCATATAATAGTTTAATTTATGCATATGACAGCCCAATTTCATTTTACGTAATTTCTCTAAAGTTGCATTTTATACAATTTAGTCCTTAAAATTAACACAATCATAACTTTCACATTTAAGCCTCAATTTTCAATCTGATTTCAATATCATTCCTATACGACTCTCAAGCACCTATATTTACGAAATTTTATGCTATTTTTGGAAAGATTACACTTTAGTCCCTATACTTAAAACTAACAAATTTCTCTTTACAAATTAGTCCCTATTTCATCTCCAAGCTAATAAACTAACATATTAACACAAAAGCTTTAAAATTCAAAATGGTAGCATTTTAAAACTTCAATAGTTTTACAATTTAATACCCATCTAAATTAAACTACAACGATCTCAAAAACATAAAATTTACTAAAAACTAGCTTAAATTTGCTTAACATGCATAGTAAACAACTTGATTGAATCCTTATTCTCTTAAACATGGTGAAAACGTGGGAAAAGAGAATCAATAAGATGACATGATTTGTCCTTTTTCTTGAAACAAGAGAATTCACGATATTAGTAAGTTTTTCGAGTCTATCTTCTAAAGTTGAATTACTTAGTGGTAAACCCTCCTAAAGGGTTTAGGATTGGTTCAAAATTGCTTTATATTTGCACCACCATTGATATCAAGTCCTCACTTGTTGAGGGTCATGTTGACTAATGCCCTCCACTAGCGGTATCTACTATATTCATCTCTATGGGCTTTAAGCCCTAATAGTAATATTAGAGCAGAGAATATTTTGTTATCCCATGTTATGAGCAACTTGCATAGAACTTCTTGAATCGCTCCTAATAGTCATAAACAGACTCCACATCTTTTTACCTTATCCAAACGACCTCCTTTCTTAACACAGCTGCACGTGATACTGGAAATAACCTTTTGAGAAACAATCGTGAAGACCAGTCCAAGTTGTAATAGATCTAGAAGGTAGACAAAACAACCATTCCCTAGCAGAATCTGTTAAGGAAAAAGGGAAAGCACGCAATTTGATTTGATCCTCAGTTACGGCCTGAGTTTTTATACTAAGACATACCATATGAAACTCTTTTAAATGTTTGTGTGGATTTTCATTTTGTAATCCGTGAAAAATCGACAGTAACTGGATTAATCCTGACTTCAGTTCAAAATTAGTATCCATATTAGGATACATAATGCATAGCAACGGTTGTTTTGCAGGAGCTTCAGCCAATTGCTGAAACATTTGAGCCATATGTTGATGTACTAGATTCAGGTTTTCGTTAACCCTAGTGTTAATCATTTTTTTTGGTGGATCGACTCCTATTCTTCTAGTGTTTGAGTAGGGTTTTTGTTAACCCTAGACTCAACTTCGTCGTCTGCTTCTATTCCCGGCAATGGATTACTCTAAGTCCCTACCACCTCTGATTGCTTTTTACGTAGTTTTGTTTCCTTGTGATTAGCTCTCGCAATTTTCTCTATTTCTGAATCAAATACAAGAATACTTGAAGCAGATTTGGTCATAAGAAACAAAAAAAAAAATTAGTACGTTACTATTCCTCGACAACAGTGCCAAATTTTGGTGTGTCGTTGAAACATAAAAAATAACCTATCCCTATGAAATAATGAAAAAAGAATAGTATAAAGGAAGTAGGGTCAAATTCTTAGAGATTGGATTTGCACAACTTCTTATTCCTCGAGAGCCCAAGCACAATTGTGCCCAAGAAAAAGCGGCGTACTTGGAAAAAAAATAGAATTAAAAATAAGGAGGGGTTAAAATTGTATAAATTGACATCAAAATTGTAAAGAGAAACAGAATTGAGAAAAGAGATTCTTTGATTGAGAGGTTCCAGCCTTTGATTATCTCGATCCTCCTTGGTTCAATCCTATGCTTTTAGGTGATCCTTCTCATGACAAAATAAACTAGCTATAGTGGAAGAGGACGCCTACGACCACCGGCTCCACTTAGATTTTAGACTTACGATTTAGAGGAACATGATTCTAGCCAACCGTCACTTTCGTGGGACCGTCTTACACTAGATCATCACTCCTCAATGGAAAATACTACGTCATTTTGTCTCTTGGGCTCGACAACTACTGACACAGTAAGCTAACAAGCCAACAGTACAACTGTTTCAAAACATACAAAGTGACTGCCTTTGTACAAGATGAAAAGATCACTTTTGGAAAGAAATGGATAGAAGCGCCAATCCCATAATGTGGAAAAACGATGAATACTCTTTGAGAAGGCTAAGTGCTTGCTGGTCGTGAAACTAACTAAAAATTCGACTAAGGCAAGCACACCTATCGAAAAGTAGTATAGTTATAGTGAGATCGGGAATATCATATCCACGAGGACTAAAAGTACTAGTAATTACTATCTTTTTATTATCTAACCTAAGAATTAAAGGATGTTTTTAAACTAAAACTATTTATCTAATTAACTAAGATTATGACAGAGATTAAAGTTGGAAAATACTTTTTAGAAGACCGATGGAGAAGACAATACCCAAGGAAGAATCCTCCTAGAGTTCACTTATTACTTCTGAATTAGACGATTTATCCACTTGACTTAATTTGTGGAAATCCCTAATTTATGTTATTATCTCTCTCAAGACTAAAAACAACTGACTCTAGGTTGATTAATCGAAATCTCTTTCTAATTAAAACCCCTATTGTTGCATTAACTCAATCTATGGATTCCCTTATTAGATTTGACTCTAATCCGACATATTTATGTCATCCTATCTCTAGGATTGCATGCAACTCCGCTTAATTATGAATGATCTACTCTTAAACAGGGACTTTTGTTCCACTGAATAAGCACATCAAAAACCTGAATTAATATCCTGGAATATTAAAGCAAGAATTAGAACTCACAATTAAGAATAAGAACAAGTATTTATCATTTAATTCAAATAATAATAAGATTCGTCTTAGGTTTCATCTCCCTTAGGTATTGAAGGAGTTTAGTTCATAATAGTGGAAAACATCTCAAAATTGGGAAAACAACAAAACATAAAAAAACCAAAAAAATTCTAAGGAAATTGAATGGAGATCTTCAATCTTGAAGTAGATCCTACTTTTGAGCTGATTCTGACGGCTATCCTTAAGTATTTTATGCCTTCTACTCTGTGTGTCTCCTTTTAATCCTCTTCTAGGGTGTTTATATAGACTTTACAATGCTTTAAAACCCTCAAAATTAGCCTTTTTCGAGTAGAATTAGACTTGGGCTCGACAAGGACACGGCCATGTGGCACGCCCGTGTGATGATGTTCAGGCCGTGTGTAAGTGTTACTGTAAGGATTATTTTGAAGTTAAGGATTATTACCCATATAATTCATTTAATCGTTCTTCATGTTAGGGCCGTAGGGTGGATATTCTGAATTACCCGTTCCACCTCCACTTACATCGCACTGCATTACTGGATGAACCTACGTAGAACCAAGTAAACCATCAATTTTTCTATTAAAAAGTTCTACCTGATTTGAAAGCATAGCAACCGGATCAACGTTAAAAATACTGGCTACTTTTGTCAGCTTTGTCCTTATGACTTGCCACTGATAATTATTCAGTGACATCTCTTTTATGAACTTATAAGCCTCTTCAGGTGTCTTATTATTATAGTTCCACCAGTAGCTGCATCGATTATTTGTCTAATTGAGGGATTCAAATAGTTGTGGAAAGTAGCCAAAGAGGTAACCTATGGTGAGGGCACCTTCTCAATAGATCCTTGTATCTCTCCCATGCATCATAAAGTGTTTCAAAGTCCATCTGCACAAAAGAAGAGCTATCATTCCTTAACTTTTTCATTTTGGCCGAAAATTTTTTGGTCATTTGTTCCCAAGTAGTGATTGACCCTTGTGGTAATGAGTTCAACCACTGTTTAGCCTTATTCTTTAATGAAAAGGGAAATAACCGAAGGGGAATGGCATCATCAGAAATGCCATTTATTTTGAAAGTATCGCAGAACTCTAAGAAATTGGCCAAATGAGTATTTGGGTCTTCATCCTGCAAACCATCAAACTGAACAAATTGTTGAATCATTTGTAAATGTTAGGTTTGAGTTCAAAATTATTTGCAGCAATTGTAAGTCTAGCAATACTCGATTCAGCCCTCGTTAAATTAGGCTTAGCATAGTCGTACATAGTACGAGGAGTAGGATTCTGATTCACTCGATTTGCAGCAACCACAGGAGGCAGCGGATTATTTTGATTTTCAACCATTTCCTCAGTTATAGTATGGATATCGTCCTCTCGTTCTTCCTCTATGTATTTTAGACTTCGCCTTATTTCTCTTCGGTTTTTGCGAGCTGTGCTCTTAATCTCATTGTAAAAAAGAAAAGGTCTTGACGGGTTCCTCCTAGTCATAAACTAGAGACATCTGCCAGAAGCAATTAAAAAGAAAAATTTAGAAAATAAAAATTAAACTAAAAATAAAAAAGTAAATTACAATAAAATTAAAAATGGCTAAAGTAATAAAATCAAGCGTTCCTAATATCTTAGTCCTCGGCAATGGTGCTAAAAACTTGATGATCGCTAAACTAACTACAATTCGACTAAGGCAAGCGCACCTATCGAACAGTAGTATAGTTATGATGAGACTGAAAGTATCGTATCCATAAGGACTAAAAGTACTAGTAATTACTATCTTTTTATTATCTAGCCTAACAATTAAAGGAATGTTTTAACTAAGACTAATTATCTAATTAACTAAAATTACGACAGAGATAAAAGTTGAAAAATACTATTTAGAAAACTGATGGGGAAGACAATACCCAAGGAAGAATCCACCTAGACTTCACTTATTATTTCTGAATTAGACAATTTATTCACTTGACTTAGTCTGTATAAATCCCTGATTTATGTTAATATCTCTCTCGAGACTAAAAACAACTGACTCTAGGTTGATTAATCGAAATCTCTTTCTAATTAAAACCCCTATTGTCGCATTAACTCGATCTATGGATTCTCTTATTAGATTTGACTCTAATCCAGCAGATTTATATCCTCCTATCTCTAGGATTGCATACAACTCCGCTTAATTATGGGAGATCTACTATTAAACAGGGATTTTTGCTCCACTGAATAAGCACATCAAAACCTGAATTAATATCCTGGAATATTAAAGCAAGGATTAGAACTCACAATTAAATAGTACAAGTTATTTCTTCTAGTGCCTTTCATCACCGTCAATACCCCAACTATACCTTTAGTAATCTATCTTTCAAAGTGATTGTGAGCCCTTTAGATTCTAGGGCCCCTAATGAGATGCGATTTTTCTTCAAGTAGGTACATAGCGAACATCTGTCAAGACTTGGATTGAGCCGTTGTGATTCTTCAATTATATTGTACCCACTCCTATTGTCTTACAAGCACTGTCATTGCCCATAAAAACAACTTCACCTTTTAGTTCTTTAAGACTAGAAAACCAGTCCTTATTAGGACACATATGGTAAATACATCTCAAATCCAAAATCCACTCATCCGTATGACCTGCCATTGCCATGCCAACCAAGCTAAAGTTTGACTCCTCATCATGCTCTACTACACATACATCAGAAATAGCCTTGCCCTTTCGTAACTTAGGACAATTCTTTTTCCAATACCCTTTCTTACGACAAAAAGCACATTCATGTTTGGCGGGTCTCCCTTTGGACTTACCCCTTCTACCAGGTTTGTTGCTGTGTAAACGACCTCTTACTGTTAAGACTTCTGCAGTTGTATCTTTGTGATCTCTTTTATCTTTCTTTCGAGTCTCAGATCTATACAACACACTACAGACTGCATCAAATGTGATCGTATCCTTCCCATAAAGCGATGTGGTGGTAAGATGATCATATTCATCAGGAAGAGAATTCAACAACAATAATGTCTTGTTTTCATCTTCAAATTTCTCATCCAAATTTAGCAAGTCTGCTAAAATTTTATTGAATGAGTTCACATGGTCATTCAGCGACATACTAGGTGCATACGTGAATCAATAAAGTTTCTTTTTCATATAAAGCCTATTTCCAAGACTTTTCGTTAGAAACTTTTCTTCCTGTGTATCCTACAACTTCTCCGCTGAGTCTCCCTCATGACAAAGTACTTCTGCTCTTTGGCCAAACATAGGCTGATTGTACCACACGCCTGTTTATTGATCTTGGCCCACTCCTTGTCATCCATCTTGTCAGGTTTTTCTTCAAGGGTTTTATCTAGCTCTTCCTGACATAAGACATCTAGGATCTCACATTTCCACATACCAAAATTATTGGTACCATCAAATTTATCTACTTCAAGTTTTGCATTGGTCATAGTAGTCTTTACTGATGACGATGCCTCTGTCATTTTTCTCCTCAATCCCAACTACTGTATATGTGAATAGTACTATATACGTGAATAGTGCTATAGATGAACAATATCGTATACGCAAATAGTATCATAAACGATCATAGTCCCCAGGTACGAATATAGTTCTGATACCAATTGTTGCACGGAAGCATGTAAAATAGTAAAATTATTGTACTGAAAAATCACACTAAGTTCAATTCCCAGGAAAAAGAGGTGGATCATGAGGATCACTTAAGTACCAGGTCTTTCCTAGCCAGAATATCCCTCTATCGTAATTTAATAGCACAATAAATCACTACAATCACACTCACAAAATATGCAGAAATAAACAATAAAGAACACCAGAATTTTAACGAGGTTCAACAAATTTTGCCTACGTCCTCGCACACTACCAAATATATTTCACTTTAAAAATACAAGTGAAAATTTACAAATAGGGAGAGAGAATAATGTCTTAAGTAGAGAATGACAAAAATGCGATGTAGAAAATGAGAAATGGTTAGGCCTATTTATAGTTGAGGTTCAAGGATCAACTTGCAAAGTCCCTATGCAATTAGGGACTAAAATTGCAATTATCCCATGCCAAATTTCAACCCAACTTTCGGTGCCTTAAATTTTCTGATTTCCGGTGCCAAAATTCTGACACCCATATCTTTGAAAAATCAAAGACATGGGTAGCTGCCAATAAAAGGTGATTAGATTTTGAAATCTAAATCCTTCCATAAATATATTTTAAATTTACAAAGTGGAACTTAGAAAATAACGTCTCAAAATTGTTTGATGATTAAGCAGTGACACTTAACAAATTCAAAGATGAGAATGGACATTTCAAAGAATCTTTAATTGGTGATGTGAAAGGCATGCTAGAATTGTATGAAGTTGCACACTTTCAACTACATTGAGAAAATATATTAGAAGAAGCCCTTTCCTTCACTACATTTCATCTGAAGTTGGCAGAAACTATAGTAGACTATCCTCTCTCCACACAAATTGCTAATGTTCTAAAGTGACCCCTTCGCAAGAGCTTGCCGAGGTTGATTTCTAGGAGCTACATTTCCATATATGAAGGATACGATACCCAAGATGAAAATTTGCAAAGTTAGATTTCAAAAGCTTACAACATTTACACAAGAAGGAGATAAACAAGATAAATAGGTAACTGATAGTGGTAAAGATTTCCATAGTCAAGCCAAATAAAACTCTTATTTATAACCTAGCCAATACACATATCTACTAATAATATATATAAATATATATATCATAATTTCTTCTTCTTGTTTTAGGTGGTGGAAAGATTTAGATGTTGTGACCAATTTTCCTTTTATAAGGGATAGATTTGTGGAATGTTATTTCTAGATGTTGGGTGTATACTTTGAACCTCACTACGCCATTGCTAGAACTTTTGCGACCAACGTGATATGCCTCATATCAATTTTGGATGATATTTATGATGTATATGGCACATATGAAGAACTTGAAATCTTTACAAAAGCAATCCAAAGGTCATATAAAAAATATCCACTTTTACTTCAAATCATTAGAAGTAAATGCTTTTTATTGAATTGAATAATAGAGAGAATTGACCATTTGAATAGATGATATATTGATATATTGTAGGTGGGATACCAACTGCATTGATCCACTTCCCGACTACATGAAATTATGGTATAGTGAAACCTTAAATGTTTATAAAAATATGGAACATTTAATGTCCAAAGAAGAAAAATCATATCGTGTCCAAGTCGTAATAGAAGTAGCATATTTGATTTTTACCTTTTTTTTCTTGAAAAAAATTCTTATTTTGGAATGTTAATCAGCTACATTAGTTGGTTTTTGCTAACTTTTTGTTACTTTGTTTGTTAATAGATGAAACCACAATCTTAAGTTTACTATGTTGAAGCCAAATGGTTGCATGAAAATTACATACCAACAATGAAGGAGTATATGCCGATTGCATTAGTCTCTTGTGGTTATTGGAATCATACGATGTCATCTTTTGTTGGCATGGAAGATAGCATAACAAAAGAGACATTCAATTAGGCATTTAATGGCCCTAAGATTGTCAGAGCTTTAAGCACTATCTGTAGGCTGATGAGTGATATTGTTGGCCACAAGGTACAATAAATTATTTGTTTATTTTTATTATTTGACACAACTCTACATTAGCTCAAATTAATTTATGTTTATTGTAGGTTGAGTAAGAGAGAGGACATGTTTCCTCAGTAGTGGAGTGTTATATGGAACAATATGGGGTGTCAATGCAAGAGGCATACGATGAGTTATACAAGCAAATAAACAGTTGGTGTTTGAAACAAAGCAAAGTAAGCAGAGTTGAAAGCTTGTGCAGCAAGCCTCGTAACTTGGTGAAGAAACAAAAGCAGATTTGCTAAGAAACAAGAACAAAAATTGAAAGCAAAGAAAATGGAGCATAAAGATGAATGAAATTCTATATTTTTCATTAAGAAGAAACATTGGCATATATCCATTACATATATCAGTCATTGAATGATCAATACAAACAAGGTTTTCACCTAATCAACTACCTAACACCACTAAATTACATGGAAACTTGCTAATTTAACTTGCACTCTTGGTAAAGCTGATTTATCAGCTCAAAATGTCAACAAAATACATCAATCATGAATCTAACTTAATTCAAAATAAACTAAAGTTCATTACAACAACTTAAAGTAACAAAATGAATCAAAATGAAACTAGATAGCAGTGGTTGCACTTGATCCTGTTGCTCTTGCATGGCTCGGTGTGCAT
The DNA here is from genome assembly GCF_025698485.1 of Gossypium arboreum. Lineage (NCBI taxonomy): Eukaryota > Viridiplantae > Streptophyta > Magnoliopsida > Malvales > Malvaceae > Gossypium > Gossypium arboreum. The sequence goes on from NC_069080.1 coordinate 124,520,400, forward strand.
GGCTAGCTTCATAGTGCTACATGCTGACCAATTCTTCATCACTCCTCCTTGGTTGGCATGCTGCTAACTCCAAGTTCTTCCCTAAGCTTGTTAAACCTAGACTCGTTAAGAGCCTTTGTAAAAATGTCAGCAATCTGATCTTTTGAATTGCAATGAATCAGCTCTATCTCTCGAGCTTGTTCCATCTCCCTTACCAAATGCAACTTAATGCTGTAATGTTTGGTTCTACCATGGAAGACAGGATTCTTTGCAGTTGCAACAGCAGACATGTTATCACAATAGATCTCTGTTGCTTCCTATTGATGTAGGTTTAGATCAGTAAGGATTTTCCTAAGCCAGATGGCTTGATTCACTGCTCCAGCAGCAGCTACATACTCAGCTTCTACTGTGGATTGAGCCACTGTCGATTGCTTCTTTGAACTCCAACAAAATATTGTTGAGCCGAGGGTGAATGCATAACCAGAAGTACTTTTCATATCATCTTTTGAACCAACCCAATCACTGTTAGTGTAGCCTATCAGCTTCAGATCTTTATTCCTACTAAAATTCAATCCATAGCTCAGGGTACCTTTGATGTACCTCAGCACCCATTTGCTACTTGAAGGTGATACTTGTTGTAGCAATGCATAAACCTTGATAGCATACTCACAGCAAACATGATGTTTGGTCTGGTTGCTGTTAAATACAATAAACAACCAACAAGACTTCTATAATCAAATTCATTGACCTATTCACAGTCTACTTGACTCGATAGCTTCATTCCAACAGACATAGGTGTGCTTGTTGGCTTGTAATTCTCCATGGAGAATTTGCTTAGTATTTTTGAAGCAAATGTCTTCTGCACCAAGAAGATTCCATTATGAGTTTGTTGCAATATGCTTAGTATTTTGGCCTTAAAATCAGCCAATATGCTTTGGTCTCCTCCTGTCACCAAAAGGTTATCAACTCGCAATAAGCTGTGTTTCAACTTGTTTCTTCTTAACATACAGAGTTGGCTCACTGATGCTTCTATCATATCCCAAACTGACCAAATAGCTGTGAATTCTTGCATACCAGGCTCTAGGGGCTTGTTTTAGGCCGTACACGGCCTTTTTGAGCCTGTATACCATGTCCTCTTTACCTGTCACAACAAAGCCTTGAGGTTGGTCAATGTAGATCTCTTCTTTAAGGAAGCCATTGATGAATGCAGGCTTTACATCCAGTTGATGAATGATCCATTGCCTTTGTGTAGCCAAAGCAACTAGCAATCTAATTGTGTCTAGCCTAGCTATTGGTACAAAAGTCTCCATGTAGTCCAGGCCATACTTTTGGCTAAAGCCTTCACAACTAGCCTGGCTTTGAGCTTGTTTAAGCTTTCATTTGCATTTTGCTTGGCTCGATAGACCCATTTTACCCCAATGACCTTCCTATTGGCTGGTTTTTCAACTAATTCCCATGTTTGGTTCTTTTCAATCATGGCCATTTCATCAGACATTACTTGTTTCTAGCCTTCATGTGATTTAGATTCTTCAAAACTACTTGGTTCAACTGTAGCCATATGTGCCCTCTCATAAATTTCAGCCAACGGTCTGGTTCCCCTGACTGGTTCATCATCAATATCCATTTCTGGACCATTTTGTTCTGGCTCAGTATGATCAGCCACAAGTTCTTCAGAAATAGCCTCAGGTTCATTTCTTTCTCAATTCCAAGATACTTTTTCATTGAACACTATATCTCTGCTCACTATCACTTTGTTTGTTGAAGGATCCAAGATCCTATAGCCCTTCTTTACTGAACTGTAACCTACCAGAATGCCTACTTGAGCTCTTTTATCCAGTTTGCTTCTTCTTACAAATGGTACTTGTGCATAACACAAACAACCAAAGACTCTCAAGTGAGCCAGTGATAGCTTGAATCCAAACCACCCTTCAAATGGAGTTTTTTGGTCTAAAGCCTTAGTTGGGAGCCTATTTTGAAGGTAGACAGCAGTGTTAACGGCTTCAGCCCACAAGGTTTTGGGCAGATTTTTCTCAAACAGAAGGCACCTGACCGTATCCATCAAACTTCTATTCTTTCTTTCACTAACCCTATTTTGCTGAGGTGTGTAGACATTTGTGAGCTAATTTTTGATGCCAGCATCATTACAGAGAGCTTGAAACTGAGCTGAGGTGTACTCAACTCCATTATCTGACCTGATGGTCTTCAATTTGTAGCCTGTTTCTATTTCAGCTGTAGCTTTGAACTTTGCAAACACTTGAGCTACTTCTAACTTGTGTTTCAAAAAAAAAATCCAGCAATATCTGATATGATCATCAATAAAGAGAATGAAATACTTACTTTTATTTAGAGATTTTGTCTTCATGGGACCACAGACATTTGTGTGCACCAGTTCCAACTTGCTTGATGCTCTCCAGGTTGTGTTTACAGGAAATGGAAGCCTGTCTTGCTTTCCCATTTGACAAACCTCACAAACATCTTCATTCTGAACTAACTTGGTGAAGTTTTCAACCATTTCCTTGCTGACCATTCGAGCCATCAATCTAAAGTTGGCATGACCAAGTCTTTGATGCCAAAGCTTGGTGTCTTCTGTTAAAGCAACATGAGCTGAGTGTGAGTCACCTGACCAGTTGACTTCAAAGCATTTGTCACTCATGGTGACTGTCATGAGGCTTGATCTATTTGGATCAGTGATTTGGCACTCCTGGCCCTTGAACACAATAGAGTAGCCTTTTCAAGCAGTTGAGCAATGCTGAGAAGGTTCCTGTCAATCTCAAGTACTAGCAGCACATTTTTGATGATTTTTTCACCTGTAGTAGTGCATATTGGCACATCTCCCTTGCCTTCAGCCTTGATGAACTGACCATTCCTAATTTTCACCCTGATTTTGGAGCTTCTATCCAAGGTTTTGAAAATTGTTGCATCTGGTGACATGAGATTGGTGCAGCCACTGTCCAGTAACCATCCTTTTGAGCCTTTGCCTTGGCCAGCTAAACATGACACAACAAAGACCTGCTCTTCATGGTCACTACTGTCTTCAACCACTCGAGCTTTTTCACCCTTGTGTTGTGCTTGGTTTTGGCCAGGTCTGCTTTTTTCTTTGCAGAACCTTTCAACCTGGCCCGTCTTCTTGCAGTGTTGACATACATCATCTGGCCTGAATTAGCATTTGGTCTTTGGATGACCAGGTTTTTTACAAAATTTGTAGAGCCTATCTCCTCCTCTTGCAGCATCAGGCTTAGGCCTGTTTCTCCAGTTCTTCTTGCCTTTAAAAGCTGAGGTGCTGGAGGTTACTTTGGCCTTGGCTTGAAAAACACCCTCCTAGTGCTCTTCCATTCTACTGGCTCTCCTTTGCTCCTGAGCATAGAGGGCATTAATGAGCCCAGTTAGGGAGATGGTTTCCAGGTCTCTCGAACCCTCCAAGGATGAGATCTTTGCCTCATATCTTTCAGGCAATGTTGAGAGCACCTTCTCCACAATTCTTGCCTCACTAAACTATTCTCCTAACAATCTTATACTATTGACCACAGCCATTATCCTATTTGAGTACTGCTTCACTGTCTCTTCTTACTTCATCTTAAGATTTTCAAAGTCTCTTCTCAAGTTTAGCAACTGTTACTACCTTATTCTTTCAGTGCCTTGGAACTCCTCCTTGAGCTTGTCTCAGGCTTGCTTGGGAGTCTCACAAGCCATAATTCTGGTGAAGATAACATCAGAAACACAGTTCTGAATGCATGACATGGCCTTATGCCTTTTGTTCCTTTTGTCTACATGCTGTCTGATTTGAGCCATAGTGGGATTGGCTCTAAGTGGAGCAGGCTCAGCATCAATGTTCACCACTTCCCACAGATCGAAGGCCTGTAGGTAAGTCCTCATTTTGACAATCCAAATGTGGATTCCCTCACCATTAAAAACTGGTGGTGCTGTAGGAGAAAAACCTGATAAAGCCATTTTGTTGGTGTTTGAAACAAAGCAAAGCAAGCAGAGTTGAAAGCTTGTGCAGCAAGCCTCGTAGCTTAGTGAAGAAACAAAAGCATATTTGCTAAGAAAACAATAATAGAAATCGAAAGCAAAGAAAATAGAGCATAAAGATGAATGAAATTCTATATTTTTCATTAAGAAGAAACATTGGCCTATATCCATTACATATATCAGTCATTGACTGATCAATACAAACAAGGTTTTCACCTAATCAACTACCTAACACCACTAAATTACATGGAAACTTGCTAATTTAACTTGCACTCTTGGTAAAGCTGATTTATTAGCTCAAAATGTCAACAAAATACATCAATCATGAATCTAACTTAGTTCAAAATAAACTAAAGTTCATTACAACAACTTAAAGTAACAAAATGAATCAAAATGAAACTAGATAGCAGTGGTTGCACTTGATCTTGTTGCTCCTACATGGCTCGGTGTGCATGGCCAGCTTCATGGTGCTGCATGCAGACCAATTCTTCATCATAAACAATGCTTGGAAGGATATAAATGAAGAGTTTTTGAAACCAATAGCAGCACCAACATTGGCTCTTAATCTAATTCTAAACCTTGCAAGGGTCATTGATCTCATTTACACGGAAGAAGATGTTATACGCAAGTTGGGGAGTTAGCAAAAACTAGCATCATTTCTTTGCTGATAGATTCAATCCCAATTTGATCAAGAATTTAAGGTTCAAATGAACATGAACTCACTTTTAAAAAATGACATTCAGAAGATTATTCTTTTATCCTCAAGTTGTCAGCTCATTTACAAAATAAATAATTACTTGTCAGTATGTTATTTTATGCTGCTCTTCAATCTCTTGGCATGTGCTAGAGTTATTAGAGTTGTCTAGTGTCGCTAGGATTGTGTTTGTCTAGTGTCACTAGGATTGTGCTTTTGTATGCGTCCATTGTCATTGTCTTTTAGTGTTGGTCATGTTGCTTTAAATTCAATTAGCTCTAGTTGTTTTAAGTGCGTATTACGTGTTGTCTCTTTTTTATTAATAAAACTTAATGAAGGTTCATTATCAGATTTAATTCCCAAATCCAAAACAAGAAAAGTGCGGTCCTTGTTTTATTATGTATTGTCTTTTAGTTTTATGGGAACTATGCTTTTTTTTTTGTTTAATGAGAAGGCTAGATTTGTTTCTATGGGAGGTGCACGTGATGCTTACTTAATCCTCTGTGGTCTTGAAGGTTTTTTTTTAATTAATATTTTAGGTGGCTTGGGTTACTATCCTAAGGTGTGTTTTCAGATGTAATTTTATAATAACTAATGTTTTATATAGACTTCGAATGTGTATTTAAAACTTAAGTTGAAATTATATATATATATGAGTGGATTGATGGGAGGACTGAAAGTCTTTTTGGTGTTTTTGTTGTTGGGATACAATGGTCATTTTCATTAATTGTATCCAAATTTGGTGGTTGCCTCCTTCTATTAATAAAAGTTCATGTTTGGCTGAGAAAAAAAATGTTCTGTTTGCAAACCTTTTCCCAATTTGAGTGCTTTAATTTCAATTGGCTCCAGTTGTTTCTCTTTTCATTATCAGATTTAATTCCCAAATTCAAAACAAGAGAAGTGAATTTGAGGATTAAGAAAAAAAGGGAAATGTAAAAGGTGCAAGAATAAATTTCCTAAACCCAATTCGTGTGGAGGTAAAACTGCGAATGAGTTATTATTGGATTCTAAGAATAAAAAGAGGCTTCTGAGACGTTGGAGCTTGGGAGAAAATTGAGCTTACGAATCATTGGAAATGAAGAAGTTATTAAGGTGAAGCTGATCATTTCTCTTTTATCTCTCTGGATTATGCCTCACATTTTTTTAACCAAAATGGAGTTGACTTCCTAATGAGAAAGAGGCGTCGTCCCAATGACGCGACCACCAATGTCCCAACAATGCGATTAAGGGCGTCCGGACCCATGAATTTTAATTTTATTTGACCTACAAATTTAGCTTATAAATAAGTCTTTCTCACCCTATAAAATTTAACTCATTACACTTTTAGGTATTAGCTTTTACAAATTTTCAGAGAATTTTGTGTTTACATTTTGAGGGTTCTTGTAATAGGACCAATTTGCCCGGGCTTATAAAAAACCAAAAAAACCAAAAAATATCAAACAAAAATAAATAATAAACCAAATTGTTTATGAGTCCAATGTCCATTTACAAAATTTCGGGTCTAAATTAAATTAAACCCAAACTTATTAATCCAGACCTAACCCATTTACAAAATCTCGGGCCTGAATTAAACTAAAACCAAAACCACCCACTTAATACATAGCCAATTCATAAAATAGCCCAAAAATAATCCCAAACGGCCAAAAAAAATTGGGAATGCCAGAAACCCTAGAAGCTTCTAGAGTATGCTAGCGCCACAGCTCCCACGAATGGTTCCTACGCACGGCATACATGGCCTCTTCCTCCGTACACCCCAAGTGTGCCCATGTACAATTTCTGTACATCCACGTCAACTGAACATGCGAGAAGGAAAAACAAACACAGCAACAGAAAACACGAGAAACATTTACGCAAACTCAATACAAAGAATCAGCAAAGGAAATTAGAGGTGATTTCAAATTTTTTTTCCTCCTTCGTTTTTAATATTTCCGTTTCTTTTTGCACATATTTTGCTTCGTAGAATAATTTTTTTATTTAAAAAAAAAAGAAACGAGAGAGATTTACCTTTGTAGATGCATGACGATCCTTGTCTCCTCCATTGAAATCGGAGTTTGAGATGGGGATTTTCGAGTGGAAAACAGGCCTTGAGTCCTGGCTTTGATGGAAATAAAGAGCGCCTGTGCATCATTCACCAATTATAATGGTGAACTGGTGGTTGAATGGTCGAAATGGATGGAAGGCATTAGATTTGCTGAGCTAAAACCCTAGTAAATGGGTATTCAGTTTGTGGCTTGAAGAAATGGCAGATTGCCATTCAATTTCTTTTAATTTTGGAACAAAATAAAATGGCACCGTTTAAGGGAAGGGAGATCCGCGTGTCGACCTGTTCCAAGACCCGGATTCGCGCCTTTGCACTTCAAATGGGAAACTTGCGTAGCTAGTCCTTCCCTTTTTGTGCCGCATTTCAATTGGCTCTATTTGCGTTTTATCTATTTTTTTAAATTTTTCCTAAAATCTGTATGCTATTGCATTTTAGCCCGCGCCTCAACGCAGGGTTTTGGGATCTTGGAGTATTTCCAGATTTGGTCCCTAAGCATTCGCATGCGTAGTGCGCTGGTCCTTTTTTAAATTCAATGGCCTATTTTATTTATGAATTATCCCTTCATTTTAATTTTATTTTAATTGAGTTTTTTATTATTTTTTAAAAAAGATCCATTTCACATTATTTTTTCATTCTTATTTATTTATTTTTATATTTTGAGTTACTTTGATAGTTGTATTTTTGTTTTTTTAGAAAAGGTTATTATTGTAATTTTTATATCATAGCATTTAAACATTTTGTATAATCCTTTATATAAATGTTCTCATACATTATTATATATATAAGATTCATGATAAAGTTAATTCTATTCTATGTATATTATTAATTTTATGTTATTTTATACATATAATTTCTTTTAAATCTATTCACATATTTTATTATATATTTTTGTTATTCAAAGGAAAATCCTACGTGTTTTATGTATTTTTTAAAATTTATTACTATATATACACATATATATATTGGTACATATATTTGATCTATATACATTATTAAATTCATGTTATTTTATACATATAATTTTTAAAGAAAATCTATTTGTAAACATAATTATGTTTTTAAAATCTATTATATAGAATTTCGATAAAATTAATTTAATCATAGACGCATTATTAATTTCATGTTATGTATGCATATAATTACTTCTAAAATTTTATATATATATATATATATATATATATGAGTTTTTAATCTATTATGTATATAGTTTATTTCCTAAGATTAGATTTTATTATATATTTTAAAATCCTTTCATATTTTATGTATTATTTAAATTCTCCTTCATTGTCTGTATATTGTCAATTTTTTATAAATATATTTTTTAACATTTGGCATATTATTTGATTTAAATGTCTTCTTTTGTAACATCAATTTTAAAAATTATATATGTATTCTATATTTTTTCTTATAAATTATTTCAAGTTCTAGCATATATTTTTGCTCATCAATCCATCATTTTTAGAAATTGTTTTTGTATCATATTAGTTTTATGTTGTTTGGTACCTCATGTGTTAATTGTTTTATATTATTTCATGTATATTTGTTACACCATATTTATTCGTTTTATGTATTATTAAATCAATTGTTGCTCACCCATGCTTGTGAATTTAGTTATATTTTGGATTGATTATATTTAATTGTTTGTTTTGTTAGTTAGTTAAATAAGGTACCAAGTATTGTATTCTACGCATGCATATTATCCCATGATTATTATTTTTCTTTTGGTTTACAAATGTTGCTTTATAATTTTCAACTCTTTAAAATCAATTATTCCATTTTATTTCAAGTCAAATAAATGTGTTTTGAGCTAGTTTACAATTGTTTATTTAAAAGTTCTAAAATAAGACAATGTTCAATGTTTGGAAATTCGAGAAATCGTGCCCTACCGTGCTGAGTTTCAATTTTCGTTGGACTAAATAATTGAGCATCCTTTTGTAATTTTTGACATATAAGTTTTTTGGAAGTAAAAAATTAATCAAGGTTTCGAAGGTATACAGTATTGTGTCCTATCGTGCTGGATGTGATGCTGTATTTCTTTGGAAATGAGAAAATTTTGACGACCAACTTGAGCCACTCAAATATTTTAAAAGGAACCATATTTCAAAATTTTTTCAACATCTAGGACATAAGGACAGCACTTAATCAACCTGATACCAATTTTTGGGCGTAGTGAGGGTGCTAACCCTTCCTCATATGTAACCAACTCCCGAACCCATTTTTAAATTTACGTAGACCAAGATTGATTTAAATGAAATAAAATATTTTATTAGGTGATCCAATCACACCTAAACAAAAGATTGGTGGTGAATCCACACTTTGTTTTAAAGGTCGATCCCCATTTTTTTCAAATATAATAAATGGTTTCGACAGCTTGGTGACTCCGCTGGAGACTGAACAAGAGAGTCAGACCATAAAATTCATCATTTGCTGTCCTTTTGTTTAAATTTGAAATTTAATTTGAAAATCATGATTCGTTGTTGCATGAGTTTGCATGATTGTTGTGGTCCAAGTCTTATAGAATAATATTGCATTGCATTGCATGACCATTGCGGTTATACCTTTAAGTTGGAGTGAGAAGCTATGCCTTCGTGAGGTTTTCACCTCCGCATAGGCTAGTCAATTGCTTCCAGGATACATCCGTACTTATGATTTCGTGAGATTTTCATCTACGCATGGTCATAGGGAAATGTATTCCACTGAACCAAACTCGATTCATATGAGCTTATAATGGGTGAGGATTGAGGAATCTGCTGGTTCAGGTACCTTTACTTTAGAACCGAACCACATATAGTGAACCTTAAGAGCATTCCTTAGGTGGAGCTATGGTAAACTTTAGTAGTTACCCATATATGTGTTTTGATTATCTTTGTTTTGCTTGTATTTTATTACTTATGTTGATGCTGACTTGTTGTGTTTTGTTTTGATTGTGTTTTGCATAACATTGCATACTAAATAAGGTGTTGATTCGTATTCGATTACTAAGTTATAAGATTTAACATGGAGACTGAATTTCTTAATAAAATTGAGGATAACATGGCTATCCGTGCATGGTCAGAGAAGTTACAATCAGACAAAGGGGGTAGCCTAGTAGAAGGATATACATCGGGATTGCGAAACTTCACCCGCATCAATGTGACACAAAATGAGTTGCAAGAGTTGAGAGATATATGGGCTTTTTGGGATGATGGAACCAAACAGTTGTTCTATTAGAGCTATCGTAATATACCCTACTTGCTTGATATTAAGGTGGACAAGCATTTGTTCGGAGTTATGGCTCAATTTTGGAATTCTTCCTACAATTGTTTCACTTTTGGAAAAGTAGACTTGATGCCTACTGTGGAGAAATATACTACCTTGCTGAGATGTCCAAAAGTTCAAATCAGAAAAGCTTATGCTAAGGTTTTTAATGGTCCAACTTTTGCGAAGAAATTGATAAATATTTCGGGGATGAGCGAGCCTTGGGTCACTGCTCTAATTCAACAAAAGGGGGATAGTAAATGTATTCCTTAGGAGAATTTGAGAGATTTGGTTTTAACACATCCGAATGAAAGGAAGAGGGTCGACATCTTCGCCTTAAGCATTTATGGTTTGGTGATTTTTCCTAAGGCTTTAAGGCATGTAGATGAAGCAGTCACTGATTTATTCGATCGTCTTGAGAAAAGAATCACACCTGTACCTGCAATACTAGCTGAGACGTTCAGATCCTTGAGCATGTTTCGGAGGGCAGGCGAAGGTAGATTTATTGGATGTGCACAGCTGTTGATGGTGTGGTTTCATGGGCATTTTTAAAACATGAACAAGGTTTCTTACCGGGTCTTCTCTGACAGTTACTCCCCATTAAAGGAGGAGACAACTATGCAAAGGAGAGATGATATTTCAGATGAGAAATGGACGGAAATTCTTCAAAACCTCAAAGAGGAGGATATATAGTGGAGAGCTTTTGGATGGTTCCTGATGAGATCCTGTATCGATGTGGGAACTTTGATTGGGTACTGTTGTCAGGAATTTTGGGAGCCACTGAATATACTCCTTTGCTTGCATTAAGTCAGTATAAATCAAGGCAGTTTATACCCATAACTTACGGGCTTGCTCAATGTGAATTCTCATATAAAGGTGACCACTAAAAGAAAAAGGTTCGGGAACTGTCTAATGCTTGGAAGCAAACTTGCTGGATGAAGAGGGTGACTATTGGTTCTATGACGACACCTGAGTATAATGGATGGTTTAGGAAAAGGGTCAATGATAATATCTACATGCCAAGTTTAGAAGGCACCCGACCAATGGAGGAACAATTACAAGTTGCCCTGTTAGAGTTGGAAATTATGAAATAGGATTTTGAGAAGAAGAGTTTTGAGCTGGGGAAGCGGATTGAGCAGTTGGAGGAAGAAAAAATGCACCTGAAATTAGATGTGGAGGTTCAAAATTCAGAGGTAGAAAAGTTATGGAAAAGGAAGAATGAAGTGGAGGAGGATTTGGAAGGTTTGAAGATAGATTTTAAGAAGTTACACCTATCGATGAGGACTACTGGGTTAGGTAAAACTTCAAAGCAGTGGCGACAGGAAATTCGAGAAAAAAATACTAAGGCTGATCAATGGGAAAAGAAATTCTAGGAGGTTTAAGCTCAAAATAAGGCCTTGGAGAAAAGTCTGTCAGAAAGTAAAAATGAACAAGTTGAATTAAGGGTTAGAGTAGCAGAACTTGAGAGATCTCTTTGTCTGTACCGGAATCGCAATTCTATGATAGGGTTGAGAGCAAGCTTAAGCAAGATAGAATAAATGAAAGGGAAAATAGAAGAATTAGAGGCGTCATTGCAAAGTTGTAAAATGAGGATCGAGTTCTTAGAAGCAAATGAAGAACAATGGAAGGGACAACTTCATCACTCTCAAAACTAGGTTAGAAGCAGGGATTACATTATGAGAGAAGCTGTAACGCAAATTCGGGAGGTAGCTGATTACTTGCAGACTTTAGCAGTACAAGCAGACATATTAAGTGTGAAGTATGAGTTGGAGTCAGATAGGGGGCAAGAGCTAGCCTCGTTGCTTAAGAAAATTAAAGCTCTGAGCATTAGGGCGAAGTCTTAAGAAAATTAAAGCTCTAAAGGGAATTGAATTAGAATTGATGCCTCCTTTGCATTCATGCATTTGCATTACATTACATCATATGTATTAAAGGCCATAAAAAGATTCTAATTAACTAAAATTATTTTAGTAATCTGGAAACCAACAAAAACACACCAAATACGCATCTCTACGGTACAAGGAAAAAGACTAAGCCAATGGACAAAAGACTTGAAAAGTTAGAGCAAATGCAAAGAGATATGCAAGAACAAATGCAGTCACAGAAGCAAGAGTAGCTAGCTAAGATTCAGCAGGAGATGAAGGAACAAATGATGGAGTCCCAAAGAAATATGATGGATCAATTGTCCCAATTGCTTGTAGGAAGGAGGGATAAGGGGAAAGATCCTATGGACAATATAGAGGAAAATAATGAAGACCCTCAGTATCCTCCTAGTTGCACTCTACCCTCAGTATCCTCCTGGTTGCACTCTAACACATGTACAGGCACAACCTGAGATTAATCTACAAAAACCATCTGCTACGATCAGGCCTCAACAGTTTCAAGCTGGGGTTTCAATACCAATGAATTTCCAAGCTGGTTCAGGTTTTAATCCTGATAATAACTTGAATAATCTAATGATGCCTGATTTGGATGAAGTTACGAAAGAGGAAAGGGCGAGGATAGAATCACAGAAACAGTTGGATAAGCAATGTAAATGGCTAGAGAAAAAGGTCAGGGCAATGGAAGGTGTTGATAGACATCCTGGAATTGATGCAAAAGATTTGAGTTTGGTCCCAGACTTGTGCTTCCCTACAAGTTCAAGATGCCAGAATTCGAGAAATACAATGGAACCACCTGTCCTGAAACTCACATTACTATGTTTTACGGAAGAATGACTGGGTATGTTAATAATGATCAATTGTTGATTCATTTCTTCTAAGACAGTTTGGTGGGAGTAGTAGCTAAATGGTACAATCAGTTGAGTCGAAATAGAATTAGTTCATGGAGAGATCTGGCACAAGCATTAATGAAGCAGTATAGCCATGTAACAGATATGACTCCTGACAGAATTACTTTGTAGAATATGGAGAAGAAACCAAATGAAAGTTTCAAGCAATACATACAAAGATGGAGGGAAGTGGTCATTCAGGTTCAGCCGCCACTCTTGGAGAAGGAAACTACAATGCTCTTTATTAATACTTTAAAAGATCCGTTCATAACTCACATGTTAGAAAGTGCCACAAGGAGTTTTGCAGATGTAGTAATGGCTGGAGAAATGATCGAGAATGTAATAAGAAATGGAAGGATAGATGCAGGAGAAAATACCAAAAGGTCTGCCCCGCAGAAAAAGGAAAATGAGGTGAAGAATGCAAACATGGGGTATTCAAAGTCAGTTACTGTAAGCCAACCAAAACCGATAACTGATGGTCGAGGTTCATGAAGGAAAGGATCTGGAGCAAAGTAAAACAATGAGAAACTTCAATTTACACCAATCCCCATGAACTATAAAGAATTATGTCAAAGTTTGTTCAATGCGCATGTGGTGGCACATTTTTATCTAAAGCCATTACAGCCTTCGTTCCCTAAATGGTACGATGCCAATGCTCAATGTGAGTATCATGCAGGGATCATAGGGCATTCGATAGAAAACTACACCACTTTTAAGAAGCTGGTTGAAAGATTTATTCAAATGGGCATTGTAAAGTTTGATAATGTGCCCAGTGCAGAAAATTCATTACCTAATCATACTGATAGTAGGGTAAACATGATAGACAGACGTATGGGAAAAAGAATCAAGATAGATATTACGGAAGTAAAAATTCCTTTGAAGTGGGTTTGGAAGGAGATGGCAAAAAATAGGTTAGCTCTATTGAATTCAGAAGGAAGTGGTGATGAGATAGAGAATTATTATGAGTTCCACCATGAAGAGGGACACAAAATTCAAGAATGTGAAGAATTCAGAGCATTAATCCAGGGCCTGATGGATAATAAGGAAATAGAATTTTATGAAGAGGTTAAGAAGGAAAGTTATATATGTGCATCAGAATCCACAATGAACGTCCTAAAAGTCAATCATCCTGTGGTCATTATTTCATGTCCCAAGAATGAAGCAGGAATTCAGATAACACCGAAGATTATAATTTAGAAACCAGCAGTTTTCTCTTACAAGGATAACAAAAGGGTCCCTTGGAATTACGATTGTAATGTGACAGTTCCAGGAAAGAAGAGTTCATTCAGCCCGTTAAAGGAGGATCAAAATATAGGTTCTCACACGCGCAATGGAAAATGGTATGATTTGATAATTTCCCAAACAGAGCCTGTAAAAGGGAAAGACCTGATGGTTGAACAAAAGAGAGGAAAAGTAGTTGAACCTGGGGTGTCTGTTAATAAACCAACAAAAGAAGAGGAAGCTAAGGAGTTCCTGAAATTTTTAAAACATAATGAGTACAGTGTGGTGGAACAGTTGCATAAACAGCCAGTCAACATATCCATATTAGCTTTGCTCTTAAGCTCCGGGGTACACCGAAGTGCATTAATGAAAGTATTAAATGAGACATACGTGACCAATGATATTTTTATCAACAAGTTAGACCAGTTGGTGAATAACATAAGTGCTGATAACTTCATATTTTTCAATGATGATGAGATACCACCAGGAGAAATGTGATCTACCAAAGCTTCGCATATAACCACCAGATGTAAATGATACACGTTGCTAGGGGTCTAGGTAGATAATTGGGTTGGCATTGAATGTGTTGCCCTTGTCCACGTTAAACAGGTTACCTGTGGATAGCTCACACATGAAGGGATGTCAGAATCTGGTACGAGCATTTAATGGTATGGAAAGGAGAGTCATGTGGAGAATAGAAATACCTTTGTTGATTAGCCCAACTACATATGAGGTATATTTCTTAGTGATGGATATTAAGCCCTCTAACAACTGCTTGTTAGGGAGACTTTGGATACATGCGGCAGGGGCAGTGCCTTTATCATTACATCAGAAGTTAAAGCTAGTATCAGAAGGACGGCTGGTAACAATAAATGCCGAAGAAGACATTATTACAGCTGTAAATAGTGACGCACTATATTTAGAGAGAGATGATGAAGCTATTGAATGTTCTTTCTGATCTTTGGAGTTTGTAAATGCAACATTTATCACTGATGGAATTAAAATTCTAGAGCCAAAAATGTCTAAAACTACGATGATGGGTCTACAGTTGATGGTAGGATGTGGAGCTTTATCAAGAAAGGGACTCGGGAGATGTCTCTAAAGAAGGATTAAGGTTTCGATTTGGAAAGACAAGCATGATCATTTTGGTTTGGGGTTCAAGCCAGATGCAAGGCAAAGAAAAAGGGAATTGGAAAGATGGCAGGAAAGAAGAAGAGCACGTGTGAGTGGTGGAGAAATTAAGTGAGAGCCCATGATAATACCGCATATCTCCAGGACTTTTGTATTGGGAGGAATTATTTATCCTGAACGAGGGATGCCAGAGAAAGAAAACATGGAAGGGGTATTGGGAAATGTGCACATCAATGCCCTATTTGAAGAAGCAATTGAAGAGGGGATTTCGTCAGATATTCGTCCCTATGAGCATGGGAGTGTTCTAGACAATTGGACTGCAAAAAACCTTCCTGTAGTTTTTAGAGCTTACTCAGAGTAATGTTCAAAACAAACTTGTTGCTTTAAGCCTGGAGGCAATAAGGATTTCTTTGTAAAATAGGCTCATGTTCAAACATCATTATTTCAATGAAGTACATTTTTTGCTATCATTTTGAGCAAACATTCTTTTATTCTTTCCACAA
Organism: Gossypium arboreum; assembly: GCF_025698485.1. Taxonomy (NCBI): domain Eukaryota; kingdom Viridiplantae; phylum Streptophyta; class Magnoliopsida; order Malvales; family Malvaceae; genus Gossypium; species Gossypium arboreum. The sequence continues at coordinate 124,535,945 of NC_069080.1, forward strand.
GTAATTGTGTTATTCTTTCCATTTAAATAATTATCCTGATTTTTTTTTGGACTTCCTTCAATCATTTTTATTTCATTCATAAACATACCATACAGACAATAATTATCAAATTCATTCATTCTTTGTATATTTTTTGTACCTATAATAGGTCCCTAGATATCAATATCATGAGTGACGCTGTTACTGACTCAGAATCACTATTTGAGCAAGACATGTGTTTAGAGGGATCTCAGGACTTTGAAGATGATAGAGATTGTGACATATCTCTGAACTTGTTAAGGATGGTAGAACAAGAGGAAAAACAAATTTCACCTCATAAAGAAGCAGTGGGCATGGTGACTTTGGAAGAGGGGAAAGTTGTAAAAATTGGAACGTGCATAATTGAAGAAACAAAGCAAAACCTTGTTGGGTTGCTTCAGGAATTCAAAGATGTTTTTGCATGGTCATACCAAGATATACCCGGTTTAATCACCAATATTGTAGTACATCGCCTTCCTATAAAAGAAGATTGTAAGCCAGTTTAGCAGAAGCTTCGAAGAATGAGGCCAAATATTGTCTTAAAAATAAAGGAGGAAGTCAAAAAACAATTTGATGTTGGATTCCTTCAGGTGATAAAGTACTCAGAATGGGTAGCCAACGTTGTGTCTGTTCCTAAGAACGACGAAAAGGTGCGAATGTGTGTGGATTATAAAGATCTAAATAAGGCTAGCCCAAAAGAAAATTTCCCCTTGCCTCACATTGATACTTTGGTGGACAATACAGCTGTATACTCGTTGTTTTCCTTCATGGACAGCTTTTCGGGATACAATCAGATAAAGATGCATCCTGAAGACATGAGAAAGACTATTTTCATAACTTTATGGGGCACATTCTATTATAAAGTGATACCATTTGGACTAAAGAATGCTAGAGCGACATATCAAAAGGCCATGGTGACCTTATTTTACGATATGATGCACAAAGAGTTTAAAGTTTATGTTGACGATATGATAGCTAAATCTTAAACTGAAAAGGGACACATGCAAGTATTGAGAAAGTTGTTCATGAGATTAAGAAAATTTCAGCTAGAGCTCAATCCAACAATGTGTACCTTCGGGGCTAGATCAGGAAAACTATTGGGCTTTGTAGTTAGTGAAAGGGGAATTGAGATTGATTCAGACAAAGTTCGGGCTATATAAGAGTTGTCTCCACCATGCACTCAAAAAGAAGTTCGAGGCTTCCTGGGAAGACTAAATTACATTGCTCGATTTATTTATCAATTAACAGAGAAATACGATGCCATATTTCATCTTCTTAAAAAGCATAACCCGAGAGAATGGGATGATGAATGCCAGAGAGCTTTTGATAAAGTTAAAAAATATTTGTCGAGTCCTCTAGTGTTATCACCTCCAAGCTCAGATAGGCCATTAATACTGTATTTAACAGTGTTTGATAACTCTATGGGATGTGTGCTTGGTCAACATGATGAATCAGGAAGAAAAGAAAGGGCGATATATTACCCTAGTAAGAAATTCACTGAGTGTGAATTAAGATATTCGCCAATTGAAAAATTGTGTTATGCTCTGATTTGGACAGCTCAGAGGTTGAGGCAATATATGTTGTACCATACAACTTGGTTAATCTTAAAGTTGGATCCTCTAAAGTATATGATGGAGTCAAATGCCTTGAATGGAAGGATGGCTAGGTGGCAAATTTTGCTTTCTGAATTTGGCATAATTTACGTAAGTCAAAAAGCCGTAAAAGGGAGTACAATAGCAGATTTTCTGGCCAGTCGATCTTTAGAAGATTATGAGCCCTTGAATTTTGATTTCCCCAATGAGGAGATAGTGTATGTGACAGCTACTGAAGAGGAGACTACAAAAGATTACTCTTGGAAATTAAATTTTGATGGAGCCTCAAACGCTGTGGGTAATGGAATTGGAGTGGTCTTGGTGTCCCCAGATGGAGATCATTATCCATTCACATGTGTCGAAACCATTTTTAAAATCGAGTTTTGGAAAATGGGAATCGACTTTAAGAGAAACGAAAATGGGAGTCGCCACCAATCTTTTTAGGTGCGACTGGATCACCTTTAAAACATTTTGTTTTAAAATCATTAGTTTTGGTCTACAAAATAAAAAGAACGGGTTCGGGAGTCGGTTAAGTACGAGGAAGGATTAGCACCCTCGTAACGCCCAAAAATTGGTACCTAATTAATTATCAAATGTTTTTAAGGTCGGAAATTTAAAAAATTTTAGGTGCAATCCTCTTTTAAAATATTTTGATTTTGAAAATTGGGGTTCACTTGTATCAAAATATTGACACTAAATTAACCTTTTTGGAAATCCCTATCTCGAAATGGCAAAACGCCACATCCAGTAAGTTAGGACACAATGCTTTGAAATTCCAAGACAGTTGCTCGTATTTTGAAAATCTTAAAAAACTTAGAAGGGTACTTGACTATTCGGACTCAACGAGAAAAAATTGCAATCCAATAAGTTAGGGCACTACTCTTCTCGAAGCTTCCAAACACCAAGCATTGCCTTTTTATTTTTGAAAACTTTAAAGTCTTGTTTTTAAAACCGAGGCACGAAGGAGCATATTAACATAACATACGAGATAACATGTTATAATAATAGGTAGGTAAAAGCATAACAGCATAAATATCATACACTAACCAACATATATAAGAAATAAAACATGACAAATTTTTATAAGAAAAATATATATTAAACATAATACATATTTAAGAAGAAAAGATAAAATCCTAAACATATAATTCAACATATATTTAATCATATAAATGATGCATGATATACAATTTGACACATATATATAAAACAAATGCGATAATAATAAAAATATAGCAACACATATATTAATCAAACAACATTTAATAATATTATGAGACTAACATCTAAATGATATAAAATATAATGATGTATAAAAGATTTAATTCAGTATTAAAATATAAAATAAAGTGAGCAATTATTAATAAAATATACCTAAAATAAAAAATGTTTAAAATAAGTTATGTATAATAATATAATATGAATAAAATATAAGGAAATATAATATAAAATAATAAATATTTTGCATATGAAAATATGGTAAAATAATTATTTTTATATTTAACATAAAAACAAATTAAATATATCGTATAAAATATATAATAAAAATATAGAAGTAAGATAATTATTATAAGAAATATTAAATAATATAATATAGTATGTAATAGAAATACATAAATAATTGTAATGAAATATAATATGGTGCATGTATAATAATAATAACAATGTAACAAAAATATGATTAAATAATTAATAAAATAATAAATATACAACATATATTGAAATTTATGAATATATATATTTACAAATAATATAAATAAAATAATAAATTATTGAATATAATTAGTATTTATAAACATATATACATATAAGGTATCTTAAATAAATTAAATTAAAGATATATAAGGATGAAAATTAAAATTAATTAGAAAATTTAAGGTTAATTCGCAAAACAATAAAAATTTTGGGCCTGATTGAAATGCGCCTTAAAATAGAGGGACTCATTGGGCTTTTTGCCCTAATCACAAAACGACACTGTTTCCCCTAATGCGGTTGTAAATCACTAGGAGGGCCAAATTGAAACAGAATTAAAACATTAAAGCTAAATTGAAAAATAAATAAAATGAAATTAAAAATATAAAAATTACGAGAGGACCAATTAGGCAATTAACCCATTTCATGAAAACACGCGGATCCTCCCCGGGTAATCGAGTCAACATGCGGATCCTCTGCTTAATACGGTGCCGTTTCGTAGCTTATTGTTTAAACAGAAACGATGTCGTTTTTGCTGGATTATATAAGCTAAAACATAAGCCTAAAACTCATTTAGCAATCAGTTTAGAAGAAAAAAAATCTAAAATCCTCTGAATGAGGAGACAGGGGGGTTTTCTGGCCTTGGCCTCAGGCCTCCGACCACTGGACTACAAGTGCCCACGCGCTGTCGTACGCGGTGGTCTGAAGGTTTAAAAACCTTCGTCCTTCCACAGGTAACCTCTTTCCTTTTAAATGTTACTTTTTAAAAAAAAAAACGATTCATATATTCGTAAAAGAGAAAAAGAGATAAGTATGAAAAATAATCACCTTCTGAAATATTATTGCAAAGGTTTGATGTACAATGCTTTTTGTGATGTGTTTCTCTCTACGTCTGTGTATATCCCCTTTTACAGATTTGAGAAAAGGCTTTATAGCCTTGATTTACTGCCTATTTTGGAAAGAAATCGAAAGTTTTCTTTCCAAACTTTGTTCTAATCTATTTACTGCAATCTTGCTTTGAGTTCTTTCCTTTTCTTGCAGATGTTTGAGAGAAATCCGGCGGTGGCAAAGGCTTGACGATGGTCTACCGGAGGCGTTGATCACAGCGTGACTCAAGGCCTGGAATCATGGCCTTGATGGGGGCACGATCGGTGGCTGTTGAGACGGCGAGGCACTGATGGGGCATTGGAAACCTGAGACAGAGCATTGATGGCCGTCTCAATTCGGGGAACTCGACAGACGCTCTCTGAAGCTTCCAGAAGACATTGTGGCACCAGGAGGGAAAGGCAAAAACCCTATGGTTTCTTGCCTTGGTGTAATGATTTGGGCCAGTTGGGCCACTTTAGTCCTGGGTCTGTTGAGGTACTTGGGTTTGGGTGTAATCGGGTTTTAGGTGGTTTACAAGTTAATGGGTTAGTTTAGTTGGGCTTTAGGTATTTGATTGTAAATGGGCTGCTAGGTGTAACGGGTCTGTTGGGTTTAGGCTAAATGGGTCTATTGGGCTGGTTATCTATGGACTTTTAAATGGACATTAAATAAATAAATATTTATTTAATTCTTTTATTCCATTTTCAGCTTGGTCAAATTTGGGTTACTACAACATGTAAATTGGATTTTGATTGCACAAATAATATGGCAGAGTATGAGGCATGTATCATGGGACTCCAAGTAGCTATAGAACGAAAGATCAAGTCAATGGAAGTATGTGGAGATTCTGTGCTGGTAATTTACCAACTTCGAGGTGAATTAGAGACAAGGGATTCCAAATTAATCAATTATAGAAAGTTGGTGTTGTGGTTAGTTGAAGAGTTTGATTATATTTTCTTCAATTATCTCCTGCGTGATGAAAACCAGATGGCAGATGCTTTGGCTACTTTAGCTTCCATGATTAAAATGAGTAGACAAGAAGATGTGAAACCAATTTAGATGAGTATCTGTGAGACCCCATCTTATTGTTATAATATAGAGGAAGAAGAGAAAGATGGTCATCTTTGGTATAAGGATATATTATGATACGTGAGAAATCATGAATATCCAAGTCAAGCAACACAGAATGACAAAAAGACGTTGAGAAGGTTAGTCTGCGATTATGTCTTAGATGGGGAGATCCTATACAAAAGAAGAAAGGATCAAGTACTATTGAGATGTGTGGATACTGTGGAGGCCAAGAAAATCTTGGAAGAAGTTCACGAAAGTGTTTGCAGAACACATGCTAATGGGTTCACAATGGCCAAACAAATTATAAGGTTCGAATATTATTGGTCAACTATGGAAGGAGACTGCATCAATTATGCTAAGAGATGTCACAAATGTCAAATCTATGGCAGTAAGATTCATGTACCTCCCTCGCCTTTGCATGTTATGACTTCCCCATGGCCGTTTTCTATGTGGGGCATGGATGTCATAAGCTAATCTCACCGAAGGCTTCCAATGGGCATCGTTTCATCTTTGTGGTCATTGATTATTTTACTAAGTGGGTAGAGGCTGCTTCATATGCCAATGTAACTAAATCGCCAGTCAGCAGATTTTTAAAGAAGGAAATTATATGTTGATATGGGATGCCTGAAAGGATCATATCTGATAATGCATTAAATTTGAACAATAGCAAAATAGCAGAGGTCTGTAGTTAATTTAAGATCAGACATCATAATTCATCACCACATCACCTAAAAATGAATGGGGTAGTGGAAGCAGCCAATAAAAATATCAAGAATATTGTAGGAAAAATGACCAAAACTTACAGAGATTGGCATGAAAAGTTTTCATTTACTCTCTATGCTTATCGAACATCTATCAAAACTTCTACTAGTTCAACACCTTTCTCATTGATTTATGGAATGGAAGCAGTTCTACCCATTAAGGTAGAGATACCTTCTCTTTGAGTTTTGTCAAAATTGAAATTAGATGAAGTAGAATGGATACAGTCTCGATATGATCAGTTGAATTTGATTGAGAAACGAAGGCTGAGGGCTATTGAGCATGGTCAGATGTATAAAAAAAGAATGATGTGGGCTTATGACAAAAAGGTTCGCCCAAGAGAATTTCATAAGGGAGATTTGGTTCTGAAAAAGATTCTTCCTATACAAAAAGTTTTCAGAGGAAAATGGATGCCAAATTGGGAGGGGCCTTATGTGGTGAATAAAGCTTTCTCCGGAGGAGCATTAATCCTGGCTGAAATGGATGAAAGAAACTTATCTAATCTAGTGAACTCGGGTTCCGTTAAAAAGTATTAGACCTAAAGAGAGGAATAAGCTAAAGTGAAAACCCATAAAAGGCGCTTTGAGACCTAATAAAAATGAAAAGATATGGAGCCAAAGTGAAAAACCGCAAAGGGCGCTTTGTGACTCAATAAAAAATGAAGTAAAAAAAAGAAAAAAAAAAGAAAAAGGAGAGGCCAAGGTGAAAACCCGCAAAGGGTGCCTTGAGACCAAAGGGGATTTGAGTTGAAAACCTAAAAAGGGCGGCTCAGATGTTGATATAAAATGGGAATGGCGATGATCTTGCTATACCTGAATTAACAAGGAAAGAGTATGTTGCATCTTGGGGCATCGACAGAGTACTTCTGATCTCCTAAACACATGTCAAGTTTAAGTCGGTCTTCAAGAAGTTCGTACGGAGAAACTCATTTTGCGATATCAAGGGAACCTCGTCTTTATTTTATTTCTAATAAATTGGCTATATTTGAAATAGTCTTTCTTTTTCGAGATATACATTCCCAAATAAATTCTCATTTTTGTCCGTTTGATTTATTCACTTTGAGTTCAAATTCAATTCCATTCTTATACATTATTATAATTTTATTGCAAGCATGTTGCATTGAAATAATAATGAATGAAGTAATATTTTCACAATAGAAGTTTCGCATATTATTCTAGAAGTTTCTAGATAATACAGGAACCTGAAACAAGAATATTGTTTAGAATACACCAAAGCTCAAGGGCATACTTGAATAAGTGGCCTCTTTGGATTTTTATCCAAATGGTGAATGGACAAAAGGGCAAGATATGGCATTGGAGATGTAATTTTGAAAAAATGATCAATATAAAAAGAAGTTATCTTCGAGAAAAGGGAAATGATATTTTGTATTCATGCAAATATCAAACACGCACATCTGTTTATGACACCCGAAGAGTGAGGTAGCAGATTGAACAGATTCAACTAGGAGTTGCAATGTTTTTGTCTCAGAAAGGATAGTGGAAGGGACGTTGGAATTACAGTGGGGCAAGCTTGTTGAGCAGAATATGATTGTTGTTTAGGGATACTCTGTCGAGATGATGGTTGAGAGAATACGTCAACAACAACATACTAATGAACAACGAGTGATGATACCTTAAATTTTAAGAAAAAGGAATCATTCATATTTCTGCATGCATATATCATTCATATCACATTTAGTTAGGATCATTGGATTCATTTCAATCATAGCATCCTAATCATTTAGCATGAACATGGGCATATAAAACCGAGTTTACAGGACATGTTCCCCAGAGGACATTGTAACGATATCAATGAATTCAAAGGTCTTGTCTCCTGAAGCAGTAGTAGAGTAGATCGAAAATGGCGAATCTTATCTCCATGTATCAGCAATGGAGCAGATTTTAGCCACCAGCCTTATCTCTCTGAGGTAGCAAGAAAGCAGGTTGGTGATTGTAGTCTTATCTTCCTGATGTAGCAAGGAAGCAGACTGAAGATTGAAGATCTTATCTCCTTAAGCAGTTGCAGAGCAGATCGAAGATGGCGAATCTTATCTCCATGTATCGACAATGGAGCAGATTTTAGCCATCAGCCTTATCTCTCTGAGGTAGCAAGAGAGCAGGTTAAAGGCTGAGTCTTATCTTCCTAAGGTAGCAAGGAAGCAGACTGAAGATTGAAGATCTTATCTCCCTAAGCAGTAGTGGAGCAGATCAGAAGACAGTGAATCTTATCTCCATGTTTCAGAAATGGAGTAGATTTTAGCCACTAGCCTTATCTCTCTGAAGTAGCAAGAGAGTAGATTGGCGATTGTAGTCTTATCATCTTGAGGTAACAAGAAAGCAGACTGATGATCGTAGATCTTATATCCTTGAGAAAATAGTAGAGTAGATCGAAGTCAACGAATTTTAGTAAAGTATACCCCTGAAGATGGTGGGATCGACTGAGACTACTTGGAGAAGAAGAGTACCAAATAAGTCAAGATTCAACAAAACCGGGCAAAATTGGTCCTCTTAAAGTATTTGTTCTATTCTCGTTACACGACAATGAGCCATGAGGGGCAATTGCAATAGGCCTAATTTGCCCGGGCATATAAAAAACCAAAAAAAACCAAAAAATATCAAACATAAAAAAATAATAAACCAAATTGTTTATGAGTCCAATGCCCATTTACAAACTTTTGGGCCTAAATTAAACTAAACCCAAACCTATTGGTAATGCTCTAGAATAACGTATTTTTATGTATTAATCATGTGTTTATTCTGGGCTTGATCTTACTAATTTGAGCTATTTATGTCTTTTTATCGATTAGGGACTGATTTGGAGGCAAAAGCAAAATTAAGGGACAAAAGTACGAATTTGGATACACAATGGGCTGATATGCGATACAAGAAAAAGACTGTGTCAAAAGTGCGAGCATGGAAGACACAAGGACTAAAAATGCAAAAAGAAGAGATTTTATTTTATAAGACTCCATTTTATTTATATTAGGATAATTAATATTAAGATAATTATTAAGATTATTTAATTTTAGGATTTTATTTTAATTATCTTTAATTATCTTTAATTAAATGTATTTATCTTTTTAGAATTTAAGTTAAATTAGACTATCTCCCTAGCACTATAAATAGGGCGTGAAGTGACTCTAATTGGGGTGTTCATCTTTTTCTGTAAACACTCTTCCCCTGAAAGTCTAGGCTTTTGTTTCTTTATATTTTCTTTCAATAAAATCCTCTTTTTCATTTTTATATTTATTTTCTTTTCCACCATTATCATGAGCCACTAAAACCTATCTAGCCGAAAGTTGTCAATATTCCCCAAAAAGGGTTCTTGAGTCCTAGAATCCGTACTTAGCCTTCTCGCCCAGTATTTATCGTTTCTCTGCACCGTCCATGGCCCTTAAGAAGTAAGCTTTTCAGCATATGCAAAGGCGGTCGCTTTGTATGTTTTGGAAGGATTACATAATCGGTTCAGTAACTTACTGCGTCAGAGTTTGGCAAGCCAAAGAGACAAAATGGCATGGGATTCGCCATTGAGAAGCGTTGATCTAGCATAGATTACTAGCTAGAGTCAAGTTCCTTAAAAATCGTAAGTCTAATCTTTGGAGCTGGTGGTCGTAGGCGTCCTCTTCCACTATAACTGGCTTACTTGAGTTAAGAAAGTTTATTTAAAAGCTGAGGATTGAACCTAAGGCGGAATGAGACAACTGGAGGCTGGAATCTACCAATAAGAATTTCTTCCCCTTTAACTCTCTTTATTGTTTTTATTATTTTTGTAATCATAAATTCAATCAACTTTAGATTCTGTTTTTTTTTTTATTTTTTCCAAATCAAATCTTTAATTCTGTTATTTTTATTTTTTCTCATCACTTGAGTTTTCTTGGGCACGATTCGCCTGTGATTTTGAAACAAGCATTTGTATAATCCGGTCCCTGAGGATTCGACCCTACTTCCCCTTTACTATTATTTTTACTATTTTACAGGGAATAGGATATTTTGGTGCTCTCAATGACGGATCAAATTTTGGCGCCATTACCGGGGATCGGTAACATACTGATCTTGTTTTTTGTTTCTTATGACCAGATATGCTCCAGGAACTCTTGTATTTGATTCAGAGATTGAAAAGACTGCGAGAGCTAATCGCAAGGAAACAAAGCTAAGGAAAAATCAGTCAGTGGTGGTTGGGACTTAAAGTAATCCACTGCCAGAAATTAGAATCGATGACGAAGCAGAGTCTAGGGTTAACGAAAACCCTACTCAAACTTTTGAAGGCAAAAAAGTAGAAGTGATTCCTCAGAAGAAGTGCTTAACACTAGGGTTGACGAAAACCCTAATTTAGCACCTCAACCTATGGCTCAGACAATTCAGCAACTGGCCAAAGCGCCGACAGAACAACCGCCACTATGCATTGCGTATCCTACTATGGATACTGATTTTGAATTAAAGTCAGGCTTGATCCAGCTACTGCCAACTTTTTGGGGGTTACAGAATGAAAATCCTCATAAGCATTTGAAAGAATTTCATATGGTTTGCCTTGTGAAACATCAAGGGGTAACTGAGGACCAAATTAAATTGCACGCTTTCCCTTTTTCCTTAGCAGAATCTACTAGGGAATGGTTATTTTATTTACCTCTTGGATTTGTAACGACTTGGGCTGAATTGTCTTATTTGTTTCTTAACAGATTTTTCCCAGTATCGTGTGCAACTGAGTTAAGAAGAGAAATTATGGGAATAAGGCAAAAAGACGCAGAGTCTCTATACGACTACTGGGAGCTATTTAAAAAGCTGTGTGCAAGTTGCCCACAACATGGTATAACAGAACAGTCTTTACTCCAATACTTTTATGAAGGCCTAAAACCCATGGAGATGAATATGGTAGACGCTGCGAGTGGAGGAACGTTGGTCAACATGACTCCACAACAAGCAAGAGACTTAATCTCCATGATGGCTGCAAATTCTCAGCAATTCCGAGCCAACCCTGAATTCACCAGCTAAGTAATTCGACCTTAGAAGATAAGGTTGATAGAATTCCTAATATTCTGAATTCTCTTGTTCTAGAAAAAGCAAAGACAGCCCGAGTATGCGGAATATGTGCTACCCCTGAACATACAACTGATGCATGTCCCAACTTGTATTATGATACTGTGGCTTATTTAAATACTGCGGGAAATTTCCCTGGACCACCACAAAGGCGATACAACCCTTACGCTAATACCTTCAACCCAGGATTGAGGGATCACCCTAACTTAAGTTATGGGGCCAACCTACGACTTAACCAGTAAAACCAAAATCGGTTTCCACAACAGCCTCGAGATTCAGGTAATTCTCTAGAAACCATGGTCAATAAATTAGCAGCTAATGTCCTTGATTTTAAATAGCAAACTCTTAATTTCCAAAGAGAGACGAAAGATTTCCAACAGAAAACTGAGGCATCCATAAGAGAGTTGACCATATCAATCGAGATATTAAACTTGCAAGGGAAGCTACTGTCACAAATAGAACCTAATCCAAGACAACACGCAAATGTAGGAGATTGCGAAGTGGAAAGGTACTGGAACCAATTCCTGGCAAAAATCTTGGCCAAGAAATCGCCCAGGAAAAACCCGAAAAAGATGAACAAGTCCGAGCGAAACCCCCACTACCGAAAATCCAATCTCCATTCCCAGGACGATTAAACAAGTGTCAAAAAAGTAAGGAAGACAAAGAGATTCTCGAAACATTCAGAAAGGTCGAGATCAATCTACCATTATTGGATGCCATCAGACAAATTCCGTGGTATGCCATGTTCCTTAAAGAACTCTGCACCAACAAACGAAAATTAACAGGTAATGAAAATGTAAGTGTTGGTGAGAATGTATCTGCAGTGTTACAGCGAAAAATGCCAGTGAAATGTAAAGATAGGGGCATGTTTGCAATACCTTGCAAAATAGGTCATTTAGGAATTAAGAAGGCTATGTGTGATTTAAGGGCCTCCATAAATGTTATGCTTTATTCTATTTATGAATCACTTAACGTGGGTTTTTTGACAAAGACAGGTGTTATCATTCAGTTGGCAGACAAGTCCATTATGCATCCCGAAGGAGTCCTCGAGGATGTATTAGTCAATGTTAATGGGCTTATCTTCCCTGCAGATTTCTATGTGATAAAAATGGAGGAGGATAACGCTCCTAGGTCTTCAGACATCTTGTTGAGGCAACCTTTCCTTAGTACTGCGAATACTAAGATTGACATACGAAGCGGAACCCTCATGATGGAGTTTGACGGAGAGATCGTGAAGTCTAACGTTTATGGCACTATTAGTCACCCAAGTGAAGTCTTGGATGTAAACCGTGTCGACATAATTGACTCATCAGTAGAAAAAACTTTTGAGTCATCTTATGGAGATAAATCTAAAATGATGTTTGATGATTTTGAATCTGTTAATAAAGTATTGGCTCCTATGGATACTAAACTTCTACCTTTTGTTGTACAGACACCAGATCCGAAATTAAAACCACTTTCCAAGCATCTCAAATTCACATTTTTAGAGAATGATGAGACTATTGCCAACTTAAAAGGGATCAACCCCTTGGAGGAAAATACGAAACTAAAGAAAGAGGAACAAGGACGATTAAACCCAAATATGGTGGACGTGATAAAAAATGAGAATTTCCAAGCCCATACGAATGAAAGAATTCAGCTGGAACAACCCCAATACTAGTTGAGGCGTCAAGCTAACGACGTTAAACAAGCACTTGTAGGGAGGCAACCCAATTTTTATTTTTATTTTTATTTTATTTTTATTTTTATTTATTTTATCTTATTATTTTATTATTTATTATTTTCAGATATTAACAAAATTCTCTTCTTTTAGGTAAACTGAAACGAAGATAGGAAGAAAGGAAAAATGACAAATCTGCAGCCAAACAGCCCCTACTCGACACTTTTGGCCAGCAACTAGCGGATCTCATTGCCATCATACGTGAACCACAGTAATTACACGGGGAGTTCCTCTACACCTTTTTCTCTTATTTTATTTATTCCACATCGAGGACTATGTGTTTTAAGTAAGAGGGAGGCATTCCTCATTATTTCTGTCATTTTAGATGCTGAATTTTTGTTGTTGCTACTGATTTGGTTGTTGCTGCCCATATTTTTTTAAAGCATATTTTGCCTCTTTTCATGCCCAAGAATTTGACCACGACTTGCCCATTGTTTGACCCACATACATGAGTCTCATCTACTGAGTTAATTATGATTTTGCTTGATAGATTTCATCTCCACTGTTTTATTTCTTTTAGTTTAAATAATTATGATTAATAAAGTTAAACCTATCTTGATTTTGGTAAATTTGATTAAGTCTAAATGTAAAGAGGACATTTAATATAATTGCATGTTTAAAATATGTTCATGACTATTAATGTCGTTACTGAAACTTATTTTTGACACTTGATTGTTCTTCCTAAGTCCTCCAAAATTAAAATTTTGTTTAATAATAATAATGTTTCCGTGCTTATGAGTGCAGCTTAAAACGTGACTAGCTGAGTAACCAGGGTAGGGTGCTTGGGTTGTCATCCTATTTCGCGTCAAAAGGTTGTGTGACGTGTTAGGTAAAACTCCGCTAATCGGAATTAATTTCTAGGAATGTGTTGGGCTGAGTAACCGGGGTGAGGTACTTGGCTGTCATCTCTTTCTGCGTCGGAAGGTTCGATATGTTCTTAGGAAAAATAAAAATTAGGAATGAGTTGGGCTGAGTAACCGGGGTGAGGTGCTTGGCTATCATCTCTCTTCCCGTCAAAAGGTTCAATATTTTTCCCTAAGTAAAAGTAAATAAATATAGTTGAAATTAAAGTAAAAGAAAAAAAAGAAAAAAAAGAGAAAAAACAATAAATAAATATGCATTAATAAAATTGGGGACTAAATGGAGAAATAAATAAGGTGTCTTGATAGGTTTGGTAAATTACCTAATTTTCATGAAATAATCTAAGTCGATCTTAATTTTTGTGTGTTAATTGGAATACTTTTCAATTTTACTTAAATCAAGCTAAGGGTTCTCTTTATTTTTCATATGCATTTTGACTAATTCTTAAAAAATTTGGAGTAGTATTTCTTTCGTGGCAGGATTTAATTTTCACAATGGATACGAACCGTAATTGAGGGCAAGCATGGGCTAAGTAGGGGGAATTTGATAATGCTCTAGAATAATGTATTTTTATGTATTAATCATGTGTTTATTCTGGGCTTGGTCCTACTAATTTGAGCTATTTATGTCTTTTTATCGATTAGGGACTGATTTGGAGGCAAAAGCAAAATTAAGGGACAAAAGTACGAATTTGGAGACACAATGGGCTGATATGCGACACAGGAGAAAGATTGTGCCAAAAGTGCGAGCATGGAAGACACAAGGACTAAAAACGCAAAAAGAAGAGATTTTATTTTATAAGAGTCCATTTTATTTATATTAGGATAATTAATATTAAGATAATTATTAGGATTATTTAATTTTAGGATTTTATTTTAATTATCTTTATTTATCTTTAATTAAATGTATTTATCTTTTTAGAATTTAAGTTAAATTAGACTATCTTCCTAGCACTATAAATAGGGTGTGAAGTGACTCTATTTGGGGTGTTCATCTTTTTCTGTAAACACTCTCCCCCTGAAAGTCTTGGCTTTTGTTTCTTCATATTTTCTTTCAATAAAATCCCTTTTTCCATTTTTATATTTATTTTCTTTTCCACCATTATCATGAGCCACTAAAACCTATCTAGTCGAAAGTTGTCAATATTCCCCAAAAAAGATTCTTGAGGCCTAGAATCCATAGGGTTCTTGAGGCCTAGAACCTGTACTTAGCCTTCTCGCCAAGTATTAATCGTTTCTCCACACTACGAGCTGACGCTTCCGTCCATGGCCCTTAAGAAGTAAGCTTTTCAGCATATGCAAAGGCGGCCATTTTGTATGTTTGGAAGGATTGCATAGTCGATTCGTTAACTTACTGCGTCAGAGGTTGGCGAGCCAAAGAGACAAAATGGCGTGGGATTCACCATTGAGAAGCGTTGATCTAGCATAGATTACTGGCTAGAGTCAGGTTCCCTAAAAACTGTAAGTCTAATTTTTGGAGCTGGTGGTCGTAGGCGTCCTCTTCCACTATGACTGGCTTACTTGAGTTGAGAAGGTTTATTTATAAGCCGAGGATTGAACCCAAAGCGGAATGAGACAACTGGAGGATGGAATCTACCAATAAGAATTTCTTTCCCTTTAACTCTCTTTATTGTTTTTATTATTTTTGTAATCACAAATTCAGTCAACTTTAGATTCTGTTTTTTTATTTTTTCCAAATCAAATCTTTAATTCTATTATTTTTATTTTTTCTCTGTCAAGCAGGTTTTCTTGGGCACGATTCTACCCAGGATTTCGAGAAACAAGCATTCGTATAATCCAGTCCTTGAGGATTCGACCCTACTTCCCCTTTACTATTATTTTTACTATTTTATAGGGAATAGGATATTTTTGGTGCTCTCAACGACGCATCGCCTATTAATCCAGACCTAACCCATTTACAAAATCTCGGGCATGAATTAAACTAAAACCCAAACCACCCACTTAATACATAGCCCAATTCATAAAATAGCCCAAAAATAATCCCAAAAGGCCTAAAAAAATTGGGAATGCCAGAAACCCTAAAAGCTTGAGTATGTTAGCGCCATAGCTCCCATGAATGGTTCCCATGCACGGCCTCCACGGCCTCTTCCTCCGTACACCCCAGGTGCGTCCTTGTACGATTTTCATATATCCATGTCAATGGAACTTGCGAGAAGGAAAAACAAACATAGCAGCAGTATACACGAGAAACAGTAACAAAATACAATGGAAAAATAGCAAAAAAAAAAAGAAAATAGATTTTTTGTATTTTTTTTAATTCTTATTTTTCTGGCTATAAAAAGGCATCATCTGTACTTGAAAAATTTACGCAAACTCAATACAAAGAATCAGCAAAGGAAATTAGAGGTGATTTCAAATTTTTTTAATTTAAAAAAAGAGAAACGTGAGAGATTTACCTTCATAGATGCATGACGATCCTTATCTCCTCCGTTGAAATTAGAGTTTGAGATGGGGATTATTTACTAAGATTATATTTTATTATACATTTTTACTATCCTTTCATATTTTATGTATTATTTAAATTCTCCTTCATTGTGTGTATATTGTCAAATTTTTTATAAATATATTTTTTTAACATTTGGCATATTATTTGATTTAAATATCTTATTTTGTAACATCAATTTTAAAAATTATATATGTATTCTTTATTTTTTCTTATAAATTATTTCAAGTTCTAGCATATGTTTTTGCTTATCAATCCATCATTTTAGAAATTGTTTTTGTATCATATTAGTTTTATGTTGTTTGGTACCTCATGTGTTAATTGTTTTATATTATTTCATGTATATTTGTTACACCACATTTATTCGTTTTATGTATTATTAAATCAATTATTGCTCACCCATGCTTGTGAATTTGGTTATATTTTGGATTAATTATATTTAATTGTTTGTTTTGTTAGTTAGTTAAATAAGGTTATATTATCCTCATTCACCAAGTATTGTATTCTATGCATGCATATTATCCCATGATTATTATTTTTCTTTTGGTTTAAAAATGTTGCTTTATAATTTTCAACTCTTTAAAATCAATTATTCCATTCTATTTCAAGTCAAATAAATGTGTTTTGAGCTAGTTTAAAATTGTTTATTTAAAAGTTCTAAAATAAGACAATGTTCAATGTTTGGAAATTCGAGAAATCATGCCCTACCATGCTGGGTTTTGATTTTTCGTTGGACTAAATAATTGAGCATCTTTTTGTAATTTTCGACATATAAGTTTTTTGGAAGTCAAAAATTAATCAAGGTTTTGAAGGTATACAGTATTGTGTCCTATTGTGCTGGATGTGATGCTGTATTCCTTTGGAAATGAGAAATTTTGACGAACAACTTGAGCCACTCAAATATTTTAAAAGGAACCATATTTCAAAATTTTTCCAAATCTAGGACATAAAGATAGCACTTAATCAACCTGGTACCAATTTTTAGACGTAGTGAGGGTGCTAACCCTTCCTCATACGTAACTGACTCCCAAACCCATTTTTAAATTTACGTAGACCAAGATTGATTTAAATGGAATAAAATATTTTATTAGGTGATCCAATCACACCTAAACAAAAGATTGGTGGCGACTCCACACTTTGTTTTAAAAGTCAATCCCCGCTTTTTTCAAATATAAAAAATGGTTTCGACAGTTCTTATTTTGGGTTTTGGGGTTTAGTTTTTATCTCCATCTTTGTACTCTTCATTTTTGCCGTTATAGTGAAATTATCTATTCTCATAGTTTTTTATCCTCTTCAAATAGGTTTTTCCACATAAAATATTTGTGTTTGATCTTTTCAATTTCCTTGTTATTTTACTTATTCGTTGCTTAATTGGGTTTATCCTTGACAAATTGGTATCATAGCTAGTACGATTTTCTGCATTTAACCCGTTCAAAGATGGTAGCAACAATGTTTGATATTGATAAATTCAATGACATCACAAATTTCAATTTATGAGAAGTTCGGATGACAACAATTCTGATTCAAAGCAATCTTGAGAAGGTCCTTACAGAGAAGAAGCTTCCAGGCATGAATGAATCAGAATGGGATAGGTTATCTAAAAATGTTTTATCCATGATTCAATTATGTGTAAGAAATAATGTGTTGCAGTGGATTTTGATGGAAAAACGAAATTCACGTTATGGAAAAGGTTAGAAACCCTTTACGTGACAAAATCTCTAACTAACCGATTGGTGTTGAAGCAACGACTATACATTCTCCGTGTGGAGAAAGTGAGCACCTTAGATTACACATCGATCAATTTTTTACTCTTTTAAATGATATTAAAAATATTGAGGTTCAAATTGATGATGAAGATCAGACTATACTATTATTGCCCTTTTTACCCCCTTCATCAAGACTTTTAGGGAGACCCTAATTTTTGACAAAGATAATCTCTCATTCGAGGATATGAAGGGTCATCTGTTGAGCAAAGACAAAATCAACAATGAGTTTGGAATAGTAAGTCAGATAGGCAGGCCTCAGTTTTGATAGCATCAAGGAAGCGAGATAAGAGATGTCGTTATCGTAAGAAATTAGGTCATGTTAAGGCAAAGTGTTGCGGACTGTGAAATAAAAGGGTTGCTAAGAGCAACGAGGAAGATTTAGCTGGTGCTAATTTGGCTAATGAAAAGGTTGATGATTTCTCGTTGGTGTCAACAAGCGAAAAATCTGAGCATACATCTGAGTGGATCTTGAATTCGGGGTATTTTTTTCACCTGTGTCCCAACAAGGACTGGTTCTCCACAACAGGTCAGTTGAAGGTGGAGTTGTGCACATGGGGAATGGTTCACCTAGTAAAGTATTCAATATTTTTACTGTTCAAATCAAAATGCACAACAGACAATTAGGAAGCTATTAGATGTCAACCATATGCCTAATTTAAAGAGAAATCTCATCTCTTTGGGAATTTTGGACTCGAAGGGTTGTAGAATTAACATAGAGTCAAGTAAAATTAAGTTATACCGTGGGGCTCTCTTTTTGATGAAAGGTAAAAAGATTGATAGTCTTTATGTTCTGGAAGGATCAACGGTGACCGGTGAAACAAGATGTCCCTCCTCTATTAAAGAGTCGAAATCAACTTGTTTGAAGCAAAGGCAACTTGGGCATAGGAGAGAAAAAGGTATGATTATTTTATATAAGAGAGGTTCTTTTTTGAATTGAGATTTTAAAAAGATAGAGCACTACGTTCGAGGAAATCAGACCAGAGTCAGTTTTGATTTGGTAGTACACAAGTCGAAGAGTAGAAGTCTTCCAACTTCTAAGCACAACTTTAACTCAGTTAATATTTTGCATAGTTCGAGATAGGCCCATAGCAAGCTTTGGTGAAGAAGGCATTGTAGAAATATGAGCCAATGTGCAGATTTTTGGAGTACCCCTCTCATTTTTGGCTAAAATAAAGTTGACCTCCGGTCGACAGAACCACTTACATCACGACGAGAAGAGATGTGTCACATCCTAAAAATTCAGGGTTAGTAAAATCGAGATTGTGAGTCTAGAGGGTGGTCATGCCCTAGTTTTTTAGATTATCTGTGTGTTTTTAGGAAATAAATGAGGTATTCATTTGTTGGTTAAGTGTTAGTGAAATGTTCCTTGAAATCCAAGTTCAAATCCCTTCTCTCGTACCATTTTTATTATATTGCAAATTTTGCATAGAACCCTAGTATGTGAAATGTCGTATTTTTAAAATAAATATTGTAAGGTTATGTCAAGAATGAAGAAACAACATAGTGGTTTAAGGAAAAATAAGGAAGCATGATAATTAGATCAAAGTCTCAAGTTTGATTCCATTCCCTTGCAAAATAGCTTAATTTTTGCTAAAATTTCTCATTCTCCTTCTTTTGTGCCGCCTAAGCCTTGAACACTAGGTATAACTACAAATTTTTCTTGTATTTTTTAGCCTTTAAGTTAATTTTTCCCTATCCTAGTCGTTCACCCTCCTCCTCTCCTCTTTTTTCCCTACCCTAGTCATTCACCTCTTCCTCTTCTCTTTTCTCTTCAATTTTCTTTCTTTCTTCCCTTGTGTGCTACTGACTCAGATCGATCGATGATTCAGATCTGACAATTTAAGAAGCGTAAGTGTGATTGATTATGGGCTAGTGTGTAGTTTCAGTTTTGATGTTGGGAAAATTGTTAATTGAATGAATTAAAGATTTTAATCTTGGAATAGCTACTGGTTTTTCAATATTTAAATGTGTTAGGTTTGGACTTAAATACCTCAAATCAACAGTAAAGTCGTTAAATGTTCGCACGTACGATTCACATCAAACTAGTGTAAGAAACATAACTAGTTTGGATTTGAAAAATCATTATAATTGTAATGATTGGATTGAACCCGTAAAAGGGTGATTGGGACTATTTAAGTGGTATATTAATTTACTTAAATAATTACTTTTAATTTAGGTTTGTTATAAAGTCTTAAGGAGAAACTGTGAGATTCGCAAGTGTGCTGCAGTAGAACGTAATTAAGTTGTGGGTCCTAACTCGTTAACTTATATGTGTTAATATTTTTTTTTAAATGATACAATTAATGACTAAGCTTGCTAATCAGCCTTGGCTAAATGGTTATGTAATTAAATTGTATGTGGTCGAACTAGGTATGTTTCGAGCCCTAATTGTCTAATGTGTTAGCAAAAATATGAATGTGGCTGAATAATTGTCTTATTGATATTGTTGTGAATTGTTAGTTGATATGATGTACATTGATTGTATGTATAGCATGATTCTAAATGAGAACGAGGCTTACGCATGACATATTTCTATGAATGACTTGCTATGAAATATTTGAAAGACTGCTATACATGCACTTAGAAAAGAATTGTAAGTTCTATGAGATTGTGATATGTTGAATGAATCCATCTTAATAGTGAATTGAAAGTTGGATAAATGATTATATTTACTAAAAGTATTTGATAAAATGAGGGCGTGTTAATCATGCAAAAGAAATGCAAAAGTATTGAATTCATGACTATGTATAAGATTGTATGACTTCTTACATGTGCATTGGAGTAGGATTGTTATTGTGGTTGACAGAGGAATTCTGTGGAGATTCAGTGGCATATTAAGTTCGCATTTATTCCTAGCCAGTGCAATTCACTGGAGATTTGAGAAGATTTAGCGTTTTTATTGCATTTATTTATTAAATGGTAGATTTTCTGCACTTATGTTCATTCAGCGATTTTACCACATTGAGCTTAGCTCGCATTCATTGGAGTTTGGAAGACGGGTTCTGGAGAACTCATAGTGTGTACCGGATGGTTTGGGTAGGAACTTTTTCATTACATCATTTGCACCACTCCATGCTTATACACCGTTTGACATCAATTTGTTAATGGCTATGTAATGATATGAAATTCCAATGATGGTTATGTGTTCTTCTATTAATGCTAATATGTTATATTGTATTTGATATTTCTATTTGTTTTAATAACTGTTCAACTCACACTGAGCTTTCATAAGCTCACTCCCCCATAGCATTTAACTTTTTAGGTAAACCTCGAAACTAGGACTGGACCCGACATACGAAGAATCCCTTTAGACCTCGGACTATTTTTAATAAGAATTATTAAGTCTCTATTGGTTTTTGATACGTGATATTCATGACAAGTTTTAAATATTTATAATGAATCGTTCTTGAAACTAACTATTATCACGATAAAGGCAAGCGTACCTATTGAACAGTAGTATAGCTTTAGCAAGACCGGATTGTCGAACCCAAAGGAACTAAAAGTACTAGTAATGACTGTCTTTTTATTATCTAGCCTAAGAATAATGAGGTTTGTTTTAACTAACTAACCAACTAAACTAAGAATTCACAGAAAATAGAATTGGGGAATTACTTTTGGAAAAACGATTGAATTAAGACAATACCTAAGGAAAAATCCACCTAGACTTTACTTGTTATTTGACTCTGAATCAGACGATTTATTTGTTTGACTTGATCCGTAAAAATCCCTAAATTATCCTTCTCGAGACTAACAACATCTAACCCTAGGTTGAATAATTGAAATCTCTTTCTAATTAACTCCGTAGTGTTGCATTAACTCGATCTATGGATCCCCTTATTAGGTTTCACCCTAATCCGGCAAAATCTTGTCACCCTATCTCTAGGCGTGTAATCAACTCCACTTAGTTATGACAAATGTACTCTTAGACAAGGTCTATTCCTCCTCTGAATAAGAGCTTAACTTGAATCAATATCCTAGAATATCAAGACAAGAATTAAGAACACATAATCAAGAACAAGTTAAATATTTATTATACAATTCAGATAATAATAACAAGATCTATCTTAGGTTTCAATCCCCTTAGGTATTTAGGGGTTTTAGTTCATAACTAAAAAGGTAAACATCTCAGAAGAATAATGAATACAAAACATAAAAAATAACCCAAAACTCCTGAAGGGAAATTAAGGGGAGGTCTTCTGTCTTGATGATGAATCCAGCTTCTGAGATGGATCAATTGGCTTTCCTTGAGTAGTTCCCTGCTTCCTTCTCTGTGTCTTCCCTTTTCCTCTTCTTTTAGGTTGTATTTATAGGCTTTGGAATGCCTAAGAGCCCATAAAATTGAGCCTTTTCGAATTGGACTAAACTTGGGCTCGACAGGGACACACCCGTGTGTGATTACTCCAGGCTGTGGTCAAGCTTCTTAAATAGGCACGGGCGTGTGGTCTACCCGTGTGATTCGTGCTTCGATTCTGCCAAATTGACATGACCCTATGGTCTACCCGTGTGAGGAAGTCTAGGCCGTGTTGATTTCGTACATTGGCCTATTTTTTCCGTTTTGGCCCATTTCTCGTTCCTTTCACTCTCCTATCCTGACTGAAGTATAAAACATGAAATTAAGGCATTAGGAGCATCGAATTCACTAATTTTAAGGAAAAATCATCCATAAAGCGTGCTAAGCATGGGATAGAAATATGTATAAATTATGGTGTATCAAATAGCCCCACACTTAAGCATTTGCTTGTACTCAAGCAAAATCCTCAACTCATAATCAAAATAAATTCTTCTCAACTTATAATTTCTATTGATAATATCTCAAAATAATCCATAAGTAATCATACATTGAAAATTTAACTGAAAGAACATCAAAGTTTCAAATATTCCAAGTTGAGCATTTATCATGAAAACATAGGTGTCTTCCCACATCTAAGTAATTACCTTTGATTCAAAATATCACAGAGTTTCATATCCTCACTAAAGATTCACTCAAATCACTCAAGGTGTTTAAGGACAATAAATGAAGCACTCAATAGTCAATAATGAAGAGTCATTACCATAGGCTTGCATGAAAATCAAATCTCCACCACTATAAATTGAGATGAAACATCAATCAAAAGGTCTTTAGAGGGTTGTAACGTCGCTTTGATTAAAGGGTGTGGTCACAAGCTGAAAGAAAGGGTTAGAATCGAGATTGAATTGAAAAATTGCCTAACTAGAAAAATGACTAGTTATCAATTGCGTACAACAGAGCTTTTTCTCAGAATATGGAATTTAACTTCTTAAGCTCAGAAGATCACTACTACTAATATGTATACATGTTTTTTTTTTTAAGAACAAGTCAAATTACAAAATAGAATAAAACATAGCTAAGCAACTATTCCAACTCAAATCTCGACAAAAATAGGGGTCAAATTAATTTAGGGGATTTCAACAATAATGAGTTATGGGTTAATATTGAGGGTAAATTAATGAATGGGTTGTTAGGCTCAAGGAGGTTCACTAAGGGTTAATTATGAAGGTAGGCTTTTGTGGAGTAAGTGAGTTAAACCTAAGTGCCTTTATCATTTTGACATATCAAATCAAATGGTGTGGTCTTGACATGCATAATCAAGCAAGTTCTAGAATAACAATTAAATACTAACACAATCATAATGAATGTGAGCATGAAAGAAATAATAGATGCTCTAAAGGCCCAAAATCTCACAAAATTATGGCTTTTTGATGTTTAAACTTGTGAGTTGCAACTCAAGAAAATACCTAAACTTAGGGAGGCAACCTAAAAGTTTTTAATTCTTCAAAAATCAACTTATTATGCTTGATTCCCTAATATCTTAAAGTTTAAACAATAAATGCATAAATGCATATGTTTTAATTCAAGATATATCAATAAAAGTCATAAATCAATCAGAATTTATCCTAAACATGATATGAGAGCTTTTCAAGAGAATAAGGCAATCATTCAAGGATTTTTTTGATAGTGAAATGAATACCCTCCACTCTTAAGATGTACATTGCCCTCAATGTACAAAGATAGATATATAGCAAAGAATATAAAAATAAGATAGGGAGAGAAGTGAAACTTTCTGAATGATGAATGAACTATTTGAATTGGTGTTTTGGAGAATAATCGGTGTGAGAGTGGAGGAGGATATTCCGGTGGTGGTAGAGGTTGGGTTCCATGAATGCTGCGACAAAAGAATATTATATCTCAAGTTGGCTGTGGTCATGGTCGAGCAGAACATGGCAGTCGTGGAGAACCTTTCCCAGTGGAGTTTTTAGTTCCTATTTGAGGATGAGCTTTGGAGCTCTTTCTGACTGTGATAAAATTAGAAACTCTTTAAGAGGTATACTGAACATAATTACTTGTAATGAAATAGCCGAAGAATAAAAATTATAAAAACTCAGGATAAAATAGTATTAAAAGGAAATAATAAAAAATAATTTCAAAATATAGAGATAAAAAAATAAAATAAAATAAAATAAATAATAGGTGTTTATAGAGAAATTGGGGCACACGGCCGTAGGGCACGTCCGTGTGCTCTAAGCTCAGCCCGTGCATTTTGTAATTTTTGAAATTAGGCGCATTGGTGTACACGGCCATGTTGCACGGCCGTGTCGATCTTCGTTTGCTTCTCCCACGCCTGTGTATACAGGTGCACACCCGTGTTAAATTGATAGGTTTACCCACGGGTTCAGAACACGGGCGTGTTGCACGCCCGTGTTATTTTGGCAGTTTTGCCCATGACCATGTCGCACGGCTATGGCTACTTATTGCATCCTGTGTTAGGGAAGAAATTTTTTCCCTATTTTCACACGACCGTATCTACGGCCGTGTTGCATCCTGTGGTATGTGCACGGCCTACGGCACGCTCGTGTGCTTGACCATGTGGTTCTGAAAAGCCTGTGTTCAATGATTTGGTTAGTATTTTAGATTTTAAAAACTAAAATTAAAGAAAGTAATATTGTTAGTGCTCAGGTTGCCTCCCGAGAAGCGCTTATTTATAGTCTAAGGTCGACTTACCTCTCTTTTGAATGGTCATGGTGGTTCGAGGAGTTTATACTCCTTATCCCTCCTATGAATCTCATCAAAATAAGGTTTTAGGCGGGTATTGTTTCCCTTAAAAGTGCCAAATTTGGGATGACTTACCTCGACTGTACCAAATGGGAAAATGCTGAGTACCGTGAGAGGGATTTCTTCATTCGGTTTGGCAGTATCAATGTGAGGATCTGCGGTATCTAATGAAACTTTGTCTCGAACCTTAAGTTGATTTGGTGAGGCATTGAGCTCGTTCTGGCGTAGTTTTGGTTCATCGTGTTTTCTCGATTTAAATGCCAGCCATTCATCTAACTCCTCGATTTGTAACATTCATTCTTCATGTGTAGATCCTTTGTTGTGGATTGAACATGGCTTATATGTATCCTTCGAACTTATTTCCTACAAAATAGGTTGCACCGTATGATCAGTTTGAGTAGAAAAATTTGTACAATCACCTTTAATTTTCAATGTGTTATTCGGGTTGCGAGCTTGAAGGGTGATTGTTTCGTCTCCTACACGAAGTGTGAGTTCACCTGTGCCAACGTCAATAATTGTTCTAGCAGTTGCTAAAAAGGGCCTTCCCAAAATTAAAGGAACATTACTGTCCTCTTCTATGTCTAAAACAACAAAATCAACTGGGAATATGAATTTGTCAATTTTAACGAGTACGTCTTCAATAATACCCCTAGAAAATCTGAGAGTTTTATCTGCTACTTGAATGCTCATCCTAGTTTGTTTGGATTTCCCTAGACCTAGTTGTTTAAACAATTTGTAAGGCATAACATTGATACTAACCCCTAGATCAGCCAACGCATTATTAACATCTAAACTACCAAATAGACAAGGAATCATAAAACTCCTGAATCTTTTAGTTTGTTGGGTAGCTTATTCTGAAGAATGGCTGAGCAAACCGCGTTCAGCTCTACATGCGACCTTTCATCTAACTTTCATTTATTTGCGAGAAGCTCCTTTAAAAATTTAACTTCATTTGGCATTTGCGAAAGTGCTTCAATAAACGGTAAGTTAATATGTAGTTTTTTTAAAAGTTTAAGGAATTTACCAAATTGTTCATCTGAGCGGTCTTTCCTTGTCGCATTGGGGTATGGTACACGAGGTTTATATTCTAGACTTACTGATTTTTGTTTACTTTGGCCTACCTCATTCTTACCTTCACTCACCACTAGTTCTGGCCTTGGTTTTGCCACTAACCCTTCCTCATCTTCAATGAAAATTACGTTGAGTTGCTCATTTGGGTTAGATTCAGTGTTGCTTGGCAGGCTACCTTGTGGTCATTCGAAAATCAACTTGCCGAGCTGTCCAATCTGAGTTTTGAGCCTCTGGATTGATGCTTGTTGATTTTTGAGTGCTGTCTCACTATTCTAAAAACGAGTTTCTGACACCGAGATGAATTTGGTTAGCATCTCCTCAAGGTTCGGCTTCTTTTCTTGCTGGTAAGGTGGTTGTTGAAAACCCAGAGGATGTTGTGGCCTTTGATTTCCTTGACCGCCCCACGAGAAATTGGGATGGCTCCTCCAACCTGCATTATAAGTGTTACTATATGGGTTATTTTGGGATCTAGAGTTATTGTTACCCATATATTGGGACTTCTTCCTCTTCGATGCTAAGGTTGAAGGGTTGATATTCTGTGCATGCTCCTCCTCCATTCAAATCACACCTCATCACTGGATGTACCTGAGTAGAACCACGCAAACCGTCAATCTTTTTATTTAAGAGTTGCACTTGGTTAGATAGCATAGTAACCGCAACGAGGTTGAAAACACTGGCTGCTTTCATCAGCTTTGTTCTCATAACTTGCCACTGATAGTTATTCAGTGACATCTCTTCAATAAATTCATAAGCCGCCTCAGGTGTCTTATTATTGATAGTTCCTCCAGCGGCTGCATCAATCATCTGCTTAGTCGAAGGATTCAGACCATTATGAAAAGTTTGAACCTGTAGCCAAAGTGGTAACCCATGGTGAGGGCACCTTCTCAAAAGGTCCTTGCATCTCTCCCATGCATCGTAGAGTGTTTCTAAATCCATCTGCACAAAAGAAGAGATATCATTACGTAATTTAGCCGTTTTAGCTGGCGAAAAATATTTTAATAAGAACTTTTTGGTCATTTGTTCCCAAGTAGTAATTGACCCTCATGGTAATGAGTTCAACCACTGTTTAGCTTTGTTCCTTAACGAAGAGGGAAACAACAGAAGACGTATAGCATTATTAGAAACACCATTGATTTTAAATGTATCGCAGAATTCCAGGAAATTCTCCAAATGAGCATATGGATCCTCATCCTGCAAATCATCAAACTGAACAAACTGTTGTATCATTTGAATTGTGTTAGGTTTCAGTTCAAAATTATTTGCAACAATAGCAGGTCTAACTATGCTTGATTTAGTTCCTGTTAAATTAGGTTTAGCATAATCATACATAGTGCATGTAGTAGGATTTTGATTAACAGCAATTGCAGGAGGTAGCAGATTTTCTTGGTTTTCAACCATCTCCTCGATTGCGGTTTGAATATTGTCCTCTTGCTCGTCTTCTATGTATCTTAAGCTTCTCTTTATTTCTCTTTGGTTTCTATGAACTGTGCGATCGATCTCACGATCAAAAAGTAATGGTCCGGACGGGTTTCTTCTAGTCATAAACTATAAGAACCTACCAGAAAAAGGGAAAAAGAAGAATTAGTAATAAAAATTAGAATAAAACTTAACTTGCAGTAAAAGTAAATGGCTAAAGTAATAAAAATCGAGTGTTCCTAATATCTTAGTTCCCCAGCAACGGAGCCAAAAACTTGACACATGATGACAAGTTTTAAATATTTATAATGAATCGTTCTTGAAACTAACTATTATCACGATGAAGGCAAGTGTACCTATCGAACAGTAGTATAGCTTTAGCAAGATCGGATTGTCGAACCCGAAGGAACTAAAAGTACTAGTAATGACTGTTTTTTTTATTATCTAGCCTAAGAATAATGGGGTTTGTTTTAACTAACTAACCAACTAAACTAAGAATTCACAGAAAATAGAATTGGGGAATTACTTTTGGAAAAATGATTAAATTAAGACAATACCTAAGGAAAAATCCACCTAGACTTCACTTGTTATTTGACTCTGAATCGGATGATTTATTCATTTGAATTGTTTTATAGAAATCCTGAAGTTATATTATTATCCCTCTCAAGACTAACAATGTCTAACCTTAAGTTGAATAATTGAAATCTCTTTCTAATTAGCTCCTTAGGGTTGCATTAACTCGATCTATAGATCCCCTTATTAGGTTTCACCCTAATTCGGCAAAATCTTGTCACCCTATCTCTAGGCGTGCAATCAAATCCGCTTAATTATGAAAAATGTACTATTAGAAAGGGTCTATTCCTCCTCTGAATAAGAGCTTAACTTGAATCAATATCTTGGAATATCAAGACAAGAATTAAGAACACATAATTAAGAATAAGTCAAATATTTATCATACAATTCAAATAATAATAACAAGATATGTCTTAGGTTTCATTCCCCTTAGGTATTTAAGGGTTTTAGTTCATAACTAAAAAGGTAAACATTTCAGAAGAATAATGAATAGAAAACATAAAGAAAAACCCAAAACTCTTGAAGGGAAATTGAGGGGAGGTGTTCAGTCTTGATGATGAATCAGGCTTCTTAGATGGATCAATCGGCTTTCCTTGAGAAGTTCCCTGCTTCATTCTCCGTGTCTCCCCTTTTCCTCTTCCTTTAAGGTGTATTTATAGGCTTTGAAATGCCTAAGAGCCCTCAAAATTGGCCTTTTCCGAATTGGACTAAACTTGGGCTCGACAGGGACACGCCCGTGTGACACGCCTGTGTAATATTACTTCAGGTCGTGGCCAAGCCTGTTAAATAGGCACGGGCGTGTGGTCTACCCATGTAAGTCGTGCTTTAATTTTGCCAAATTGACACAGCCGTGTGGTCTGCCCGTGTGATGAAGTCCAGGCCATGTTAATTTCGTACATTGGCCCATTTGCTCCGTTTTTGGCCCGTTTCTCATTCCTTTCACTCTCCTATGCTCACCTAAGTATAAAACATAAAATTAAGGCATTAGGAGCTTCGAATTCACCAATTTTAAGAAAAAATCATCCATAAAACGTGCTAAGCATGGAATAGAAATATGTATAAATTATGGTTTATCAGTTTTGGTTTGTTATTTTTAATTATTTCTAGTCTATGGCTTGATAACTTTTCATTTGGGGATTTTTGCAAGCACGGATTACTCAAGCATAATAACTGGAAAATGCATGATAGCTGGTTTAAGTAAAATTTAACATTGTTCCCTAATTTCTGTTGCATTGCAAAGGAACCTTGTCGAAACCATTTTTAATTTTTTTTTTGAAAAGCAAAACGAAAAAATGGGGATCGACTTTAAAACAAGGTATGGAGTCACCACCAATCCTTTTTTGTTTAGGTGTGATCAGATCATCTAATGAAACATTAAAAAAATCAATATTGGCCTACGAAATTTGAGAAAACGGGTTCGGCAGCCGGTTACGTATGAGGAAGGATTAGCACCCTTGCTACGCCCAAAATTTGTACCAAATTGATTAAATAATGTCCTTATGTCTAAGATTTAAAAAAATATTTTGAAATACGATTTCTTTTAAAACACTTGTATGACTCAAATTGGACGTCAAGATTCGCTTGCTTTGTGACAGCCCTAAAGTGACCCTAGTCGGAAAGCGGTTTTGGGGCCGCTAAACCGAGTCACCAAATTATTTGAATGTGATATTTATTGTCTAAAATATGCGAATATGAATGTGCAAAAATTTTTAAGCTTTGATTTAGTTAATTTCATGTGAATGGAGTACATAGGACTTGTGTGACACTTTTGAAATGTGATAGGCTAATCTATAAGGATCTAATAGTGCATGTAATCAAAAGGGAGGACTTGCATGTCAATTTTCCCCCCTAATATGTAGTGGCCGGCCATGAGCATGGGTGGACAAAGTGTTATGGCTAAAAAAAACATGTCATAGACATGTTGGCTTAATGCATTATGTAAGGAAAAATAAAATAATGAGCATGGTAATTAAATAATGAAAGGGAGGAGTGATATGAAAAAAAAATGGTCTCATCCATGCCCCCTATTGCCGTGAGTGTAAGAAAGAAAACAAAAAAAAAGTGTCCATCTTTCTTCATAGCTCTTGGCCGAATGTTCTAAGGAAGAGAGAAAAAAACAAGTTGTGTTCTTTGGTTTTCTTGACCAAAATTCAAAAGAAAGAAGGAGGAAATGTTGAAGAGATTCGCCATGCTTGTAGCTAGGTGAAGGTAAGTTTGATGTTGTGCCATGAGATTCATGCATGTTTTTTTGTTAGCTTGAGTTCTAACTAGCCCATGGTTCAAATCTTTACTATGTCATGGAGATGATATTCGGCTAAGGTGGATTTGTGTTGATGTTATTTGCATGCTAAAAGTGAAGCTTGTAATGATGCATGTGATGGTGGATTGATAACTCTTGAATCTCCTTTTAGCATCCTTGAGTGAGACATTAAGTTCCTTGTTCAACCATGACCAAAATTGAAATGGTAAGGTGTTGTGATGCATTCGCCATGGTAGGATATAGAAGAGAAATAAGGTTGTTGTTAGATGAAGTAGAGTCTAACAAATGAGCTCGTATGTGCATTAGTTGCTAGATGGAGAAGAATCGGCTAGCAAGTTGTGTGCTAAGGCCGAATATAATTTGGTATATTATGGGTAATGCATGTGTTGAATTAGTGTAAAGGGAGAGGATGCTTTAATAGTGTATATATGTGTATTAGCCAAGTTTTGAACTTGAAACAAATGGTGTTTAGTCAATACAAGTGACCATACTTGTAGAATGTATTAAGTGTTGCAATCGGCCTTAGCATAGATGTGTATGTTCGGCCATTGGTAGCCTATTGATGGCTTTAGCTTGACTTAGAAAATTCGGCTAAGGGGAAATATTAGCTAGTATGTTGAATTCGATTCGTGATTTCGTACATATGTGACTCTAATGTCTAATGTATATATGGGCTAAGTACCTTGAGCTTCTCTTTTGATGTTCGAATGAATTGTATTAAATTGTTTGATGTGATTAAAAATGCGTATGATCATTGTGTATTTGAGCTAAATGGTGGCCATATAACCTATCAAACTCCTTGTCATATTCGGCCATAAGCTAGCAAAATGAGACTTTAATAAGTTAAATTTGTTTGAATTAGCTCAAGAGCTTAGGGGACCACAGTTGGATAAGGGAAAGGAAAAAGTGATCGAATAGCCATTGAAGCCGTTCGACAACATCCGAGGTAAGTTTTCGAGTAATGGAACTTAGATTATGATTTGATTAGATCATGCTCTTTGTGTGTGGCTATTGAGCCGAAATTGCGAGTGTGATAAGTGTCTTGTGTTTGAGTTTTGCTAATGAAAATGAAATACGAATGTGTCATGATTTATTGATAATTGTGCTTGGTTATTCGAATGATGTCCGGGCTAAGTCCCGAAGGCTTTGTGCTAAGTGACTATATCCGGGCTAAGATCCGAAGGCATTCGTGCAAGTTACTAATTCCGGGCTAAGCCCGAAGGCATTGGTACGAGTTACTAAATCCGGGTTAAGTCCCAAAGGCATTTGTACGAGCTACTATAACCGGGCTAGGTCCTGAAGGCATTTGAAAGAGTAGCTATATCCGGTTAAATTCCGGAGGTACGTGATTCGGGAATGAATGATCTTGCTGTAAAAATTTCAGTTAATACGCTTGTGAAATCCCAACAATGAGGTATGTTTCGTATGCGCTCTGAATTAGTTGAGCCCTTACAAATAAGTATTCGCTCAGTTGATAAATGAGCTACCGGCCTTTGGCCAAGTTGATCTTTGTGCATGAATATAAGGGTTGGTATGTGAAGTAAGTATGATATTGAGAATTTGTGCATATGAAATTATCTGTTTAGCTACATGAATGCTATACTTTGGTTGTGTCTAAATTCATGACTCAAACTTACTAAGCATTAAATGCTTACTCCGTTTCTTTGATTCTCTGTTTTATAGATTTTGGTTCTTCAGCTATCGGACTCGGGATTTTGAAGTCGAAGTCGCCCACACTATCAAAGCTCCTTTCGGTATATGTTTGGTTGAACTTTGAAATGGCATGTATAGGACTACCCTTTTGTTGTAGGTCATGTACCTTTCGGTTTTGTGTAAATTTGGATAGCCATGCGAAAATGGCTTAAGTATACTTTGGGCATGGTATTATAATCATTGTATGCTGTTCATTAAGAGGTATGGAAATGTTTGGAAACGGTTAGCCATTGGGATGGTTAATCATGATCATATTTTGTGCTATTTATGTTAAAGGGCTAGTTGAATCATGGAAACTATGAAATAGGTAAAGCCTACCTTAAAGACAGATGCTGAAAGCTGTAGTGACGTGGATGTGAAAAATTCACTAAAAATAGTAGGAATGGAATTAAATAGTGAATAAATTATGTAATCGAACCTTGATGAATCTATTTTCATAGGAAAGTGACGAAATGATCATATGAATAGTATGTTAAGAGATATTTAAGTTTTCGTGAGACAGGGCCAGAACGGCTTCTGGAGTCCCTGTTCCGACTTTGGAAATTCATTATAAATTGACCAGAGATAATTAGAAGTCATGCCATATTTGTACAGATTCCTTTTCGAGTCTAGTTTCTGTAGAAACAAACGGCATCAGTATTGAAGCCCTGTACAGGGAGATATCCAAGTCGTAATGTGAAAAGTTCAGTGTAGTCAATCCCTGTAACATGGGGGACTTTAACTAATAAACTGTACTAATTGGGCCGACCAAAAATTCTAGAGAAAAATTTGTAGATGTATATATGAGTCTAGTTTCAGGGAAAAATCACGAAACTGATTTTCGAGTTGTGGAACTCAAGATATGATTTTTACGGTGACAGTGACACAGTTAGCCGGCTGTCTGGAAATTTTTAAAATGAACTGTGCAAGTAAGTGGATTAAGCCCGTTAACCCCTCGTGTCCGACCCCGGCGACGGTCTCGGGTACGGGGTGTTACATGCTTCAAAGGGATACAGTATCACATCTAGCACGTTAGGACACGATGCTTTAAACCCTCGAAACTATGATCAATTTCGATTTCTAAAAGCCCATACACTTGAAAATTACAAAAGGATGTTCGCATATTTGGTCCAACAAAAAAGCGAAACCCAACACGTTAGGGCACGATTTCTCAGATTTCCAAACAAAGAACATTAACTTTTTTTAAAATTTAGAAAACACGGATGAAATTTTAAAGGGATATTTAATTATTTGGACAAACAGAAAATCGAAACCCAACACGTTAGGGCACGATTTCCCGAATTTCAAAATATCAAACATCACCTTTGTTTTAAAGTTCAGAAAACGCGGACAAAAATTTAAAAGGATATTTGATTATTTGGACAAACAGAAAAATCAAAACCCAGCACATTAGGGCACAATTTCCCGAATTTTCAAACATCAAACATCACATTTGTTTTATAAAGTCGACTCAAAATACATTAATTTGACTTGAAATAAAATGAAATCATTAATTTGGATTAATAAGTTAAAAATTACAATTATAATGCGATACTCGGAAATGAAAGACAAAGTTACAAGCATGAGACAATATGCACAAATAACGTACTATTCTTGGTGAATGAAGATAACATAAACTTAAGAAACAAATTAACAAAACAAACAATAAAATATAACTAATCAAAGAAAAATATGACTAAATTTTCAAACATGAATGAATAACAATTGGTATAATAATACAAAAAAAACGAATAAATGATATACTACAATAATATACGAGAATAATATAAAACCATCAACACATAATGTACAAAACAAAATAGAAATTAGGAGCCAAAATGATACAAATCAAAATTTAAAAAGATGAATTGATGAATAAATACCACATGCTAGTATTTGAAATGATTTTCATGGATAAAAATACTATATAAATAATCATTAAAATAAAAGTTATAAAAAGAAGAAATTTGAATCAAATAACATGTAAAATAATACATCTATTTAAATTGACAATATACAAAAATAAAAATAACTTAAATAATGCATAAAACATGAAAGGATAACAAAAGCATAAAATATGTTTTAGGGAATGAACTATATACACAATAGATTTTAAAAAATATATATATATATATATATATATATATATATAGATAGATAGATAGATAGATAGATAGATAGATAGATAGATAGATTTAGAAGAAATTATGTATGTAAAATAAAATAGGATTAATAATATATACGAATAAAAACAAACTTTATCATGAGCTACATATGTATAATAATATATAAGAACATTTAAGTGAAATATTATACTGAAGTTTTTAGAACAATACAATATAAAAAAGCCTTAAAATAAAGATTTTATATAAAAAAGGGTAAAATTATCATGGTAAATAAATATATATAAATATAAATATAAAAATAAGTATTAAATGAATTTTAAAAAGTAATGAATTATACAAATCGAAAGGACTCAATTAAAAAGAATTAAACTAAAAAGGATATTTAATAAATAAAATAGACTACTAAAATTAAAAGAAGCACTAAAGCGCAATGCGCGCAAATGCACAGGGATCAAAACTAGAAATATTCCAGACCCCAAAACGCAGAGTTTAGGCGCGGATTAATTTAAAACAACGCACAAGTTCCAGGAAAAATAAAAGAATAAAAAAGAATTGAATAAGGCCAAATCAAATGTCCGTGCTAAAAAGAGGGACCAATTGTGCAAATTTCCCGTTAATGGAAAATACGCAGATCCTTCCCAGGGAGGGTCAACGCGCGGATCCTCTTTGGTCATTATCGTGTAACGAGAATAGAGCAAAGACTTCAAAGAGGGCCAATTTTTCCCAGTCTCACCGAATCATGACTTTTTTGGTGCTCTTCTTTTTCAAGGTAGCCTTGTTCCAATCCTCTGCAACTTCAGGGGTATAGGAATTGTCACTCCAATCTACTCCACTGTAACTTTAGCCTTGTAGCTCTTAATTTGCTCTACTGCAACTGCTCCACTGCAACTTCAGGGAGATAAGGTTTGCGTATTTTTATCCTACACTACTGTAACTTCAGAGAGTTAAGGATTGTGGCTTCGATCTACTCCACTGCAACTTCAGGGAGATAAGATCTGCTATCTTCAGTCTTCTCCACTGCAACTTCAGAGAAACTAGCCTTGGAGCTCTTAATTTGCTCTACTGCAACTGCTCTACTGTAACTTCAGGGAGATAAGGTTTCTGTATTTTTATCCTGCTCTACTGCAACTGCTCCACTGCAACTTCAGGGAGATAAGGTTTGCATATTTTTATCCTGCTCTACTGCAACTTCAGAGAGATAAGGATTGTGGCTTTGATCTACTCCACTGCAACTTCAGGGAGATAAGACTTGGTACTTCAACCCACTCTACTGCAACTTCAGAGAGGTAAGGTTTGCTATGACGACTTAATCTGGCCTACTGAAATTTTAGAGGTATAGGATTTGTGGTTTCACTGGTCTGTTACACCGCTCTTTGGGGAACATGACCTATAGAATCGATTTCATGGGCCTATGTTTATGCTGAATGATTAGGATGCTTTGATCATAATGAATCGAATGCTCCTAACTAGGTGTGTATGATATTTGCATGAATGCAGAATGCCGTGAGAATAATCCCTTTTTAATATTTGGTTTGTCATTGCTCATTGTTCATCAAGGTTCTGTCTCTGATGTGTTATCCT
The DNA here is from genome assembly GCF_025698485.1 of Gossypium arboreum. Taxonomy (NCBI): domain Eukaryota; kingdom Viridiplantae; phylum Streptophyta; class Magnoliopsida; order Malvales; family Malvaceae; genus Gossypium; species Gossypium arboreum. The sequence continues at coordinate 124,571,575 of NC_069080.1, forward strand.
ATCTTCTTTGCTCGACTGGTATTTTTTTGCAGAAAATCCAAAAATAATCACTATTTGCTCAGCTGTTTACTCTATTGTATCCTTAGGGACATAGAACTTGTAGTTTCTTCTATCCATCCCACTGCAACTCAAGGGTGTATGATCTAAATTTCCCCCGTCAATTTGGTTTATTACACCATTCCTCGGGTGTCATGGCCAGACGTGTATGCATGATATTTTCATGAAGGTAAAATATTATTTTTCTTTTCTCGAGAGTGACCTCCTTTATATTGATCATTTTCCATCGAAATTATATTATTGACGCAATATCTCGTCTTTTTGTTCAATCACTATTTTGGACTAGAAATCCAAAGATATGGTCTCAACCTAAATCCTTCCTACTCAGATATTTTCTTAAGCTTGGTGAGTTCTAAACAACAGTCCTGTTTTAGGTTCTTGTATTATTTAGAAGCTTTCCAAAGTAATACGCGAAACTCTTTTTTTGTGAAAGTATTATTAGTTCATTAATCATTATTTCAATGCAGCATGCTTGCAACAAATCATAGCAATGGATAAGAATGGAATTTAATTAGGGCATAACTTGAAATGAATAAATTATCGAAGATAAAAATGAAAGTCTATTGGGGATGCATATCTTGAAAAAAAAAATATTTCAAAGATAGCTGATTTATTATGAATAAGGTGAAGACTAGGTGCCCCTAATATCGCAGCTTGAGTTTCTCTGTACGAACTTCCTGAAGACCAATTTAGACTTGATATGTGTTTAGGAGATTAGAAGCACTTTGTCAATGCCCCAAGATGCGCTCTACCCTTTCCCTTATCATTTTAGGTATAGCAAGATCACCGCCTTCCCCATCTTTGATCAACATCTGAGTCACCCTTTTTGGGTTTTCAACTCAAATCCCTTTTGGTCTCAAGGCATCCTTCGAGGGTTTTCACCCTGGCCTCTCCCTTTTTTTTTAAAGAAGGTCTCAAAGTGCCCTTCGCGGGTTTTCACTTTGGCCTCTTTCCCTATTTAAGTGTAATACTTTTTGACTGAATCTGAATTCATTGGATTAGACAAATTTTTTCCATCCATTTCGGCTAGGATTAATGCTCCTCCAGAGAAAGCTTTCTTCACCACATAAGGCCCCTCCCAATTTGGCATCCATTTTCCTCTAAAATCATTTTGTATAGGAAGGATCTTTTTCAGAACTAGATTTCCCTCATGAAACTCTCTTGGGTGAACCTTTTTGTCATAAGCCCGTATCATTCTTTTTTTATTCATCTGACCATGCTAAATAGCTCTTAGCCTCTTCTCCTCAATCAAATTCAACTGATCATATCGAGACTGTATCCATTTTACTTCATTTAACTTCAACTCTGACAAAACTCGGAGAGAAGGTATCTTCACCTCAATGGGTAGAACTGCTTCCATTCCATAGACCAATGAGAAAGGCGTTGCTCCAGTAGAAGTTCTGACAGATGTTCAATAAGCATAAAGAGCAAATGGCAACTTCTCATGCCAATCTCTGTAAGTTTTGGTCATTTTTCTCACAATCCTCTTGATATTTTTATTGGCTACTTCCACTGCCCCATTCATTTTTGGGCGATATGGTGATGAATTATGGTGTCTGATCTTAAACTGACTGCAAACCTCTGTTATTGTGCTATTGTTCAAATTTAATGCAGTGTCGGATATGATCCTTTCAGGCATCCCATATCGACATATGATCTCTTTTTTTAGGAATTTGCTCACTGTCGATTTTGTAACATTGGCATATGAGGCCGCTTCTACCCACTTGGTGAAATAGTCAATGACCACAAAGATGGACTGATGCCCATTTGAAGCCTTCGGTGAGATTGGCCCTATGACATCTATGCCCCACATGGAAAACAGCCATGGGGAAGTCATAACGTACAAAGGCGAATGAGGTACATGAATTTTATCACCATAAATTTGACATTTGTGATATTTCTTGGCATAGTTAATGTAGTCTCCTTCTATGGTAGACCAATAATATCCGAATCTCATAATTTTTCTAGCCATTGTGAAGCCGTTAGCATGTGTTCGACAAACACCTTCGTGAACTTCCAAAATTGTCTTGGCTTCCACAGTATCCACACATATCAATAATACTTGATCCTTTCTTCTTTTATACAGTATTTCCCCATCTAAGATATAATCACAGGCTAGTCTTCTCAATGTCCTTTTATCATTCTCATTTGCCTGATCAGGGTACTCATGATTCCTCACGTATCGCAATATATCTTGATACCAAAGGTGATCATCTCTCTCCTCTTCCTCCATGTTGTAACAATAAGATGGGGCTTCATAAATACTCATCTAAATGGGTTTTACATCTTCTTGTTTTCTCACATTGATCATGGAAGCCAAAGTAGCCAAAGTATACGCCATTTGGTTCTCATCTCGTGGGAGATAATTGGAAGTAATATCATCAAACTCCTCAATTAACCCTAGCACTATGCCTCGATAATTAATCAATTTGGAGTCTCTCGTCTCCCATTCACCTTTAAGCTGGTAGATCACTAACGCGGAATCTCCATATACTTCCAACAACTTGATCTTGCGTTCTACGACTGGGCGGAGTCCCATGATGCATTTAGAGATACCAAAACTGCCCCAATTCCATTACCCACAATATTTGAGGCTCCATCAAAGTTCAATTTCCATGGGTGACCTTTTGTAACGTCCTCTTTAATAACCACCACACACATTAATTCTTCATTGGGGAAATCAAAATTCAAGGTCTCATAATCTTCTAGAGCCTTACTGGCCAGAAATTCTGCTATTGCTCTCCTTTTCATGGCCTTTTGACTCACATAAACTATGTCAAATTCAGAAAGCAGAATTTGCCACCTAGCCATCCTTCCGTTCAAGGTGTTTGACTCCACCATATATTTTAGAAGGTCCAACTTCGAGATTAACTAAGTCGTATGGTACAACATGTATTGCCTCAACCTCTGAGCTGTCTAGATCAAAGCACAACACAATTTCTCGATTGTCGAATATCTTAATTCACATTTAGTGAATTTCTTATTGAGGTAATTTATCGCCTTTTCTTTTCTTCCTAACTCATCATGCTGACCAAGCACACATCCCATAAAGTTATTAAACACTGCTAAATACAGTATTAGCAGCCTATCTGAGCTTGAAGGTGACAGCATTGGAGGACTTGACAAGTACTTTTTAACCTTATCAAAAGCTCTCTGGCATTCATCACCCTATTCTCCTGGGTTGTGCTTTTTAAGAAGACGAAATATAGGATCGCATTTCTCAGTTAATTGCAAAATGAACCGAGTAATATAATTTAATGTTCCTAAGAAGCCTCGAACTTCTTTTTGAGTACGTGGTGGAGACAATTCTTGTATAGCCTGAACTTTGTCTGAGTCAATCTCAATTCCCCTTTCACTAACTACAAAGCCTAGTAGCTTTCTTGATCTAGCTCTAGAAGTACATTTCGCTGGATTAAGCTTTAGCTGAAATTTTCTCAATCTCAAGAATAGCTTTCTCAACACTTTGATGTGCTCCTCTTCAGTTCGGGATTTGGCAATCATATCGTCTACATAAACTTCAATCTCTTTATGTATCATATCATGAAATAAGGTCACGATGGCTCTTTGATATGTCACTCCAGCATTCTTCAGCCTAATCGACATCACCTTATAACAGAACGTGCCCCACAAGGTTATAAAGGTAGTCTTTCCCATGTCCTCAGGATGAATCTTTATCTAATTGTATCCCGAGAAGCCATCCATGAAGGAGAACAATGAGTAGCCCGCAGTGTTATCCACTAGAGTATCAATGTGAGGCAAGGGGAAGTTGTCTTTTGGGCTAGCCTTATTCAAGTCTCTATAATCAACACACATTCGTACTTTTCCATATTTTTTAGGAGCAGATACAATGTTGGCTACCCATTCCGAGTATTTGACCACCCACAGGAATCCAGCATCAAACTGTTTCTTGACTTATTCCTTTATTTTTAGCATAATGTCTGGCCTCATCCTTCGAAGTTTCTGCTAAATTGGCTTGCAATATTCTTTTATGGGAAGGCGATGTACTACAATATCGGTGCTCAACCCGGTCATATTCTGGTAGGACCATGCGAAGACATCTTTAAATTCTTGAAGCAACCCAACAAAGTCTCACTTTGTTTCTTCGATTATGCACGTTCGAATTTTTACAGCTTTTCCTTCTTCCAAAGTCACCACCTCCACTGTCTCTTTATGCAGTAGAATCTGCTTCTCCTCTTGTTCTACCATCCTTAACAAGTCCAGAGATCAGTCACAATCTCTATCATCTTCAAAGTCCTAAGATCCCTTTAAACATATGTGATAAACCCTAATTTATACATATTTTTACACCATGTTTAACGCATTTTATGGATGATTTTCCATTAGAATTGGTGAATTTGATCGCGTGATTCGTAACAAGTAATAAATATTTATAATGAAGATCAAATATAGACTAACTATTATCACGACGAAAAGGCAAGCGCACCTATCGAACAATAGTATAGTAATGGCAAGACCGAGATATCGTACCCAAAGGAACCAAAAGTACTAGTAATAACTATCTTTTTATTATCTAGCCTAAGAATAAAAGGGTTTGTTTATTAAACTAATTATCTAAACTAATTAACTAATTTAATCAAAGCAAAGAGAAAATTTGGAAAAAGACTTGAAGAAAAGCAATTGATAAAGACGGCACCCAAGGAGGAATCCACCTAGATTTCACTTGTTATCTGACTCTGAACTGGACGATTTATTCACTTGACTTGATCCGTGAGATTCCCTAACCTATGTTATTATCCCTTTCAAGACTAATAATGTCTAACCCTCAGTTGAATTAATCAAAATTTCTTTCTTAATTAAAATCCCTAGGGAAGCAGTAAATCACTCTATGAACTCCCATATTAGGTTTCACCCTAATCCGGCAAAATCTCGTAACCTTATTTCTAGGCGTTCGATCAACTCTGCTTAATTATGCCAAATCTACTCTTAGGCAGAGTCTATTCCTCCTCTGCATAAGCACATCAAACATGAATTAATACCCAAAATATTAACTCAAGCATTAAGAATACATAATTAAGAACAAATCAAGTATTTATCATACAGTTTAGATAATAATAACAAGATCCATCATAGGTTTTATCCCCCTTAAGTATCTAAGAGGTTTAGTTCATAATAAAATAAGAGTACATCTCAAAAGTATAAAAATAACAAAACATGAAGAAAACTCTAAAACCCCTAAAGGAATTCTGAGAGAGATCTTCAGTCTTGGAGTAGCTCCGGCTTTTGGGATGGATCGTTTGGCTTCCTTCAAGTCATTCCTAGCGTGTGGCTTTGTATTCCAGAAAAGTTCTGGAAGAGGCCCCCTTTCTAGGTCATACTTAGGGTGTATATATAGGCTTTGGATTGGCTTTCTTCCTCCCTAAATACCCTTTTTCGTGTAAAATACAGCTCTTTGAAAAAGGGACACGTCCGTGTGCCACGGTCATGTGACGTGTTTGCCAGGTTGCGTTCGATCAGTTAAATTGTACACGGCCGTGTGGGTCAATGGCCAGGCTGTGCGAATCATGACAGCCTTGGTTGATACCCTCAAAGGACATGGGCGTGTGAGCACTCGTGTGGCAAGGCTTAGGTCGTGTGATCTTCTCGATTTGGTCTGTTTTGTCCCTTTTTAACTCATTTTTGGCTCCTTTTGACTCTAGGTGCTCTCCTGAGTACAAAACATGAAATGGCCGGATTAAGAGCACCAAAATCCACAAATCTAGTAATAAACATCCATAAATATACTAAGTATATGGGGTATAAATATGTATAATTAAGCATTTATCAAATACCCCCACACTTAAGCATTTGCTTGTTCTCAAGTAAAATTCTCATTTATTGCTAGAATTTATTCTTTTCAATCGCATAAGCATTACTGATAATGTTACAAATTATTCCACGAAAAATCATACGGTGAGAATTCAACTATAGGGGCTTTAAAAACCTCAAACAATCTAAATTGGATATTTTGATAACAAAATTATAGGTTACCTCCTTCCTTCAAGTAATTAACTTTAGTCCTAAATATACAAGAGAAGACATCCTTACTAAAGATTCACTCAAATCAATCAAAGTGTTTAAGGTTCAAGATTAAGCACTCTATTGTCTAACATGAAAAGTTATTACCATAGGCTTGCATGAAAATCAAATCTCCACCACTTGTAAATGATATGATACACTAATCAAAAGGTCTTTGCATAGTTGTAATGGGGTTTAGGTTACAGGTATCGATACAAGCTGAAGAGACAAGGGTTAGAATCGAGATAATTTCAATATGTTACCCCACTATCAAAAACTTAATTACTGAACCACAAACAAATATCTAGAACTATTTTACATGAGTTCATGACAACTTTAGCTTGCTGAGAATTACAATAATAATACTAAGTTTTTTTTTTTGTAAGAACAAATCAAGTCAATACAATATAGAAATCATACTTCATGATTCAGTAACAAAAAATGGTGAACATAGTGAGGTAACAATATTAAATTTAATCTCGATAAAAAGGTAAATTAAGTAAGAGGATTTCAACAATAATGGGTTAATGGGTTAATGATAAGGGATAATAAGTAAAATAAAATAAAAAGTTAGTAGGCTCAAAGGGGGGTTCGCTAAGGGTTTAATTATGTGGGAAGACTTTTTATGGAGTAAGTGGGTTAAATCCTAAGTGCTTTTATCATCTCAGTGTATCAAATCATACTTGTGATCTCGACATGTATAATCGAAGCAAGTTCTAGAATAACAGTTCAATGTTGACACACTCAAACCACAAAAGAAGTGAGTAAGAAAGAAAGCTATATGCTCAAAAGGCTGAAAAATCTCACCAAAAATTTGGGTTTTTGATGTCATTCCTCTATACTTAAGATTTCAAGATAATACCTCAATTTAGGAAAATAGTCTAAAAATTTTAGTTCTCAAAATATCAACTTATCATGCCTGATTTTTTAATGTCCTATAATCAAATAATCATGCATAATTCCCATGGTCTAATTCATGACATATCAACAATAACTATAGATCAATCAGAATTCATTCGATCAAGATTATGAGAAAATCACTTAAGCACAAGACCAAATTCAGGGATTTGAGAATAATGCAAGAAGTTAGGTTTCATGTTCACCCCCCACACTTAAGATGTACATTGCCCTCAATGTACAAACATAGATTATTCAAAATAAAGAAAATCATAAGAGGAAAGGAGGTGAAACTCCCTGTTATATAGATGTGGAGTTTGATTCTGAGGATGGAGTGTTCGGGGAAGGTGGTAGCCGCCATTGTTCTTGGCTAGATGAAGAAATTGGGTCGTTGAACATGTCACTCGTGAGGTATTGTTTCCCATTTGTTTCCTCATTTCGTAAAATATTCCTAGCAGCTTTGCTTGGAAGTCTGTAGAATCATGAAGAGCTTATTAAGAGTTGGTGTGGAAGAGAGCGTAGTGGGATTACTTGTTAGAAATACTAGAAAATGGAAAAAGTAAAATTTACAAATATAGATATGTCTTTCAAAATAAAATAATAAAATTGAAATGAAAATAAAAATAAAAATAAAGAAATAAAATAAAATAAAAATAAGAATAAAAAGATAGGAGGATTCAATGATCCTCATCGGTGGGGCCCTCAGGTGGTAGCGCTAGAGTGGCGATGTGAAAGTGCTAGCACAGCTGCTGCATCAGGGCCTGCATATCATCCATCTGTCGATTTCATCACCGATCTCGCTCGTGAATCATCTCGAACTGTGTAGTGCAATACTGCTTGAAGTGGGCGATTCGGTCGAAAAGATGTGCCAATGAAGCAGCTGGATGAACTGGTCATTCTTTAAGTGGTGCGGTGGAAGGCTCCTCATGCTGTGGGGGAACATCATCAGGAATGTCCTCAAGATCCTCCTCGTCAATGGCATAAGAGAGACGATACTGAGGAGGATCAGTCCCACGTCGGCGCTCGATCATCCTCATGTGTAACATAGTCGTGATGCCCTGTGGGGACATCTGACCTATCAGGGTAAGCGCTGATGACTGGGCCACTATGTTGAGGAGGCTAAAGTGTCTGTCAAGGTATGTCACGTAGGGGCCGATAGAGATCACTCTCTTCCTATGCTGCTCGGTCTGATGGCGAATGGCGAAAGCAATGAAGTATGCCAAGTCAGTCACATGTACATTCACCATGCACCATAAATAGTAGGCGTCGTGGGTGGTGACGACTCCACCCGGTCAAGGTGTGTACCAAAATGGCATGGAGATAGTGTAGGGAAGGAGCGAGAGCTGAGGCTTTCGAGCGGCTGGGATCGTAGGTGGAAGAGAGTGGTGCCAAAGCTTTCCAGCACAAGGAGGGAGAAATGTGGATATTTCGTCGTAGTGCATTCATGTATTCCTCCTCCAAAATCTAATCGGTGTAAAGTCTCAGAGCGACTCCAAACTCTGGGACACTCGTCACACAAACTAGACCGCCTAATCGGAAGTGAATGGTGCCTGGGTTGTCATTGTTCGTCGTCACCACCTGTAAGTGAAAAGTAGAGCATAATTCTAAAGTTAGCTCTAAATAAGTGGGCTTGGTAATAGCGAAGAACCATTCCTATGGGATTGTGGATAGGTGGTCACAAATGGCATCAGCTAGCTAAACTTGCTCGATGGCAGCCCAGTCAATGCAGCAACCTGTAGTGATGGGTTGTGTGCGTAGTATCTGAAATAGCTCCTCCTGCGAAGCTTGTGGAAATTCAAGGAACGGGTGCCGAGCTTCGGCTTAGCATGTACCAAGGAAGAACCCGGTCCCCTACATCTCTTTGAGGATGGGACCACGACCTTCTTGCCTCTCGATGACGACATAATGTACCAAAGGCTACTGTAGGGCAGTGCACGGGCGTGTGACACAGGGATATAGCCGTGTGGAGGAAAAATGAAGGGTATAGAGATGGAAAAGTTGGGATTAATGCAAGGGCAGTGGATTTGAAGGTGGTTTGGGGGTTGGAGAAGTGAGAATCTGGGGAATGGTGGCCGGAATAGGGATTAGGGAATGGGGAAGGGTAGATTTCAGCTAGGGTTTTGAAAAGGGGAAGAAGATGAACAGTGGTTTGCTTATATAGGGGAGGTTTACACGGCCTAGGGCCACACCAGTGTACTTTGAGGGTGAGCCCGTGTTTTTTGAATTTTGCGAGTTTGGTCGTGCCTGGCTACTCTCCCACGCCCATGTATCTTGGACGTGTGTCGATGCCTAGATTTGTTCACTTCTCCCACGCCCGTGTGTTATGGTAGCACGCCCGTGTATTGTTGTACACAGCTGAACGGCACGGGCGTGTCACACGCCCGTGTCGAAGAAACAGAATCGAGCCTTGTCCCTGGCACGCACGTGGTTTTTCATCCCCACGCCCATGGTCTCCTATCAAGTTCATCCACGGCCATGTCTCATAGTCGTGGGGATTTATCGTACCCCATGTTTTGGGGAATTCATGTCCTACTTCAACACGGCCGTATTGCACGGCCGTGTCTCTTCCCCTGTTTGGCCATTAATTTAGGTACGCCTGTGTGCCTGGCCGTGTGTGCTGAAAAGCTTTGCAATTTAAAGGCTAAGTTAATGATTCAAAGTGTTAGAAATTAAAAATAAAGAAATCAAAATATGTTAGTGCTCGGGTTACCTCCCGAGAAGCGCTTATTTATAGTCTAAGCTCGACTTACCTCTCCATTGAATGATTATGTTAGTTTGAGGAATTCATACTCCTCATTCCTTCTGTCAATCTTAAAATAAGGTTTTAATCGGGTGTTGTTTACTTTAAAAGTGCTGAACTTGGGATGACTCACCTCAACCATACCGAATGGGAAAATACTAAGTACTGTAAGAGGGATTTCCTCATTTGGTGAGGTAGTGAGAATGTGGGGATTTGCGGCATCTAGTAAGACTTTATCGCCAACCTTAAGTTGATTAGGAGAGGTTCGGGCTTGTTTTGGCATAGTTTCAGTTTATCATGTGTTCTCGGTTTGTGTGCTCGTCATTCATCTACCTCCTCTATTTGAAGTCTTCGTTCCTCATGGGTGCCTTTGTTCGCTACTTGATAATAGTGCACTGTCTCTATTGTCTTGGTTCGAGGAGGTTCCTACAAGAATGATTGAATATTAGTTTTATCATCGACAAGTTTCATAGCATTATCTTGAGTCTTAGAAGTTTTGATTGAATCGCGTGCTTGGAGTGTTACTGCATCATCTCCTGCACGAAGTGTTAGATCTCCTGTGCTACATTAATAATGGTTCTTGCAGTTGCTAAAAAGGGTCGTCCTAAAATTAAAGGTACCTCGTTATCCTCATCTATATCTAAGACGACAAAGTCTACTGGGTAAATAAATTTATCAATTTTAACGAGAACATCTTCAATAATACCTTTAGGAAATCTAACTATTTTGTCAGCCAATTGTATACTCATCCTAGTTTGTTTAGGTTTACTGAGACCTAGTCGTTTAAACATTTTATACGGCATAACATTTATACTTGCCCCTAGATCAGCTAAAGCATTATTCACAAATAAACTACCAATTAAGCAAGGAATTGTAAAACTCCTTGGATCTCTCAATTTGTTAGGAAGCTTATTCTTTAGAATAGCTGAGCAGACTGCATTGAGTCCCACATGCGATGTAGCATCTAATTTTCTTTTATTGCTCAGAAGTTCCTTTAAGAAATTTGCTAAGTTGGGAATCTGCAACAGAACTTCAATGAAGGGTAAGTTAATATGTAATTTCTTTAAGAGTTTGACAAACTTACCGAATTGTTCTTCTGTTCTGTCTTTCGTCATCGCTTTAGAATATAGCACACGAGGTTCATAATTCGTACTCACCTATTTAGGATCATCATCGTTTACCTCTTCTCGACCTTTGTTCAGTGCGTTGTCTTGCTGTAATTCTGGCTCAGGTGCAACGAATCCTTCCTTTTTTTGAGTACTAATTGCATTGAGGTGTTCCCTCGGATTAGGTTCAGTATTACTTGGTAAGCTACCTTGTGGTCGTTCGGAGATTAGTTTGTATAGCTGGCCTATCTGAGTTTCGAGTCCTTGGATCGATGCTTGTTGATTTTTAACTACTGTCTCGGTATTTTAGAAATGGGTTTCTGACACCAAGATGAATTTAGAAAGCATCTCTTCAAGGTCTGGTTTCTTCTCTTATTGATAAGGTGGCTGCTGAAAACCCTGAGGATTTTGTGGCTTTTGATTCCCTTGACCACCCAGGAGAAATTTGGGTGGTTCTTCCAACCTGCATTGTAAGTATTACTGTATGGGTTATTTTGAGATCGAAAGTTATTGTTACCCATATAGTTGACTTGTTCTTCTTCAGTTGTAGGATTTAAGGATTGGTATTCTGTATGCACACCTCTGCCACTTGAGTCACACCTCATTACTGGATGTACCTGTGTAGAACCAAGTAAACCGTTAATCTTTTTATTGAGAAGTTCTACCTGATTAGAGAGCATGGTGACTGAATCGATGTTCTAAACGCCGGCTGTTTTTATTGGCCTAGTCCTCATAACTTTCCACTGATAGTTATTCAGTGACATCTCCTCTATAAATTCATAGGCATCTTCCAGTGTTTTATTGTTGATGGTTCCGCTAGCAGCTACGTCAACCATTTGCTGAGTCGAGGGATTCAGGCCATTATGGAATGTTTGTACTTGAAGCCAAAACGGTAATCCATGGTGACGACACCTTCTCAGTAAGTCCTTGTATCTCTCCCATGCATCGTAAAGTGTTTCTAAATCCATCTGTACAAAAGAAGAGCTATCATTACATAATTTAGCCGTTTTAGCCAGAGAAAAATATTTTAGTAAAAATGTCTTGGTCATTTGTTCCCAAGTAGTGATAGACCCTCGTGGTAACGAGTTCAACCACTGTTTAGCTTTGTTTCTCAATGAAAAGGGAAATAACCGAAGATGAATGGCATCATCAGGAACACCATTGATTTTGAATGTATCGTAAAATTCCAAGAAATTTGCTAAGTGAGCGTTGGGATCTTCATCCTGCAAACCATCAAACTAAACAAACTGCTGTATCATCTGAATAGTGTTAGGTTTTAATTCAAAAGTATTTGCAGCTACAGCAGGTCTAACTATGCTAGATTCAGTTCCTGTTAAAGAAGGTTTAGCATAATCATACATGGTACGTGGAGCGGGATTTTGATTAGCAGCAATTGCAGGAGGTAGCTGATTGCCTTGGTTTTCAGCCATCTCATCGGTTAGGGTTGAGTATCGTATTCTCGCTCATTCTCCGTGTATCATAAGCTACGCCTTATTTCTCTTTGATTTTTGTGAATTGTACGATCTATTTCTTCGTCAAAAAGTAATGGTCCTGACGAGTTTCTTCTAGTCATAAACTATAAAAACCTGCCAAGAGAGAGAAAATGTAAATTAATAAATAATAAAAAGAAATAAAATTGCAAGAAAAATAAATGGCTAAAGTAATAAAAATTTAGTGTTCCTAATATTTCAGATCCCCGACAATGGTGCCAAAAACTTGATCGCGTGATTCGTAACAAGTAATAAATATTTATAATGAAGATCGAACCTAGACTAACTATTATCACGACGAAAAGGAAAGCGCACCTATCGAACAATAGTATAGTAATGGCAAGATCGGGATATCGTACCCAAGGGAACCAAAAGTACTATTAATAACTATCTTTTTATTATCTAGCCTAAAAATAAAAGGGTTTGTTTATTAAACTAATTATCTAAACTAATTAACTAATTTAATTAAAGTAAAGAGAAAATTTGGAAAAAGACTTGAAGAAAAACAATTGATAAAGACGACACCTAAGGAGGAATCCACCTAGATTTCACTTGCTATCTGACTCTGAACCGGACGATTTATTCACTTGACTTGATTCGTGAGATTCCCTAACCTATGTTATTATCCCTTTCGAGACTAATAACGTCTAACCCTCAGTTGAATTAATAGAAATTTCTTTCTTAATTAAAACCCCTAGGGAAGCAGTAAATCACTCTATGGACTCTCATATTAGGTTTCACCCTAATCCGGCAAAATCTCGTAACCCTATTTCAAGGCGTTCGATCAACTCCACTTAATTATGCCAAATCTACTCTTAGGCAGAGTCTATTCCTCCTCTGCATAAGCACATCAAATCATGAATTAATACCCGGAATATTAACTCAAGCATTAAGAACAAATAATTAAGAACAAATCAAGTATTTATCATACAGTTCAGATAATAATAACAAGATCCATCATAGGTTTTATCCCCCTTAGGTATCTAAGGGGTTTAGTTCATAATAAAATAAGAGTACATCTCAAAAGTATATAAATAAAAAAACATGAAGAAAACTCTAAACCCCCTAAAGGAATTCTGAGAGAGATCTTCAGTCTTGGAGTAGCTCCGGCTTTTGGGATGGATCGTCTGGCTTCCTTCAAGTAATTCCTGGCATGTGGTTCTGTATTCCAGAAAAGTTCTAGAAGAGGCCCCCTCTCTAGGTCATACTTAGGGTGTATATATAGGCTTTGGATTGGCTTTCTTCCTCCCTAAGTACCCTTTTCCATGTAAAATATAACTCTTTGAAAAAGGGACACGCCCGTGTGCCACGTCCGTGTTCGATCCGCTAAATTGCACACGGCCATGTAGGTCAATGGCCAGGCCGTGTGAATCGTGACAACCTTGGTCGACACCCTCGAAGGACACAGTCGTGTGAGCAGCCCGTGTGGCAATGCTTAGGCTGTGTACAAAACATGAAATGACCAGATTACGAGCACCAAAATTCAAAAATCTAGTAATAAACATCCATAAATATGCTAAGTAATTGGGGTATAAATATTTATAATTTGGTGTTTATCAGAATTCGATGCTTCTAATGCTTTAATTTCATGTTTTACACTTAGGAGAGCATAGGAGATCGAAAGGAATGAGAAACGGGCCAAAAATGGAGAAAATAAGCCAAAGTATGAAATCAACACGGCCTGGACCTGCTCACACGTGCAGACTACACGGCCGTGTCAATTTGGCAGGCTCGAACACAGCATGAAGTAATCGAACACGGGCGTGTGCCACGGGAGTGTCCCTACCGAGCCCAAGTTGAGTCCAATTCGGAAAAGGCTAATTTTGAGGGCTTTTAGGCATTCCAAAGCCTATAAATACACCCTAGAGGAGGAAGAAAAGGAGATGGAGAATAAGGGGTAAGGAAATACTCCAAGGAATCTGATTGATTCATCTCAGAAGTCGGATTCATCATCAAGACTGAAGATCTCTCCTCAATTTCCCTTCAGGAGTTTTGGGTTTTCTTTATGTTTTGTATTCTTTATTCTTCTGAGATGTTTTCTAATTTAGTTATGAACTAAAACCCCTAAATACCTAAGGGGAATGAAACCTAAGACGAATCTTGCTATTATTTTCTGAATCTTATGATAAATATTTAACTTGTTCTTAATTATGTGTTCTTAATTCTTGTTTTGATATCCCAGGATACTGATTCAAGACAAGCTCTTATTCAGAGAAGGAATAGACCCTGTCTAAAATAATTAAGCGGAGTTGATTGTGCACCTAGACATAGAGTGACAAGATTTTATCGGATTAGGGTGAACCTAATAAGGGGATCTATAGATCGAGTTAATGCAACCCTAGAGTGTTAATTAGAGAAAAGTCTCGGTTATTCAATCTAGGGATTAGACGTTATTAGTCTTGAATAGGGATAATAACATAACTTAGGGATCTCTGCGGAACAAGTTGAATGAATAAATCGTCTGATTCGGAGCCAGAATAACAAGTAAAGTCTAGGTGGATTTTTCCTTAGGTATTGTCTTAAGTCAATCGATTTTTACCAAAAGCAATTCCCCAATTCTTTTCTCTGGGCGTTCTTAGTTTAGATAATTAGTCAATTAAAACAAAACCACTTTATTCTTAGGCTAGATAATAAAAAGACAGTCATTACTAGTACTTTTAGTTCCTTTGGGTTCGACAATTCGATCTTGCTAAAACTATACT
Organism: Gossypium arboreum; assembly: GCF_025698485.1. NCBI lineage: Eukaryota > Viridiplantae > Streptophyta > Magnoliopsida > Malvales > Malvaceae > Gossypium > Gossypium arboreum. The sequence goes on from NC_069080.1 coordinate 124,586,582, forward strand.
ATTGTTCAATAGATACACTTGCCTACATCACGATAATAGTTAGTTCAAGAATGAGTAATTTTAAATATTTAAAACCTATCACGAAATCACGCGATCAAGTTTTTGGCGTCGTTGCCGGGGAACTGAAATATTAGGAACGCTCAATTTTTATTACTGTAGCAATTTATTTTTCTTGCGATTTAATTTAATTTAATTTTTATTATTATTTATTAACTTACTATTTCTTTCTCTTGGCAAGTTTTTATAGTTTATGACTAGAAGAGACCCGTCAGGACCATTACTTTTTGATGAAGAAATCGATCGTATAGTTCGTAGAAATCAAAGAGAAATAAGGCAAGCTTATGATACACAGAGAACAAGCAAGAAGATGATACTCAACCCCCAATCAAAAAGATGGCTGAAAACCAAGACAATCAGCTACCTCCTGCAATTACGGCTAATCAGAATCCTGCTCTACGCACTATGTATGATTATGCTAAACCTTCTTTAACAGGAACTGAATCTAGCATAGTTAGACCTACTGTAGCTACAAATACTTTTGAATTAAAACCTAACACTATTAAGATGATACAGCAATTTGTTCAGTTTGATGGTTTACAGGATGAAGATCCCAAAGCTCACTTAGCAAACTTTCTGGAATTTTACGATGCATTTAAAATCAATGGCATTTCTGATGATGTCATTCGTCTTCGGTTATTCCCTTTTTCATCAAGGAAAAAAGCTAAACAGTGGTTGAACTCGTTACCACGAGGGTCAATTACTACTTGGGAACAAATGACCGAAAAATTCTTACTAAAATATTTTTTACCAGCTAAAACGGCTAAATTACGTAATGATATCTCTTCTTTTGTGCAGATGGATTTAGAAACCCTCTACGATGCATGAGAGAGATATAAGGACTTACTGAGAAGGTGCCCTCACCATGGGTTACCGCTTTGGCTCCAAGTTCAAACATTCCACAATGGTTTGAATCCTTTGACTAGGCAAATGGTTGACGCAGCTGCTGGCAGAACCATCAATAATAAAACACCTGAAGATGCCTATGAGTTTATTAAAGAGATGTCACTGAATAACTATCAGTGGCAAGTCATGAGGACAAAGCCAACGAAAACAGCCGGTGTTTATAACGTCAATTCGGTCACCATGCTGTCAAATTAGGTAGAACTCTTGAATAAAAAGATTGATGGTTTTCTTAGTTCTTCACAGGTTCACCCAATAATGCAGTGCGAAGCAAGTAGCGGTGGAACAAGCCATTTAGAATACCAACCTTATGGCCATAACATGGATAACGAGCAACTAAACTACATGGGTAATAATCCTTGACCTCAAAATAATCCATTTAGTAACACTTACAATGTAGTTTGGAGGAACCATCCCAATTTTTCGTGGGGAGGGCAAGGAAATCAAAGACCATAACATTTTTTGGGTTTTCAGCAACCACCCTACCAACAGGAAAAGAAGCCGAACCTTGAAGAGATGCTCTCAAAGTTTATATCGGTGTTAGAAACTCATTTCCAGAACACTGAGACAGCACTTAAGAATCAACAAGCGCCGATCCAAGAGCTCAAAACTCAGATAGGCCAGCTTTCCAAACTAATCTCCTAACGACCACAAGGTAGTTTGCCAAGTACTACTAAACCCAATCCAAAGGAATAGCTCAACACGATTAATGTTCAAGATGAAGAAGGATTTCTGGAGCCTTAACCAGAACCGCGGCAAGAAACTGTGGTAAGCAAAGGTCAATGTAAGGTAGATCAAAATACAAACAAACTAGTGAAAGTCAAATATAAACCTTGTGTACCATACCCCAACGCGACAAGGAAAGACCGCTCAGATGAACAATTTCGTAAATTCCTTAAACTCTTAAAAAAATTACATATTAACTTACCGTTTATTGAAGCTCTATCGCAAATGCCAAACGCAAAGAAATTCTTAAAAGAGCTTTTAGAAAATAAGCAGAAGTTGAACGTAGCGTCGCATGTGGAGCTAAACCCAGTGTGCTCAGTGTCGAAACCATTTTTCAATTTCAAAACAAAACGGGGATCGACTTTTTGAAAACCAAATGTGGAGTCACCACCAATCTTTTATTTAGGTGTGATCGGGTCACCTAATAAAACACTTTGTTTTATTAAAATCAATTTTGGCCTACGTAAATTTGAGAAAACGGGTTCGGGAGTCAGTTACGTATGAGGAAGGGTTAGCACCCTCGCTACGCCCAAAATTGGTACCAAATTGATTAAGTACTGTCCTTATGTCTAAGATTTAAAACTATTTTTGAAATATGGTTCCTTTTAAAACATTTGAATGGCTTAAGTTGGTCGTCAAAATTCTCTTGTTTCGAAGGTATACAGCATCACATACAGCACAATAGGACACAATCCTCCATACTCTTAAAAACACGATAAATTTTTTACTTCCAAAAATTTATATGTTGAAAATTACAAAAAAGGATGCCCAATTATTTAGTCCAATGAAAAATCAAAAGCCAGCACGGTAGGGCACGATTCCTCGAATTTCCAAACATTGACCATTGCCTTGTTTTAGAATCTAAAAAAAACGAGCGAAATTCTAAAGGAGTATTCGATTATTTTGAACAAACGGGAAATTGCAACCCAGCACAATAGGGCACGATTCCCCGAATTACCAAACATCGAACATTTCCTTCGTTTTAAAGAATTTTTAAAGACATGAGTGAAATTCCAAAGGAATATTCGATTATTTTGAACAAATGTGAAATTGCAACCCAGCACGATAGGGCACGATTCCCCGAATTGCCAAACATCGAACATTGCCTTCGTTTTAAAGAATTTTATAAATGAATAATTATAAAACTAGCTTAAAATGCATTAATTCAGCTTGAAATAGAAATGGAATAATTAGTTTTAAAAAGTTAGACATTATAAGGCGACATTTGTAAACCAAGAGGAAAAAAAAATGATAACATAGGATAACATGTATGCATAAAATACGACAATGGATGAATGAAGATAATATATCTTATTTAATCAACTAACAAAACAATTAAATATGATTAACGTAAAAATATAACCCAATTTTCAAGCATGTACGGAGAGTAATTAATATAACAATACAGAACAAAGAATAAATAATATGCAACGACAATGTATGGCACCATATAAACCAATCAGCAAAACATGTACAAAACAAAATGGAATTTAGAAGTCAATGCGGTATAAGACATTTTCCAAAATAATGATGAATTAATGAACGATAATATATAAGTTGACAAATTTGCATAAAAACTAGGGATATATAATTATTGAAATAGATATTATAGAATAAAAGTTTGAATCAAATTATATGAAAAATATTTTAAACACACGTTCATTAAAAATTGACAATGTACATGATAACTTAAATAATAAATAAGATGTGAAAGAATAATAAAATACATTATAAGATATAATACACATAATAGATTTACAAAATATGCATATATAAATAACATTAAAAATAATTATTTGCAAAAACATGGAAATACATACAAGATTAAATTAATTTGGTCATACATGTTCGAATACATATAAAAACATTTAAATGAGATACTACATAATATATTAAAATAATATGATATAAAGAAGAATTTCCAAATAATAATTTTATAAACACAAAATGGAATTCTGAGTAACTTTACATATATAATTAAATGAATAACAATAGATATTTTAAATAGAAAACCCGATTAGAATAACATATGTGTTAACATATATAAAAATATTTAAATAAAGAAATTACATAAAAGCATTAAAATAGTTTAAATAAAAAATTTAAGACGATTATTTTATAAAACAAAATAAAACTATTAAGATGGCTCCACACATATGCAAAGACGTGGTGAACTTGAAATAATAAGCATTACTAATCAATGAGCATAATAGATGTACAAATTTGTATAAAATACTTAAAGAAATATTGTGTAAAATGAAGAAATAACATGATAAAAAATTGCAAAATAATTGTACAAATAAAATGGACAAAATCATTAAAATGGTTAGACACATATAAATATTAAATTTGTTTTAAATTAGTAAGTTAAAAAAACTCAATTAAAATGGAGTTAAAATAAGAGGGACAATTTAAAAATAAAATAAACTACTAAGATTAAAAAAAGGACCCTTGCACAATACGCGTAAATTTGTAGGGGCTAATGATAAAAATTTCCCCGACCCAAAATGATGTGTTGAATCGAGGGTTACATTGCAACAACACACAAACTTTAGGAAAAATTAAAAAAAACTAAAGTATTAATTGGAATTAATTGCATTGCAACGGAAAAGGGGAGGACCTAACTTGAAATTATCCCTCTACACTGAAACAAGCGGATCCCAGGGGTATAGAAAACAAAATCGAGTCGGGCAAGCCATTTCAAGGTTCGTGATGTCCATTGTCCCTTTGTAAGGTAGTATCTATTTCTCATCTTGTTCTACCATCCTTGACAAATCAGGAGATAGGCTACAATCTCTATCATCTTCAAGGTCCTGAGATCCCTCTAGACACATATCTTACTCAAAAAGAGACTCAGAGTCAGTGTCAGCGTCACTCCCGTCATTGATATCTGGAGACTTCTGTAGGTACAAAGGCAGTTTTTAAAGAATAAATGATTCCATGGATGGTTATTTGTATGGTATGATAATGAACGAAAAATATTCGAAAGAATGTCTAAAAATAAAAGAATCTAAGAATAATTGTTTGCAGGGTATGAAATGGAAAGAATAAAAGAATATTTACTCAAAATGATAACAAACATGCATTTCATTGAAATAAAGATTTTGGATATAAGCCTATTTCACAAAAGGATTCTTGTTGCTTCTAGGCTTAAAGCAACAAGTGGGTTTTGAATATTACTCTAGATTAGCTCTAAAATACAAGGATGTCCTCCACAGTCCTATTATTCAAAACATTCCCAAGTATGTAAAGGGCAGATGCTCGAAAAAATCAATTCCCGAGTTCCCTCTTCTTATACGTCGTTAATGTTCGGATTCCCCAATACCAGGTCTTACACTAGAGTCCTGAGCTCGATGTACCATTGGATCTCATGCCCCTATCCATCATAGAACTAATAATGTCCACCCCTTTAACAGAAAGGTTGGATAACAGATTTCCTGCTCCAGAGGGATCATCGAATTTCATGATACCCAATTTTATAAATCTTTCGATTAGCTTTTTAAAAGCGGTACAGTTCTCGATGGAATGCCCCGTGATTCCCGCATGGTATTCACATTGGCCGCTTGCATCGTACCATTTAGGGTATGGAGGCTGTATTGGTTCGATGCAACATGTGCGTCGAACAAAATATGGTACAACTCCCAGTACATGATTAGGATGGGCGTGAATTGGGGTTTTTTTGAGTTCGGTCTTCAATTGGGTTCTTGCCTTGGGGAGGCCTGACGGCTGGTAGTTACCATCCTTGGCTGGCTTACTATAATCGGCTTCGACCAACCTTTGTTATACCTACTCGTACTACTTGCTTTCTTTTCCTTCTTCTTTGGGGCCTTTAAAGTCCACTCTCTCCTTTCCTTTGTTTCTGCCAGAACAATCGGTTTGGCTTGATCATCTTCTGGTATAAAACCTAAACCCATCGGGAAGTTCAACAGTGCCGGGGTATCAGCCTAATATTGGGGTCCGATAATGACGGGTACCCCTTACATGTCTGGTTGGGTCAGGACGCTTATTGGGGTAAAACCTGGGGAATAGATGATCTCTTCATTATCATCCTCACTATTGACCACTGGGCCACTCCATTTTTCAAATTCTCCAGCCAGTAACTAGGTTAACTGGCCTATCATATTTCTTTGGAGTTCTAGCATTTTTCTCGCATATCTTGTTGAATTTTGATCAATTGCTCTTGCATCTGTATTTTCCTTTGCTCTATTCTCTCCAACCTTTGGTCCATATCCTTTATCAGTTCTGAAATAATTTTACCTAATTAAGGTCCTTTTGGGAAAATTTAATGCAAATGATGCAATGTAATGCAAATGCATGGGATGAATGCAAAGGAAAGAAAGATGTTGATTTTAAATTCAATTCCCTTAGAACAACTTTTCTAGAAAACAAATTCTTTTACATAAAACGGATTACGTATACGTCATTGCTTTCATATTCCGAGCGAAGACACTTATACCTTTTCTTCGTGAAAGTCAAATCTCACAAGCTTCCAATAAATGCCTCTACTATCTCCTTTTTGCTTGATCCAGGCCACGACTTACTATCCTCGCAATGTTGATTAGCTCATTTAAGAAAGTCGGGACGCGACGGCTTTTGAATAATCTTTATCAGCTTAAATCCTTAGGTAAAGTCTTGTTTTTCCTCTGTGAACTGTTAGCCTTCTTCTATCGTGTTTACTTGGACCATAATTAGACAACCGTATTGTAATCCACTTAATCAAGAAATTCGTTTTCATATGACAAACTATTCTATTTAGCAATCAAATATGAATCAACACCTTCTTTTTATGATGATGTAATGCAATACAGTCATAAACAAACAAAAATAAAACACGTTAGTACAGAAATAAAAAGCGAATAAAGTACCTATTCAGGTGACCACTAAATTTGGGAAAGGTCCTACCTAAGGTGGACTCTCAAGGTTCACTATATGTGGCTCGGTTCTAGGGAAAGGGTACCTGAACCAACAGATTCCTCAATCCTCACCCATTATAGGCTTATATGGATTAAGTTCAGTTTAGGGGAATACATTCCCCTATAACCATGCGGAGATGAAAATCTCACGAAATCATTGGTACGGATGTATCCCAAAAGTAATCCACTAGCCCGTGCGGAGATGAAAACCTTACGAAGGCATAGTTTCTCACTCCCACTTAGAGGGTGTGACCATTCCGGTCACGCAATGCAATGCAAGAGTACACTACAAAACTCGAACAACAACAATCATGTAAACGAATGTAACAAAGAATCAAATCACAATTTCAATTTTAGACAAAAGAACAAAAATTAATCAATTTTATGGCTTGACTCTCTTGTTCAGTCCCCAGCGGAGTCGCCAAGCTGTCGAAACCATTTTTAAATTTGAAAACAAAACGGGGATCGACTTTTTGAAAACCAAATGTGGAGTTGCCACTAATATTTTATTTAGGTGTGATCGAGTCACCTAATAAAACACTTTGTTTTATTAAAATCGATTTTGGCCTACGTAAATTTGAGAAAACGGGTTCGGGAGTCAGTTACGTATGAGGAAGGGTTAGCACCCTCGCTACGCCCAAAATTGGTACCAAATTGATTAAGTACTGTCCTTATGTCTAAGATTTAAAACTATTTTTGAAATATGGTTCCTTTTAAAACATTTGAATGGCTTAAGTTGGTCATCAAAATTCTCTTGTTTCGAAGGTATACAGCATCACATCTAGCACGATAGGACACAATCCTCCATATTCTTAAAAACACGATAAATTTTTTACTTCCAAAAATTTATATGTTGAAAATTACAAAAAAAGGATGTCCAATTATTTAGTCCAGCGGAAAATCAAAACCCAGTACGGTAGGGCACGATTCCTCAAATTTCCAAACATTGACCATTGCCTTGTTTTAGAATCTAAAAAAAAAACGAGTGAAATTCCAAAGGAGTATTCGAGTATTTTGAACAAACGGGAAATTGCAATCCAGCACAATAGGGCACAATTCCCCGAATTACCAAACATCGAACATTTCCTTCGTTTTAAAGAATTTTTAAAGACATGAGTGAAATTCTAAAGGAATATTTGATTATTTTGAACAAACGCGAAATTGCAACCCAACACGATAGGGCACGATTCCCCGAATTGCCAAACATCGAACATTGCCTTTGTTTTAAAGAATTTTATAAATGAATAATTATAAAACTAGCTTAAAACGCATTAATTTGGCTTGAAATAGAAATGGAATAATTAGTTTTAAAAAGTTAGACATTATAAGGCGACATTTGTAAACAAAGAGGAAAAAAAATGAAAACATAGGATAACATGTATGCATAAAATACGACAATGGATGAATGAAGATAATATATCTTATTTAATCAACTAACAAAACAATTAAATATGATTAATCTAAAAATATAACCCAATTTTCAAGCATGTACAGAGAATAATTAATATAACAATACAAAACAAAGAATAAATAATATGCAACGACGATGTATGGCACCATATAAACCAATCAACAAAACATGTACAAAACAAAATGGAATTTAGAAGTCAATGTGGTATAAGAAATTTTCCAAAATAATGATGAATTAATGAAAGCATAATATATAAGTTGACAAATTTGCATAAAAACTAGGGATATATAATTATTGAAATAGATATTATAGAATAAAAGTTTGAATCAAATTATATGAAAAATCTTTTAAACACAAGATCATTCAAAATTGACAATGTACATGATAACTTAAATAATATATAAGATATGAAAGAAAAATAAAAATACACAATAAGATATAATACACATAATAGATTTACAAAACATGCATATATAAATAACATTAAAAATAATTATTAGCAAAAACATGGAAATACATACAAGATTAAATTAATTTGGTCATACGTGTTCGAATACATATAAAAACATTTAAATGAGATACTACATAATATATTAAAATATATGATATAAAGAAGAATTTCCAAATAATAATTTTATAAACACAAAATGGAATTTTAGTAACTTTACATATATAATTAAATGAATAACAATAGATATTTTAAATAGAAAACCCGATTAGAATAACATAAGTGTTAACATATATAAAAATATTTAAATAAATAAATTACATAAAAAGCGTTAAAATAGTTTAAATGAAAAATTTAAAACTATTATTTTATAAAACAAAATAAAACTATTAAGATGGCTTAACACATATGCAAAGATGTGGTGAACTTCAAATAATAAGCATTACTAATCAATGAGCATAATAGATGTACAAATTTGTATAAAATACTTAAATAAATATTGTGTAAAATGTACAAATAACATGATAAAAAATTGCAAAATAATTGTATAAATAAAAATGGACAAAATCATTAAAAGGATTGACACATATAAAAATATTAAATGTGTTTTAAATTAGTAAGTTAAAAAAAACTCAATTAAAATGGAGTTAAAATAAGAGGGACAATTTAAAAATAAAATAAACTACTAGGATTAAAAAAAGGACCCTTGCACAATACGCGTAAATTTGCAGGGGCTAATGATGAAAATTTCCCCGACCCAAAATGCTATGTTGAATCGAGGGTTACATTGGAACAGCACACAAACTTTAGGAAAAATTAAAAAAAAAACTAAAGTATTAATTGGAATTAATTGCATTGCAACGGAAAAGGGGAGGACCTAACTTGAAATTATCCCTCTACACTGAAACAAGCGGATCCCAGGGGTAAAGAAAACAAAATCGAGTCGGGCAAGCCATTTCAAGGCTACATACACATGCCCTAAACAACATCACTTCATTCTGCCAATTTAAGCTTCTGAAAAGCCAAATGTTTTGGCAGAACAAATTGAAAAAGAAAAAAACCTAGAGGTTTGCTCCTATTCAGCCACCACTCAACCTTTCTTCCAACACCACGATGCATTTAGATCCCCTTTCGGCTTCGATTTCAACGAAGCGGACAGAGTTCCATGGCTGATTCGCAAGGTAAGGCTTGCTTTTTCCCCTCCTTTGTTTTAAAATGAAAATGATGAAAACAATCGATGGAAAATAGATAAAAATGACAAAAATATTAAAAAGGCTAAGAAGGATCACCTCTTGAGAAATTGTTTTTGAATTTTTCTATTCAGTTTTCGTATAATGTGTGTATGCGTTTCTGTGTGTGTGAGAGAGAGAGAGATTACAATGATACCTGGGGCTTTTATATAGCCAAAAATAAAAAAGAAAAAAAGAAAATTACAACTGTTTTCGTGTTCTTCTTTTTTTTTAGTTGTTGTCCCTTTTGTTTTCTTACAGGTACGGTGCTGGCTACGTAGAGGTGTACGACTTACGATGTACGGAGGCGCTGGAGGCTGCTGGAGGCCAGTTACAGCACAAGGGGAACCTTAGGGTTCCTGAAGATTGCTTGACCTTTGGGCCAATCGGGCTGATGAAATTTTGGGTATTGGTTTATTTGTAATATGGGGCCTATTCAATGCACTTGGTCTTTAATGACCTGGACTATGGCTTTGTGTTTTTTTTGGTGTTATTATTTGATTTAGATTCATTGATTTGGGTCCGGGCAGAAATTGGGCCTTACAACTGCCCCTTTTTGCTCATTGTCATGTAACGAGAATAGAGCAAAGACTTCAAAGAGGACCATTTTTGCCCGGTCTCGCTGAATCATGACTTCTTGGCACTCTTCTTCTTTAAGTAGTCCCACCGTAATTTCAGGGGTATAGGAATTGTCGCTCCAATCTACTCCACTGTAACTCTAGAGAGACTAGCCTTGTAGCTTTTGATCTACTCTACTGCAACTTCAGAGAGATAGGGATTGCGGCTTTAATCTATTCTTCTGTAATTAGCTTGATCTGTTCTATTGCAGCTTCAAGGAGATAAGATCTGTTTATTTAGCTTCAATCTATTCCATTGTAATTTTAGGAAGAAGAGATTTGTAGCTTCAATCTACTCTGCTGAAACTTCAAGGAGATACGAATGGTGGCTTCGATCCGCTCCAATGCCATTCTAGGGAGACGAGATTTGTAGCCTCGATCTACTCCACTGAAACTTCAAGGAGATCTGCTGTTGATTTCAACCCGCTCTACTACTGCTTAGGGAGACAAGACTTGTAATTCTCAACCTGTTACCCTACTACTTAAGGGGTTAAGGTTCACCATCTTTGATCTGCTCAACTACTGCTTAGGGAGATAAGATCTGTAATTCAGCCTGTTACCCTACTGCTTAGGGGGTCAAGGTTCACCGTCTTTGATCTGTTCCACTGCAACTTCTGGGAGACAAGATCTGCAATCTTCAACCTGTTACCCTACTACTTAGGGGGTTAAGGCTTGCTTCTTCGATTTGCTCCACTACTGTTTAGGCAGACAAGATCTACAATCTTCAGCCCGATTCACGCATGGTATTCACATTGGCCGCTTGCATCGTACTATTTAGGGTATGGAGGCTATATTGGTTCTATGTAAAAAAGGGATACAACATGTGCATCGAACAAAATGTGGTACAACTCCCTCTACGTTATTGGGATGGGCGTGAATTAGGGTTTTTCTGAGTTCAATCTTCAATTGGGTTCTTACCTTGGGAGGCCTAACGGCTAGTAGTTACCATCCTTGCCTGGCTTAATATAATCGGTTTCGAACAACCTTTGTTATACCTACTCGTACTACTTGCTTTCTTTTCCTTCTTCTTCGGGGCCTTTAAAGTCCACTCTCTCCTTTCCTTTGTTTCTGCCAGAACAATCGGTTTGACTTGATCATCTTCCAAATTAAAACCTGAACCCATCGGGAAGTGCAACAGTATCGAGGTATCAGCCTAATGTTGCGGTCCTATAATGACGGGTACCCCTTGCATATCTGGTTTGGTCAGGACGCTTATTGGGGTAAAACCTAGGGAATAGAAAATCTCTTCATTATCATCCTCACTATTGACCACTGGGCCACTCCTTTTTTCAAATTCTCCGGCTAGTAGCTGGGTTAACTGGCCCATCATATTTCTTTGGAGTTCTAGCATTTTTCTCGCATATCTTGTTGAATTTTGATCAATTGCTCTTGCATCTGTATTTTCCTTTGCTCTATTCTCTCCAACCTTCGGTCCATATCCTTTGTCGGTTCTAAAATTATTTTACCTAATTAAGGTCCTTTTGGGAAAATTTAATGCAAATGATGCAATGCAATGCAAATGCATGGGATGAATGCAAAGGAAAGAAAGATGTTGATTTTGAATTCAATTCCCTTAGAACAACTTTTCTAGAAAACAAATTCTTTTACATAAAACAGATTACGTATACGGCTTTGCTTTCATATTCCGAGCGAAGACACTGATACCTTTTCTTCGTGAAAGTCAAATCTCGCAAGCTTCCAATAAATGCCTCTACTAGCTCCTTTTTGCTTGATCCAGGCCACGACTTACTATCCTCGCAATGTTGATTAGCTCCTTTAAGAAAGTCGGGATGCGAAGGCTTTTGAATAATCTTTATCAGCTTGAATCCTTAGGTAAAGTCTTGTTTTTCCTCCGCGAACTGTTAGCCTTCTTCTGTCTTGTTTACTTAGACCATAATTAGACAACCGTATTGTAATCCACTTTATCAAGAAATTCGTTTTCATATGACAAACTGTTCTATTTAGCAATCAAATATGAATCAACACCTCATTTCTATGATGATGTAATGCAATGCAGTCATAAACAAACAAAAACAAAACACGTTAGTACAAAAATAAATAATGAATAAAGTACCTATTCGGGTAACCACTAAATTTGGGCAAGGTCCTACCTAAGGTGGACTCTCAAGGTTCACTATATGTGGCTCGGTTCTAGGGAAAGGGTACCTGAACCAATAGATTCCTTAATCCTCACCCATTATAGGCTCATATATATTGAGTTCAGTTCAGGGGAATACATTTCCCTATGACCATGCGGAGATGAAAATCTCACGAAATCATAGGTACGGATGTATCTCGAAAGTAATCCACTAGCCCGTGCGGAGAAGAAAACCTCACGAAGGCGTAGATTCTCACTCCCACTTAGAGGGTGTCACCATACCGGTCACGCAATGCAATGCAAGAGTACACTACAAAACTCGGACAACAACAATCATGCAAACGAATGTAACAAAGAATCAAATCAAAATTTCAATTTTAGACAAAAGAACATAAATTAATCAATTTTATGGCTTGACTCTCTTGTTCAGTCCCCAGCGGAGTTGCCAAGCTGTCGAAACCATTTTTAAATTTGAAAACAAAACGGGGATCGACTTTTTGAAAACCAAATGTGGAGTCACCACTAATATTTTATTTAGGTGTGATCGGGTCACCTAATAAAGCACTTTGTTTTATTAAAATCGATTTTGGCCTACGTAAATTTGAGAAAATGGGTTCGGGAGTCGGTTACGTATGAGGAAGCACTACGCCCAAAATTGGTACCAAATTGATTAAGTACTGTCCTTGTGTCTAAGATTTAAAACTATTTTTGAAATATGGTTCCTTTTAAAACATTTGAATGGCTTAAGTTGGTCATCAAAATTCTCTTGTTTCGAAGGTATACAGCATCACATCCAGCACGATAGGACACAATCCTCCATACTCTTAAAAACACGATAAATTTTTTACTTCCAAAAATTTATATGTTGAAAATTACAAAAAAAGGATGTCCAATTATTTAGTCCAACAAAAAACTGAAACCTAGCACGGTAGGGCATGATTCCCCGAATTTCCAAACATTGACCATTGCCTTGTTTTAGAATCTAAAAAAATGAGTGAAATTCTAAAGGAGTATTTGATTATTTTGAACAAACAGGAAATTGTAACCCAGCACGATAGGGCACGATTCTCCGAATTACCAAACATCGAACATTTCCTTCATTTTAAAGAATTTTTAAAGACATGAGTGAAATTCCAAAGGAATATTTGATTATTTTGAACAAACGCGAAATTGCAACCCAGGACGATAGGGCATGATTCCCCAAATTGCCAAACATCGAACATTGCCTTCGTTTTAAAGAATTTTATAAATGAATAATTATAAAACTAGCTTAAAACGCATTAATTCGGCTTGAAATAGAATTGGAATATTTAGTTTTAAAAAGTTAGTCATTATAAGGCGACATTTGTAAACCAAGAGGAAAAAAAATGAAAACATAGGATAACATGTATGCATAAAATACGACAATGGACGAATGAAGATAATATATCTTATTTAATCAACTAACAAAACAATTAAATATGATTAATCTAAAAATACAACCCAATTTTCAAGCATGTACGGAGAATAATTAATATAACAATACAAAACAAATAATAAATAATATGCAACGACGATGTATGGCACCATATAAACCAATCAACAAAACATGTACAAAACAAAATGGAATTTAGAAGTCAATGTGGTATAAGACATTTTCGAAAATAATGATGAATTAATGAGCGCGTAATATATAAGTTGACAAATTTGCATAAAAACTAGGGATATATAATTATTGAAATAGATATTATAGAATAAAAGTTTGAATCAAATTATATGAAAAATATTTTAAACACAAGTTCATTTAAAATTGACAATGTACATGATAACTTAAATAATATATAAGACATGAAAGATTATTAAAAAACACGATAAGATATAATACACATAATAGATTTACAAAACATGCATATATAAATAACATTAAAAATAATTATTTGCAAAAACATGGAAATACATACAGGACTAAATTAATTTGGTTATACGTGTTCGAATACATATAAAAACATTTAAATGAGATACTACATAATATATTAAAATAATATGATATAAAGAAGAATTTTCAAATAATAATTTTATAAACACAAAATGGAATTCTGAGTAACTTTACATATATAATTAAATGAATAACAATAGATATTTTAAATAGAAAACCTGATTAGAATAACATAAGTGTTAACATATATAAAAATATTTAAATAAAGAAATTACATAAAAGCGTTAAAATATTTTAAATAAAAAATTTAAAACGATGATTTTATAAAACAAAATAAAACTATTAAGATGGCTCAACACATATGCAAAGACGTGGTGAACTTCAAATAATAAGCATTACTAATCAATGAGCATAATAGATGTACAAATTTGTATAAAATACTTAAAGAAATATTGTGCAAAATGTAGAAATAACATGATAAAAAATTGCAAAATAATTGTACAAATAAAATGGACAAAATCATTTAAATGGATTGACACATATAAAATATTAAATGTGTTTTAAATTAGTAAGTTAGAAAAAGTAAATTAAAATGGAGTTAAAATAAGAGGGACAATTTAAAAATAAAATAAACTACTAGGATTAAAAAAAGGTCCCTTGCACAATACGCGAAAATTTGCAGGGGCTAATGATGAAAATTTCCCTGACCCAAAATGTTGTGTTGAATCGAGGGTTACATTGCAATAGCACACAAACTTTAGGAAAAATTAAAATAAAAAAACTAAAGTTTTAATTGGAATTAATTGCATTGCAACGGAAAAGGGGAGGACCTAACTTGAAATTATCCCTCTCCACTGAAACAAGCGGATCCCAGGGGTAAAGAAAACAAAATCGAGTCGGGCAAGCCATTTCAAGGCTACATACACATGCCCCAAACTGCATCACTTCATGCTGCCAATTTAAGCTTCTTAAAAGCCAAATGTTTTGGCAGAACAATTTGAAAAAGAAAAAAACCTAGAGGTTTGCTCCTATTCGGCCGCCACTCAACCTTCCTTCCAACACCACGATGCCTTTAGATCCCCTTTCGACTTCAATTTCAACGAAGCGAACAGAGATCCATGGCCGATTCGCAAGGTAAGGCTTGCTTTTTCCCCTCCTTTGTTTTAAAATGAAAATGATGAAAACAATCGATGGAAAATAGATAAAAATGATAGAAAGATTAAAAAGACTAAGAAGGATCACCTCTTCAGAAATTATTTTTGAATTTTTCTATTCAGTTTTCGTATAATGTATGTTGTATGCATTTTTGTGTGTGTGTGTGAGAGAGAGAGATTACAATGATACCTGGGGCTTTTATATAGCCGAAAAAAATACAATTGTTTTCGTCTTTTTTTTTTTGCTGTTGTCTCTTTTGTTTTCTTGCAGGTACGGTGCTGGCTATGTGGAGGTGTACGGCGTACGACGTACAGAGGTGCTGGAGGCCAGTTATGGCACAAGGGGAACCTTAGGGTTCCTGAAGATTGCTTGTCCTTTGGGCCAATCGGGCAGATGAAATTTTGGGTCTTGGTTTATTTGTAATATAGGGTCTGTTCAATGCACTTGGGCTTTAAAGACCTGGACTATGGCTTTGTGTTTTTTTTTTGGTGTTATTATTTGATTTAGATTCTTTAATTTGGGCCCGAGCAGAAATTGGGCTTTACACTCAACTATTCTGAAAAAGAAACTACCGAACAAACTAAAAGATCCAGGGAGTTTTACGATTCCTTTCTTAATTGGTAGTTTACATGCATTAGCTGATTTAGGGGCTAGTATCAATATCTTGCCTTTTAAAATGTTCAAGCAACTAGGTCTCGGGAAACCCAAACAGACTAGGATGGGCATTCAATTAGCAGATAAAACTATAAGATTTCCTAGGGGTATTATTGAAGATGTGCTAGTCAAAATCGATAAATTTATATTTCCTATTGACTTCATTGTTTTAGACATAGAGGAGGATAGCAATACTCCTTTAATCCTAGGAAGGCCCTTTTAGCAACTGCTAAAACAATTATTAATGTTGGTACAGGTGAGCTCACGCTTCGCGTACGAAATGAAACACTCACCCTTCAAGCTCGCAATTCTTACAACACATCGGAAATTGAAGGTGATCGTCTAAACCATTCTATTAAAACTGACCACATAATACAACCCACTTTGCAGGAGATAAGTCTGAAGGAAGTACATGAGCCACTCTCAAACAACAGTAGAGGTTCTATTCATGAAGAACGAATGCTACAAGTAAAGGAGCTAGATGAATGGCGAACACATAAACTGATAACACACGATCAACTGAGGAACACCCGGGGTTGAAACTGAGAAACTAGCACGGGCATGCAACACCCCGTGTCCAACACCCGTGGTTTAACCTGTCAAATTAACACGAGCATGGGATAAATTTCAGATGCACCCAAATAGGAAAAACATGAACCACACGGGCATGTGCACCGACCGTGCCACTTGAAAAATTAGAATAATTATCTTATTTTATTTTTCTTTTATTAAGTTTTTAAGATTCATTTGTTTTCCTTTTAAAAACGGCTTACCTTCAGAGTCAAGCTTGCCATCCAGAGTTATCTCCAATACTCGATCTCGCCAATCCAAGAATATCATCCATTCTTAATACAAGATTTTATTATTTAATATCTATCTTTGTACATTGAGGGCAATGTACATCTTAAGTGTGGGGAGTATTTATTTCATTATCAGAAAAATACCTGAATGATTGCCTTGTTCTCTTGAAAAGCTTTCATATCATATTTAGGATAAATTTTAATTAATTTGTGATTTTGATTGCTATATCTTGAATTAAAACATAGAGATTTATGCATTGATTGTTTAAACATTAAGACATTAGAGAATCAAGCATGATAAGTTGATTTTTAGGAATTTAAAATTATAGGTTGTTTCCCCAAGTCTAGGTATTACTTTGAATTGGAATTCACGAGTCTAAACATCAAAAAGCCATAATTTTTGTGAGATTTTTGAGCCTTTTGAGCATCTATTAATTTTTTCATGCTCACTTTTATTATTGCTTTGAGTGCATCAGTATTGAACTGTTATTCTAGAACTTACTTAATTATGCATGTCGAGACCACATCGTTTGATTTGATATATCAAAATGATTAAGGCACTTAGGATTAACCCACTCATGCCATGAAAAGCCTACCTCCACGATTAACCCCTAGTAAACCCTCTTAAGCCTAACAAGCCATTCTTTGTATTAACCTCAATATTAACCCTTAACCCATTATTGTTGAAATCCCCTAAATTAATTTGATTCCTATTTTTGTCGAGATTTGAGTTGAAGAAATTGCTTAGCTATGTTTTACTTGTAATAAGTTAGTCTACGATTATTTAACTTGTTCTTTAAAAAAAAGTTAGGTAATTTTTCAATTCAATCTGATTCTAACCCTTTCTTTCAGCTTGTGACCATACCCCCTAACCAAACCTCATTACAACCTTCTAAAGACCTTTTGATTGATGTATCATCTTAAATTATAGTGGTGGAGATTTGATTTCCATGCAAGCCTATGGTAATGACGTTTCATTATTGACTATTGAGTGCTTCATTTATTGTCCTTAAACACTTGGAGTGATTTGAGTGAATCTGTAGTGAGGATGTGAAACTCTATGGTATTCTAAATTAAAGGTAATTACTTAAATGAAGAGAGACACCTATGTTTGCATGAATAAAATGCTCAACTTGGAATGTTTGGAACTTTTATGTTCTTTTAGTTCTCAATGTATGATTACTTATGGATTAATGTGAGATATTATCAATAAAAATTATAAGTTGAGAAGAATTTATTTTGATTATGAGTTGAGAATTTTGCTTGAGGACAAGCAAATGCTTAAGTGTGGGGGTATTTGATAAACCGTAATTTATAAATATTTTTACCCCATGTTTAACGCATTTTATAGATGATTTTCCATTAGAATTGGTGAATTCAATGCTCCTAATGCTTTAATTTCATGTTTTACACTTAGGAGACCATAAGAGAGCGAAAGGAACGAGAAATGGGCCAAAAACAGAGAAAATGGGCCAAAGTACGAAATCAACACGGCTTGGACCTCCTCACACAGGTAGACCACACGGTCGTGTCAATTTGGTAGGCTCGAACACTACCTGAAGTAATCGAACACGGGCGTGTGCCACGGTCGTGTCCCTGTCGAGCCCAAGTTGAGTCCAAATCAAAAAAGGCTAGTTTTGAGGGCTTTTAGGCATTTCAAAGCCTATAAATACACCCTAGAGGAGGAAGAAAAGGAGACAGAGAATAGGGGGTAAGGAATTACTCCAAGGAAGCCGATTGATTAATCTCAGAAGCCCAATTCATCATCAAGACTAAAGATCTCTCCTCAATTCCTCTTCAAGAATTTTGGGTTTTCTTTATGTTTTGTATTCTTTATTCTTCTGAGATGTTTTCTTATATAGTTATGAACTAAAACCCCTAAATACCTAAGGGGAATGAAACCTAAGATGAATCTTGTTATTATTTTCTGAATCGTATGATAAACATTTAAGTTGTTCTTGATTATGTGTTCTTAATTCTAGTTTTGATATTGTGACAGCCCAAAACTGACCCTAGTCGGGAAGTGGTTTCGGGACCACTAAACCAAGTCATAAAAATAATTAATCGTCATAGTTGATGCTCATTATATGTACATATGCATGTGTGAAAATTTCATGTTTGAATTTTGTTAATTGTAAGTGAATTTTATCAAATAGGACTTATGTGAGAAAATTTAGAAATGTGCTAGGCAAATGTAGAGTGGCCTATTAATGCATGTTGTAGAAATGGTGGGTTTGCATGTCAAATTGCCCAATATTTGAGCTAGTGGCTGGCCATGCTATGAGTGGAAACATGTCACAAACATGTTATGTTAGTGATGTATGTTAGGAAAAATAAAATAAGGAGTATGGGTAATAAAGAAATGGAAAAAGGAAAGAAGGTGTGTGATCCCCCCCATTGCCGTGAGTTGAGGGAAAGAAAACAAAAAAAAAAGTGTGTTCATCCTTTTCATTTCTTTTGGCTGAAAATTCTAAGGAAGAAGGAAGGAGTTCTTGCTCCATGTTTGGTTTAGAAGAGGATTAGGAGGAGGTTCGGCCATACTTGTATCAAGATTAAGGTATGTTTGATGTTGTGCCATGAGATTCATGCATGTTTTTAGTTGCTAGCTTGATGTTCTTATTAGCCCATGGTTCAAATCTTTGCTATGTCATGGGGATGGTATTCGGCCAAGGTGGATTTTGTGTTGATATCATTGCATGCTAAATGTGAAGCTTGTTAATGATACATGGGATGGTGGATTGATGACTCTTGGATTTTCTTTTTAGCATTTTTGAGTGAGACATCAAGTTCTTTGTTTAACCATGACCAAAATTGAAATGGTAAGGTGTTGTGATGCATTCGGCCATGGTAGGATATAGAAGAGAAATAGGGTTGTTGTTAGATGAAGTAGAGTCTAACAAATGAGCTCGTATGTGCATTAGTTGCTAGATGGAAAAGAATCGGCTAGCAAGTTGTGTGCTAAGGCCGAATGTAATTTGGTATATTATGGGTAATGCATGTGTTGAATTAGTGTAAAGGGAGAGGATGCTTTAATAGTGTATATATGTGTATTAGCCAAGTTTTGAACTTGAAACAAATGGTGTTTAGTCAATACAAGTGACCATACTTGTAGAATGTATTAAGTGTTGCAATCGGCCGTAGCATAGATGTGTATGTTCGGCCATTGGTAGCCTATTGATGGCTTTAGCTTGACTTAGAAAATTCGGCTAAGGGGAAATATTAGCTAGTATGTTGAATTCGATTCGTGATTTCGTACATATGTGACTCTAATGTCAAATGTATATATGGGCTAAGTACCTTGAGCTTCTCTTTTGATGTTCGAATGAATTGTATTAAATTGTTTGATGTGATTAAAAATGCGTATGATCATTGTGTATTTGAGCTAAAAGGTGGCCATATGACCTATCAAACTCCTTGTCATAGTCGGCCATAAGCTAGCAAAATGAGACTTTAATAAGTTAAATTTGTTTGAATTAGCTCAAGAGCTTAGGGGACCACAGTTGGATAAGGGAAAGGAAAGAGTGATCGAATAGCCGTTGAAGCCGTTCGACAACATCCGAGGTAAGTTTTCGAGTAATGGAACTTAGATTATGATTTGATTAGATCATGCTCTTTGTGTGTGGCTATTGAGCCGAAATTGCGAGTGTGATAAGTGTCTTGTGTTTGGGTTTTGCTAATGAAAATGAAATACGAATGTGTCATTATTTATTGATAATTGTGCTTGGTTATTCGAATGATGTCCGGGCTAAGTCCCGAAGGCTTTGTGCTAAGTGACTATATCCAGACTAAGATCCGAAGGCATTCGTGTGAGTTACTAATTCCGGGCTAAGCCCGAAGGCATTGGTGCGAGTTACTAAATCCGGGTTAAGTCCCGAAGGCATTTGTGCGAGCTACTATAACCGGGCTAGGTCCCGAAGGCATTTGAACGAGTAGCTATATCCGGTTAAATTCCGGAGGTACGTGATTCGGGAATGAATGATCTTGCTGTAAAAATTTCAGCTAATACGCTTGTGAAATCCCAACAATGAGGTATGTTTCGTATGCGCTCTGAATTAGTTGAGCCCTTACAAATAAGTATTCACTCAGTTGATAAATGAGCTACCGGCCTTTGGCTAAGTTGATCTTTGTGCATGAATATAAGGGTTGGTATGTGAAGTAAGTATGATATTGAGAATTTGTGCATATGAAATTATCTGTTTAGCTACATGAATGCTATACTTTGGTTGTGTCTAAATTCATGACTCAAACTTACTAAGCATTAAATGCTTACTCCGTTTCTTTGATCCTCTGTTTTATAGATTTTGGTTCTTCAGCTATCGGACTCGGGATTTTGAAGTCGAAGTCACCCACACTATCAAAGCTCCTTTCGGTATATGTTTGGTTGAACTTTGAAATGGCATGTATAGGACTACCCTTTTTGTTGTGGGTCATGGACCCCTTTGGATTTGTAAAGTTTTGGATAGCCATGCGAAAATGGCTTATATATGTTTTGAGCAAAATGTTATAGTCATCTTGAATGTATATGTTCATAAGAGGCATGGAAATGTTTGGATATGATTAGCCATTGGAATGGTTAATCATGATCATGCTTTGTGCTATGTATGCAAAAAGGACTAATTGAATCATGGAAACTATGAAATAGGTGAAGTCTACCTTAAAGGCAGATGCTGACAGCAGCAGTGATGTGGATGTGAAAAATCACTAAAAATAGTAGGAATGGAATTAAATAGTGAATAAATTATGTAAACGAACCTTGATGAATCTAATTTCATATGGAAGACACGAAACGGTCATATGAGTTGTATGTTAATAGATATTTAAGTTTTCATGAGACAGGGCCAGAACGGCTTCTGGAGTCCCTGTTCCGACTTTGGAAATTCATTATAAATTGACCAGAGATAATTAGAAGTCATGCCATATATGTACAGATTCCTTTTCGAGTCTAGTTTCTGTAGAAACAAACGGAATCAGTATTGAAGCCCTGTACAAGGAGATAGCTAAGTCGTAATGTGCAAAGGTCAGTGTAGTCAATCCTTGTAACATGGGGGAATTTAACTAATAAACTGTACTAATTGGCCCGACCAAATATTCTAGAAAAAAATTTGTAGATGCATATATGAGTTTAGTTTCAGGGAAAAATCACGAAACTGATTTTTGAGTTGTGGAACTCAAGATATGATTTTTAAGGTGACAGTGACACAGTTAGACGGCTGTCTGGAAATTTTTTTTAATGAACTGTGCAAGTAAGTGGATTAAGCCCGTTAACCCCTCGTGTCCGACCCCGGCGACGGTCTCGGGTACGGGGTGTTACAATTTTATTGGTATCAGAGCTACGGTTTAGTCGATTCTAGGACTACCGTAATACGGTTGGGTCTAGCTATACATGCCATTTTGTGATTATTTGATAGTGTGGTGATTTCTGACAATTGAAAATGTGTTTATTATAGTAATGGATCCCGATCCCGACCGAACGGTAGCTGATGATCTTGAGAGTGTAGCGCCTGCTCCCGCACAAGGGACAGCTCCGGCGGACTCTCAACCTAATGCTAGTAATCCGAATGATGAAGCTAGACAAGCTTTCTATAGCGTGATGAATGATTGGTTCAACCAATACATTCGAACTAATACTACTGTTCCACAACCTCCATTCCCAACAAATACCACCACAAGACCTACAATGCCTCCAGAATCGACCAAATAAGGTCAAATAAGCCCTCGATTAATAGAATCCAAAACACGGCTCTGAATTTAAGGCTATGGATAGCGATGATGCCGAGCAAGCTGAATTTTGGTTGGACAACACTATCCGGGTACTCGATGAGCTATCTTGCACACCCGATGAGTGCCTAAAGTGTACTATCTCCTTGCTACGTGATTCTGCCTACTATTGGTGGAATACGTTGACTTCGTTGTGCCTAGAGAGCAAGTAACTTGGGAGTTCTTCCAAACCGAGTTTGAAAGAAGTATATCGATCGAGATTCATTGACCAAAACGGAAGGAATTTCTTGAACTCAAACAAGGTTCCATGTCGGTTACCGACTATGAACGAAAATTTGTGAGGCTTAGCCGGTACACGCGAGAATGCATTTCTTCAGAAGCTGTGATGTGTAAACGCTTCGAAGATGGACTGAATGATGATATAAAGCTATATGTTGGCATCTTGGAAATCCGAGAGTTTGTGTTACTTGTCGAGCGAGCTTGCAAAGCCGAGGAGCTCAGTATGGAGAAAAAAAAGCTGAGGTGGGAGCAAAGGAGTTTCGTAAGAGGTCTTCGGGGAAGCCCTTCCCACAGTCATCGAAGAAATTTAGAGATGGCTTGGGCCGATCTAGAGACACTTCGGGCTTTTCTAGACGAGATCGCGATCGACCCCCTGTGAGCACACGAGTCACTTCGATCGCCAGTGTTGGAAATGACCGTCAAGACAGAGCTGAATGCCAGTATTGTGGTAAATGGTATTCGGGAAGTTGTAAGTTCCATGACCGCTCCTGATACAAGTTCGGGTCAGCCGACCACTTTATCAAAGATTGCCCGAGATTGTCTGAACAGAATGTAAATCAGAGTGGGAAACCGGGTGCTACCACTGCTCGAGGTAGACCATCTAGAAATACGGGCAATGCTAGTGGTGGTCAGAGAGGATCTAGAGATGCTACGACCAGATCTGAGGCTCGTGCCCCTGCTAGGGCTTATGCCATCAGACGCCGAGGATGCTTCCTCGCCGGATGTTATTACCAGTACTTTTACTCTCTTTGATCTTGATGTGATTGCTTTGATTGACCCGGTTCTACTCATTCTTATATATGCAAAACCTTAGCATCCAAAGAAGACTTTACCTATTGAGTCTATCGAGTTCGTAATTCGGTGTCAAATCCTTGGGTCGTTACGTGCTTGTCGACAAAGTGTGTAAGAAATGTCCCTAGTAATTGAGGTTCTGTTTTCCGCGGACTTGATGCTTTTACCGCTCGATGAATTTGATGTTATTCTTGGTTTGGATTGGTTGACCGTGCATGATGCGGTTGTGAATTGCAAAAGCAAGACTATTGATTTGAGGTGCGCAAATAACGAGATAATCCGAGTTGAGTCTACGGACTTAAAGGGTTGCCACCGTAATATCGCAATGTTGGCCCGTAAATATGTAAGAAAGGGTGCGAAGCATACCTTGCGTATGTACTTGATGATAAGGAGTTAGAAATGAAACCCGAATCTGTGCGGTGGTTTGTGAATACCGGATGTTTTTCCCAAGAATTACGGGTTTGCCACTGCTCGGAGGTAGAGTTTGGTATTGAGCTTGTACAGGACTACGCCAATTTCGATAGCTCCAGATCGTATGGCACCAACCGAGTTAAAAGAATTGAAAGCTCGGTTGCAAGAGTTGACGGATAGAGGTTTTGCTCGACCAAGTTTCTCACCTTGGGTGCACCAAGATTGTTTGTGAAAAGAAGGACGGAACCATGAGGTTGTGCATTGACTATCGTCGGTGAATAAAGTGACGATAAAGAATAAATATCCGTATCAGCGTATTGATGATTTGTTTGATCAACTAAAGGAGCCTCGGTGTTTTCAAAGATAGATTTGAGATCGGGTATTACCATAATTCGAGATTCGGATGTACCCAAAACCGCTTCGTAATCGAGATACGCCACTACGAGTTCTTAGTGATGCCATTTGGGCTCACAAACGCCCCTGCGGTATTTATGGATTTGATGAATCAGATCTTTAGACAGTATTTGGATCGGTTCGTAATTGTGTTTATTGATGACATCTTGGTCTATTCAAGAGATGAGACCGAACATGCTGAACACCTGAGGTTAGTGTTGCAAATTTTACGAGATAAGCAGCTATATGCTAAGTTCAGTAAGTGTGAGTTCTGGTTAAGAGAGGTTAGCTTCTTGGGTCATGTGGTATCTCAGACGGTATTCGAGTTGACCCGAGCAAAATTTCTACCATACTTAACTGGAAGCCTCCGAGAAATATTACTGAGGTTCGGAGCTTTTTGGGACTTGCCGGTTACTTCCGACGGTTTGTAAAAGGATTCTCGATAATAGCCACACCAATGACGAAACTACTTCAGAAAGATGTTAAGTTCGAATGGACGGAAAAATGTCAGAAAAGTTTTGATCAACTGAAAACTTATTTGACTGAAGCTCCAATTCTAGTGTAGCCCGAATCGTGCAAGGAGTTCGTCATTTATAGTGATGCATCCTCGCTGGGTTGGGATGCGATTGATGCAAGAAGGTCGAGTTGTGGCCTATGCGTCGAGACAATTAAAGCCACATGAGAAAAATTATCCGACCCATGATCTTGAACTAGCTGCCATTGTGTTCGCCTTGAAAATATGGCGACATTACTTATTTGGTGAGAAGTGCCATGTATACTCAGATCACAAAAGTCTCAAATATTTGATGACTCAAACAGACTTGAATCTGAGACAAAGGCGTTGGCTTGAGTTGTTGAAAGATTATGAGCTTGTCATTGATTATCACCCGGGAAAGGCTAATGTGGTTGCGGACGCCTTAAGCCGGAAATCACTGTTTGCCTTACGAGCGATGAATGTACACTTGTCTGTTCTATCCGACAATGTGTTAGTGGCGGAATTAAAGGCCAAACCATTATTGATTCATCAAATTTGTGAAGCTCAGAAAGTCGATGATGAACTGGTTTCAAAACGGGCTGAATGTGTTTCGAATATGGAATCAGAGTTTCAAATTGATAATGACGATTGTTTGAGGTTTAGAAGTCGGTTGTGTGTTCCAAGAAATTCAGAACTCATTTCGATGATTCTGAACGAAGCTCATTGTAGCTAAATGTCAATTCACCCGGGGAGTACTAAAATGTACAACGATCTGAGACGCCAGTTTTGGTGGCATGGTATGAAACGAGACATTTCTGATTTTGTTTCGAAGTGTTTAATATGTCAGCAAGTAAAGGCGGAACATCAAGTGCCTACGGGTTTACTTCAGCCGATCATGATACCGGAATGGAAATGGGAACGAGTCACGATGGATTTTGTATCTGGGTTGCCAGTGTCGGCAAGTAAGAAAGATACAATTTGGGTCGTTGTTGATAGATTGACTAAGTCAGCTCACTTTATCCCCGTACGCACGGATTTTTCAATGGATAAATTAGCTGAAATGTATGTTTCTCAGATTGTGAGATTACACGGGGTACCTATTTCTATCGTGTCGGATAGAGATCCGAGATTCACCTCACGATTTTGGAAGAAATTGCAAGAAGCTTTGGGTACCAAGCTGCATTTTAGCACCGCTTTTCATCCACAAACCGATGGTCAATCCGAGCGGATAATTCAGATACTTGAGGATATGTTGAAATGTTGCATCCTCGAGTTTAGTGGTTCATGGGAACGGTATTTACCTTTGATTGGATTTGCTTACAACAATAGTTTTCAGTCAAGTATTAAGATGGCACCTTACGAGGCTTTGTATGGTCGAAAATGCCGTACGCCATTGTTTTGGACCGAGCTCGGTGAAAGTAAAATTTTCGGAGTTGATTTGATTAAAGATGCTGAACGAAAGGTAAAAGTAATCCGTGAAAGTCTGAAGGCAGCCACAGATCGCGAGAAGTCGTACGCTGATCTGAAACGAAAAGACATTGAGTATCAAGTGGGAGACAAAGTGTTCCTTAAGGTATCGCCTTGGAAAAAGATACTCAGATTTGGCCGTAAGGGCAAATTGAGTCCGAGATTCATTGGGCCGTATGAGGTCTCCGAACGAGTTGGCCCGGTAGCATATAGGTTGCTTTTACCCCCTAAACTTGAAAAGATTCACGACGTCTTTCATGTTTCGATGCTTCGACGTTATAGATCTGATCCGTCGCACATAATTAGTCCATAAGAGGTTGAAATTCAATCCGACATGAGTTATGAAGAAGAACCGATTCGTATCCTAGCTCGTGAAGTGAAAGAGTTGCGAAACAAAAGGGTTCCGCTAGTGAAAGTGTTATGGCTCAAACACGGAATGGAAGAAGCTACTTGGGAAACCGAGAACTCTATGAAAGAACGATACCCAAACCTATTTACCGGTAAGATTTTCGGGGACGAAAATTTCTTAAGTGGGGGAGAGTTGTGACAGCCCAAAACTGACCCTAGTCGGGAAGTGGTTTCGGGACCACTAAACCGAGTCATAAAAATAATTAATCGTCATAGTTGATGCTCATTATATGTACATATGCATGTGTGAAAATTTCATGTTTGAATTTTGTTAATTGTAAGTGAATTTTATCAAATAGGACTTATGTGAGAAAATTTAGAAATGTGCTAGGCAAATGTAGAGTGGCCTATTAATGCATGTTGTAGCAATGGTGGGTTTGCATGTCAAATTGCCTAATATTTGAGCTAGTGGCCGGCCATGCTATGAGTGGAAACATGTCACAAACATGTTATGTTAGTGATGTATGTTAGGAAAAATAAAATAAGGAGTATGGGTAATAAAGAAATGGAAAAAGGAAAGAAGGTGTGTGATCCCCCCCCATTGTAGTGAGTTGAGGGAAAGAAATCAAAAAAAAAGTGTGTTCATCCTTTTCATTTCTTTTGGCTGAAAATTCTAAGGAAGAAGGAAGGAGTTCTTGCTCCATGTTTGGTTTAGAAGAGGATTAGGAGGAGGTTCGGCCATACTTGTATCAAGATTAAGGTATGTTTGATGTTGTGCCATGAGATTCATGCATGTTTTTAGTTGCTAGCTTGATGTTCTTATTAGCCCATGGTTCAAATCTTTGCTATGTCATGGGGATGGTATTCGGCCAAGGTGGATTTTGTGTTGATATCATTGCATGCTAAATGTGAAGCTTGTTAATGATACATGGGATGGTGGATTGATGACTATTGGATTTTCTTTTTAGCATTTTTGAGTGAGACATCAAGTTCTTTGTTTAACCATGACCAAAATTGAAATGGTAAGGTGTTGTGATGCATTCGGCCATGGTAGGATATAGAAGAGAAATAAGGTTGTTGTTAGATGAAGTAGAGTCTAACAAATGAGCTCGTATGTGCATTAGTTGCTAGATGGAGAAGAATCGGCTAGCAAGTTGTGTGCTAAGGCCGAATGTAATTTGGTATATTATGGGTAATGCATGTGTTGAATTAGTGTAAAGGGAGAGGATGCTTTAATAGTGTATATATGTGTATTAGCCAAGTTTTGAACTTGAAACAAATGGTGTTTAGTCAATACAAGTGACCATACTTGTAGAATGTATTAAGTGTTGCAATCGGTAGTAGCATAGATGTGTATGTTCGCCATTGGTAGCCTATTGATGGCTTTAGCTTGACTTAGAAAATTCGCTAAGGGAAATATTAGCTAGTATGTTGAATTCGATTCGTGATTTCGTACATATGTGACTCTAATGTCAAATGTATATATGGGCTAAGTACCTTGAGCTTCTCTTTGATGTTCGAATGAATTGTATTAAATTGTTTGATGTGATTAAAATGCATATGATCATTGTGTATTTGAGCTAAAAGGTGGCCATATGACCTATCAAACTCCTTGTCATATTCGCCATAAGCTAGCAAAATGAGACTTTAATAAGTTAAATTTGTTTGAATTAGCTCAAGAGCTTAGGGACCACAGTTGGATAAGGGAAAGGAAAAAGTGATCGAATAGTCATAGCCGCCGTTCGACAACATCCGAGGTAAGTTTTGAGTAATGGAACTTAGATTATGATTTGATTAGATCATGCTCTTTGTGTGTGGCTATTGAGCCGAAATTGCGAGTGTGATAAGTGTCTTGTGTTTGAGTTTTGCTAATGAAAATGAAATACGAATGTGTCATGATTTATTGATAATTGTGCTTGGTTATTCAAATGATGTTCGGGCTAAGTCCCGAAGGCTTTATGCGAAGTGACTATATCCAGACTAAGATCCGAAGGCATTCATGCGAGTTACTAATTTCGGGCTAAGCCCGAAGGCATTGGTGCGAGTTACTAAATCCGGGTTAAGTCCCAAAGGCATTTGTGCGAGCTACTATAACCGGGCTAGGTCCCGAAGGCATTTGAACGAGTAGCTATATCCGGTTAAATTCCGGAGGTACGTGATTCGGGAATGAATGATCTTGCTGTAAAAATTTCAGTTAATACCCTTGTGAAATCCCAACAATGAGGTATGTTTCAGATGCGCTCTGAATTAGTTGAGCCCTTACAAATAAGTATTCGCCAGTTGATAAATGAGCTACCGCCTTTGGCTAAGTTGATCTTTGTGCATGAATATAAGGGTTGGTATGTGAAGTAAGTATGATATTGAGAATTTGTGCATATGAAATTATCTGTTTAGCTACATGAATGCTATACTTTGGTTGTGTCTAAATTCATGACTCAAACTTACTAAGCATTAAATGCTTACTCCGTTTCTTTGATTCTCTGTTTTATAGATTTTGGTTCTTCAGCTATCGGACTCGGGATTTTGAAGTCGAAGTCGCCCACACTATCAAAGCTCCTTTCGGTATTTGTTTGGTTGAACTTTGAAATGGCATGTATAGGACTACCCATTTTGTTGTGGGTCATGGACCCCTTTGGATTTGTAAAGTTTTGGATAGCCATGCGAAAATGGCTTATATATGTTTTGAGCAAAATGTTATAGTCATCTTGAATGTATATGTTCATAAGAGGCATGGAAATGTTTGGATACTATTAGCCATTGGAATGGTTAATCATGATCATGCTTTGTGCTATGTATGCAAAAAGGACTAATTGAATCATGGAAACTATGAAATAGGTGAAGTCTACCTTAAAGGCAGATGCTGACAGCAGCAGTGATGTGGATGTGAAAAATCACTAAAAATAGTAGGAATGGAATTAAATAGTTAATAAATTATGTAAACGAACCTTGATGAATCTACTTTCATATGGAAGAAACAAAACGGTCATATGAGTTGTATGTTAAGAGATATTTAAGTTTTCATGAGACAGGGGCAGAACGGCTTCTGGAGTCCCTGTTCCGACTTTGGAAATTCATTATAAATTGACCAGAGATAATTAGAAGTCTTGCCATATATTTACAGATTCCTTTTCGAGTCTAGTTTCTGTAGAAAGGAACGGAATCAGTATTGAAGCCCTGTACAGGGACATATCCAAGTCGTAATGTGAAAAGGTCAGTGTAGTCTATCCCTGTAACATGGGGGATTTTAACTAATAAACTGTACTAATTGGCCCGACCAAAAATTCTAGAAAAAAATTTGTAGATGCATATATGAGTCTAGTTTCAGGAAAAAATCACGAAACTGATTTTTGAGTTGTGGAACGCAAGATATGATTTTTAAGGCGACAGTGACACAGTTAGACCGCTGTCTGGAAATTTTTTTTTAATGAACTGTGCAAGTAAGTGGATTAAGCCCGTTAACCCCTCGTGTCCGACCCCGGCGACGGTCTCGGGTACGGGGTGTTACAGATATCCCAGGATACTGATTCAAGACAAGCTCTTATTTAGAGGAGGAATAGACCATGACAATCAGTACATTTGTCATAATTAAGCGAAGTTGATTGCACGCCTAGGCATAGGGTGACAAGATTTTGCCGGATTAGGGTGAAACCTAATAAGGGGATCCATAGATCGAGTTAATGCAACCCTAGAGTCTTAATTAGAGAAAGTCTCGGTTATTCAATCTATGGATTAGACGTTATTAGTCTTGAATAGGGATAATAACATAACTTAGGGATCTCTACGGAACAAGTTGAATGAATAAATCATCTGATTCGGAGCCAGAATAACAAGTAAAGTCTAGGTGGATTGTTCCTTACGTATTGTCTTAAGTTAATCGATTTTTACCAAAAGCAATTCCCAGTTCTTTTCTCTGTGCATTCTTAGTTTAGATAATTAGTCAATTAAAACAAAACCTCTTTATTCTTAGGCTAGATAATAAAAAGACAGTCATTACTAGTGCTTTTAGTTCCTTTACGTTTGACAATCCGGTCTTGCTAAAACTATACTACTGTTCGATAGGTACACTTGCCTACATCGCGATAATAGTTAGTTCAAGAACGAGTAATTATAAATATTTAAAACCTATCACAAAATCACGCGATCAACACTTCTTGCTCAAAAAGTGATTCTGAGTCAGTAGTAGCGTCACTCATGACATTGATATCCAAGGACCTATTATAGGTACAAAAATATACAAAGAATGAATGAATTTAAGAATTACTGTTTGCATGGTATGATAATGAAGGAATGATTGAAGAAAGTCTAAAATGACCAAGATAATTTCTCCGACGAAAAGAATAAAACAAATACTTGTGGAAAGAATGAAAGAATATTTGCTCAAAATGATAGCGAAAATGTACTTCATTGAAATAATGATGTTTGAACATGGGCCTATTTCACAAAGAAATTCTTATTGCCTCTAGGCTTAAAGCAACAAGATTGTTTTGAACATTACTCTAACTAAGCTCTAAATACTACAGGAATGTCCTTTGCAGTCTAGTTGCCTAGAACATTCCCAGATTCATAAGGACGAATATCTGACAAGGTCCCTTCTTCAATTACTTCTTTGAATATGGCATTGATGTGAATTGTAACACCCCCTAATCCCAAACCATCACCAGAATAGGGTTACGAGGCGTTACCGAACATATTGGTTAATTTACAAACAATTCATGAATAAACAACAAATATATTAAAATTAAATCATTAAATCTCTTGTATGAACCCTCGAGGCCTAAATCATGTATTATAAATGAATAGGGACTTATTCAAGTACTCCAGAAATTTTTCGTAATATAATAATTATTATTTTTAAAAAAAATTCAATATAACCCCTTTAGAAACATCTAACCTTCCCTGCAATTTCAAATTTGCAACCAATTCAACACAACAACAACTCAACAAATACAATCTTCATCCAAATCACATTCTTTTCATAACAATATCACTAATCCTTATTTTATCTAACATTATATCCATTCATACTTTCAAGTAGTATTTAAACATCTCAATTAATTTCCATTCATATCATGTATCAACTTATATTAACTTAACTAATATATTCATGAGTTGATACAAAACATAGTCATATAAGCTCCTATACATGCCATATAAACCATTTAAAGTATTTATAACAAAATCTACCGGAAAATCGAGATAGTGTGACTTGAGCATGATGATCCGATCCTCTGACCCTCCCGTTAATCTACAAAGAGCAATAAACATTGCAAGTAAGCTGACTATAGCTTAGTAAGTTCGTCGGCTTAAACTATAAACCTTACCAAATATTAGTTTCCAAAATTCAAATCATATGGACGTTTCAAGTAAGTTACTTTCATCCTGTAAGTCATAATCTCATTTTAAAAATAATTTACTTAATTGAGCTAAAAAATAATGATAACATTACTTACATTTCTTTTTCCACACATTACAATTACGACTTACCAACTTGTCCATTTAAGGAACGACTTATTTAATTTGAGTACATCGTGATCTCAAGCTTCAAGTCTAATCAAGCACATAAGTTCTAAACGAAGCTGAAGGCTAATCAAGCACATAAGTGCTAAACGGAAGTAGAAGGCTACAATCAAGCTCACAGAGCTAAACTGAAACCCCAAAAGGGTTAACTGAAACTCATATGAGTTAACAGAAGCTCGTAAAAGCTAAACAGAAAGCAAACACGAGAATTCACAACAAACGCTAAATCTCAGTTTACTTGAGTAATTTACCGTCAATTCATCTTTTTCATTGAAAGATCGTACTCATTTCTTGCGTTCTGTTCCTCCAAAATACTCAGTTCAATTTCA
Source organism: Gossypium arboreum (assembly GCF_025698485.1). Taxonomy (NCBI): domain Eukaryota; kingdom Viridiplantae; phylum Streptophyta; class Magnoliopsida; order Malvales; family Malvaceae; genus Gossypium; species Gossypium arboreum. The sequence continues at coordinate 124,619,237 of NC_069080.1, forward strand.
TAACTTTTGTACGCAATTTACTTATTTTAAACAATTAACATACATAAATATTAATCACCATTCATAAAATAATATTGAAATTTAATAATTTAACCGTACGAACTTACCCGGAACAATTTGCAGTAGTTGTAGAGATTTCTGGAGCTATTCCGAAATTTTCTCTTTTCCTCGTTTATCCTTGATTTCTTGATCTATAATATAAAATATTTCACTTATCAGTATTGACTTCACATTCATTCTATTTCACATCCTTAATGTTTATAACCCGCTTATAAGTTACATTATCTGCAATTTCACTATTTATCTATATACATTCAATTCTGTCTATCCATGTCATAGTCACTAAATTATTTTTATCTTGAGCTACAGAACTCCAAATTAGGATATGCTAATTTTTCTTGAAACTAGACTCACATATCTTCTTATCATAAAATTTTCAGAATTTTTGGTTTAGCCAATAAGTACAGTTTATTCTTTAAAGTCACCCCTATTCTGCTGTCTGACAGTTTCGACCCTTCTTCACTAAAAATTAATTATCTCCTCGTACAGAACTTGGATGATGTTCCCATTTGTTTCTCTTGAAAATAGACTTCTTCAGGATTCTATACATATAAATTTAAGCCCCTAATTATAATTTTTTATGATTTTTCAAAGTCAGAACTGGGGAAACCGAATTCATTCTGAGTTTGTCTCACAAAATTGATTATATCTTATGATTTACAAATCCATTGCTTACACCATTTCTTCTATGAGAAACTAGACTCAATAAGCTTTAATTTCATATTTTTTTCATCTTCTAATTCGATTTATAAAATTTATGGTGATTTTTCAAAGTTAGTCTACTGCTGCTGTCCAAAATTGTTTTAGTGCAAACTGTTTATTACCATTTTTCCCCTAAGCTTTTAATAAATAACATTTTCGTCCCTACTCAATTACCCTCTCAATTGAGCTGATTTTTCTCAATTAATACTTTTCCTAGACATTATAAGTTATTTAACAACTATTAAAATTTAGAATTTCCACATAAAACCTTAACTTCAAACTCTTTCACCATTAGGTCCCAAACGTTCACTTTTTATTCAATTCTTTCAATAAAATCAGCATATAAACAATTTAAAGCTCTAATTCCATGCTAAATCATCATATACTTCCATCACATATTCATAGAGACTTCCATTTTCTTTTATAGAATCAAAAACTAATGAATTCAACAAGTGGACATAGTTGTAAAAGCCATAAAAACACAAAAATTTCAAGAAATAATCAAGAATTGAACTTACTTGCAGTAAAAATATGAAAAATCAGCTTAAGAAAATCCTTCTATTGTGTTTTTTGCTGATGAGAATGCAGAAAAATAAAGAGAGATCTAGATAATTCCACTCTAGTCCTAGCTTTATTAAGTAAATTTTGCAATATTCCAATTTTGCCCTTAATTCATCAATTTTCCTGCTGATTTCATGCCCTTTGCCGTCCAACCCAAATAGACCTTGGGTCTATTTGCCTTTTAAACCCTCTTTCTTTTATCATTTAAGCTATTTAATCATTTCCCATAATTTTACATTTGTTACAATTTAGTCCTTTTTATTCAATTAATTATCAGAACTTTAAAATTTCTTGACGAAACTTTAATACTAACTTATTAACACTCTATAAATATTTATAAAAATATTTATGGCTCGTTTTAAAATTTTCAAACTCTGGATACCTCGTTTTCAATTCTAATTTTTTTAAAATATTTATTTCTAATACACTATTCGCTATTTCAAAAATTTTCCTAACTTCACATTTAACTTATATTCACTAAATTATTAATATTTTCTACTCATTTGTCGGATTTAGTGATCTCGAATCACTGTTCCGACACCACTGCAAATTTAGGCTATTACAATTCTCCCCCTTTTAAGAAATTTCGTCCTCGAAATTTGTTACTTGAAATTAGGTTCGGATATTGTGATTTCATTGATTCCTCTGTTTCCCAGGTTTCTTCCTCCACACCATGTCGATGCCACAACACTTTAACTAATGGTACCTTTTTATTCCGCAGTTCTTTAATTTCTCGAGCCAAAATTTTCACTGGTTCTTCTGAATAAGTCATATCTGACTGAAGCTGAATTTCTGTATGTGGAATCACATGTGAAGGGTCTGATCTATAACGTCTCAGCATAGACACATGGAACACATTATGAATCTTCTCAAGCTTTGTAGGTAAAGCTAACCGATATGCTACAGGGCCGACTCTTTCAATAATCTCGTATGGTCCAATAAATCTTGGACTTAGTTTTCCTTTTCTGCCAAATCGTAATGCTTTTTTCCACGGCGACACATTTAAGAACACTTGATCACCCACATTAGACTCTATTTCTCTTCTTTTCAAGTCAGCATATGATTTCTGAAGATCCAAAGCAGCTTTCAGACAATCTCGGATAATCCGAACCTTTTCTTCAATTTCTCGAATTAAATAGACCCCCACTAACTTGGATTCACTCAATTCTAACCAATGCAATGGAGTCTTACATTTTCTTCCATATAAAGCTTCAAATGGCACCATCTTTATGCTGGTTTTGTAACACCTTGAATTTGGGCCTAGAAGTTTTGGGCCTTGAGCATGGGAGCGGTTGAAGGCAGCTTTTAATATTTTGTTGTGCATGTAAATTTTGTTAATGAAGGCTTGTTTTAATGGTTAAGTATGCTGAGAAGTGTTGGAGAAGTCTTGGGTTCAAACTTGGACTCTAGTAAAAATTTAAGGTAGATCAACCACAGGTGTAGTAGGTAGGCCTTAAGAATATTGTTGGAGAAATTGTGACACAAAAGGAGTGTGGTGTAGTGGCAAGGTGACGCCACTTAGGGACAAGGAAGTGACGCCATAGAGGAAGCAAGGGGTCCAAGGTTCAAGTCTTGGCTCTTGCAATATATTTTGGTTTTCTTTTCAATAAATCTAGAAGCAAGTAGGTGCGCTTTAAAGTTTAATGTGTTGGATTTATGACACAAATGAGTTGGTGGCCTAGTGGTGATGGCGTGAGTTGGCATATAGGAGGACTTTGGTTGAATCCTTGGCATGCAAAGGTTGATTATTTTGCTATGTTGGGATGGCAAGAGTTGGTGTTGAATTTAAACTCGATGATGGAGGGATCCCACATCGGTAAGCTAACATAGGAGTGGATGCTGGTGGCTTTAAATAGAGAGAACTATGAGGAGAGCAAAGGTACCTTTCTTGGTGATCCCTTCGCGTTATGGCGTGCTCGTTTGGGTTGGGCATCGGCTAGAAGTGCTCGGAGCGCGGATTAACTCCAGTCTCCTATCAGGTGTGTATTTCTCACTACTCTAGCTGTAGGATGGCTGCTTCGGGCCGCGATGGGCCGAAAGGGGCCATGTGGGCCCAATGGGCCTACGAGCCCAATTGGATAAGTTGTTTGATTGTGTAGTAAATATTGGACTAGGTTAGGTGAATCTTATATCTGTGGTTAGATTTGGGCTAAAAGGGTCACACGAGTGTGTGGGCCCATTTGGGCCGAGAAGGGCTTTAGGCCCATTCGTATTATTATCCCTGTTTAGAATACTTTAGTTTACCAAATTACTAAAATGCCATCGACTTGCAAAATTACCAAAATACCCCTGGCTTGTAAAATTACCAAAATACCCCTGGTTTGTAAAATTACCAAAATACCCATGATTTGCAAAATTACTAAAATACCCCTGTAGGGTAAAATTATCGAAATACCCCTATAGGGTAGAATTACCATTTTGCCCCTAGGGTGTTAAATGACTATTTTGCCCTTGTGGGCAAGTGACTAACTTGGACTGTGTGATATAGACAACTTTAGAGGAGCAGCGAGGCTTGGAGTATCGACTTGGATAAGCTTGAATCGTATTATTGGACCCTGTGAAGGTAAGCAACTTATGGTCAATAAGGGTTCTTTGGCCGAATAAGGTAGGGTGGATTTTGAGTTTGTTAAGCATAACTTGTACGCTAAAATGGTGATGAATAATTGTAGGACATCGTAAGGGATCTCAAGAGCGAATGTCATGAAAATGTGTGTGTATAGAACACCCTTTCTTAGTTCAATTCGGCAAAAGCCGAAGTACCAAAATTTCGGCATTTTATGGGCTTGTGAGTATGCGAATGCTCTCAAGACATGGAGAAATTGTTAGATCTAGCACCGCAAGGTGGTAAGTAAGTTCGTGTGACATCTTAACGTACTTCGGAAAAAGAGGGCCTCGATGGGCCAAAATTGGGCCCAATGGGCTTACGGACCAATATGGGTAAGAGATGGGCAAATTAGCCTGTTAGTTAGATGGTGGAACCAAACTGCATAAAACTGTTGAAAATTACTGAAGTAGCTTGTGTAGTTGCTGAATTACGAAAATTACCCCTAAAGTGCGAAATTATCGATATACCCCTAGGGTTTAAATTGGCTAAACTGCATGATTGATTAATACTGTATGTTACATGATATGCTTTTATTAATATCTGTTGTATGGGATTGGGGTATTGATGGAGGAAGTATTGAAAGTGGTTCATCCACGTACTAGAGGCTTTGCCTCAACTTACTGATATTTGAGTGCGTTCTTTTTAACTGTGGAGTGTAAATTTGGGTGGGTTGAGATATTCCCCACATGGAGTGTAGGGCTGGTACGGGGACTGTGTAGCGGTTGGTAGGTTGAGTAGTCTCCCCAGATGGGCTTGCATGCATCACTGCTATTGTTACCTATGCTACTGAACTGGGCCTATGGGCCACATTGTTATGTAAAAAGGGCTAAGGCCTTGCATCAGATTCGAAAAGGGCTTTGGTCCACTGTATCTTATTACTGAATAGGGCTTAGGCCCAATAGGCTCGAGCTGATTTGGGCTTTGGATGGGTTTCTGTATACACTGAGTTTTCCCAAACTCACCCCTCTCTCCTTCCATCCTTGCGGTGAGCCTTAGTTGGTGGACTTGGAGTCAAGGGATTCGAGATGTACGCATTTTACGCAAATTCGCTTTCTTCGGTGAACTAGATTTTCCATATTTTTCGTTTCTGGTTTTGGGTTTTTTTTTTGTAATAAGGCCGCTAATTATTTTATGGTTTGGGTTGTTTCTTTATTATTTAACTCTATTATGATAAAACTGAACTATGATAATTAAGGGAATGGATTAGGTCTAGGACGCGTTTTCAAAAACGTTAAGTGATTTCAAAATAACACGAATACAAGTAAGACTTCCGCTAAGCAAACGTTTTCAACCTTAATCACTTTCTTAAGATGGACATAATCAAATGGTTTTCTCAAGATTATACGAGATGTTAAAGTGTGGCAATGGCGGTGTGCATGTCTAGGATTGGATCCGAAGGGAGCTTGGTACTTAGCGATCGTGAGTCACCTCCTCTTCTTCCTGGTTTCCTACGGTGCATGACTTCCATTCACTTTAACCTACTTTTAAAAGTGTCTTTACAACACCAACTAAGTTTTCCAACTAAGTAATACGGATTGTTTTGAACGCTTCGATGTGGCGCATCAGATCCGGTCATAACGTCTAGGCCGGGTTTGGGGTGTTACAGGTTTGATAACTGTTGTTGTAAGCAAATTCAGCCAGTGGTAAATACTTTTCCCAACTACCACCAAACTCAAGTATACAACATCTCAACATGTCTTCCAAAATCTGAATTACCCACTCTGATTGCCCACCAGTCTGAGGATGAAAAGCGGTACTAAAATTTAGCTTTGTGCCTAAAGCTTCCTGTAGTTTGCTCCAAAACCTCGAAGTAAACCTTGGATCTCGATCCGAAATAATGGATGTTGGAACCCCATGTAACCTCACAATCTCAGAGATATACAGTTCTGCTAACTTCTCCAATGGAAAATCCATTCTGACGGGAATAACATGTGCTGATTTTGTCAATCTATCGACAAATACCCAGATTGAATCTTTCTTCTTCGGGGTTACAGGTAACCCAGATACAAAATCCATCATAACATGTTCCCACTTCCACTTTGGAATCATAATAGGTTGTAATAAACCCGTTGGTACCTGATGTTATGCTTTCACCTGTTGACATATTAGACACTTTACTGTAAACTCACAAATTTCCCTTTTCATACCAAGCCACCAATACATCTGTTTCAAATCACAATACATTTTTGTACTTCTAGGGTGAATAGAATACCTACTACTGTGAGCTTCAGAAAGAATATCATTTTTCAAGTCTAAATTATTTGGAACGCAAATTCTTTTACGATAGTATAACATACCATTCTCATCAATGTTATACTCTGAATCCTGCTTGTCTCGAGCTATTTATTTCTTTAATACCAACTTTGAATCTTCATTTTGCAACTCCCGAATTCGTTGGAGAAATTCAAGTTTGGCTTTCAATTCCACTATTACAGATCCTTCTTCACTAACAGACAAATGGGCATTCATTGACCGGAGTGCAAACAAAGATGATTTCTGACTAAGTACGTCAGCAACTATATTAGCCTTCCTCGGATGGTAATTGATAACAAGGTCATAATCTTTTAATAACTCAAGCCATCTTCTCTGTCTCAAATTCAACTCTTTCTGCGTCATCAAATACTTCAAACTTTAATGATCTGTATACACATAACATTTTTCACCATATAAATAATGTCTCCAAATTTTCAATGCAAAAACAATTGCAGCCAACTCAAAATCATGCGTAGGATAATTCTTCTCGTGTGATTTTAACTGTCCAGAAGCATAGGCCACCACTTTTCCCGACTGCATTAGCACACAACCTAAACCATCCAAAGATGCATCATTGTATACAACATATGGCACACCTAATTTTGGTTGAGTCAACACCAGAGCTGTTGTCAACATCTTCTTCAACTGATCAAAACTTTGCTGGCATTCATCCGACCACACAAACTCAACATTCTTCTGTAGCAATCGTGTTATAGGTGAAGCAATCATTGAAAATTTGTTAATAAAACGGTGATAATATCCAGCTATACCTAGAAAACTTCGTACTTCTGTTACATTCCTTGGAGTTTTCCAATTTACCACTACAGATACTTTACTCGGATCTACTCGGATCCCTTCAGCTGAAACAATGTGACCGAGAAATCCAACCTCATGTAGCCAAAATTCACATTTGCTGAATTCTGCATATAATTGTTTTTCTCGTAAAGTTTGTAGCACTATCCTTAAATGTTGAGCATGCTCGGGTTCTGTCTTTGAATAGATCAGTATATCATCAATAAACACAACTACAAATCTATCCAAATAAGGCTGAAAAATCTGATTCATTAAGTCCATAAATGCAGCAGGGGCATTAGTTAAACCAAAAGGCATTACCAAAAACTCATAATGACCATACCAACTTCTGAAGGCAGTTTTCGGCACATCACATTCTTTAACTTTCAGTTGATAATATCCGGATTGAAGATCTATTTTTGAAAACACGGCAGCACCTTTCAACTGATCAAACAAATCATCAATGCGAGGCAAAGGATATTTATTTTTAATTGTAACCCTGTTCAGCTGCCTGTAGTTTATGCACAGCTTAGAGATCTGTCTTTCTTTTTCACGAACAAAACTGTACACCCCAAGATGACATACTCGGTCTAATAAACCCTTTGTCTAGTAATTCTTGTAACTGTGTCTTCAGCTCTTTTAACTCAGCTGGTGCCATACGGTATGGTGTCACTGATATAGGAGCTGTCCCTGGTACCACATCAATCAAAAATTCAACTTCTCGATCTGGTGGTAAACTCGGTATTTCTTCAGGAAATACGTCAAGAAATTCATTAACAACCTGCAACTGTTCTAGTTTTGGTTCAGATCCTCGAGTATCAAGGATGTAAGCTAAAAATACCTCATTACCTTTCCGCATTAACCTCTGAGCCGGAAAAGCTGAAATAATTTTAACAACATCATTTGAATTCTCAGGCTCAATAGAAAGTATATCACTTGTTTGACGTTTCAAACTGATCCGTTTCTCATGACAATTTACCACAACATCATATTTTGTCAACCAATCCATTCCCAATATAAAATCAAATTCCCGAAAAGGTAGCAACATTAAATCAGCAGGGAACTCACAGCCTTTTATTTTCAGTGGACAATTTAGGCACACTAAATTTACTATCACCCTTTGTCCTAACGGATTAGTAACTTGAACATCATATTTAGTTGGTTCAACAGACAATTTCTTTTCTAATGCTAATACTGTGCAAATATAAGAATGTGTAGAACCTGGGTCAACTAATGCATATACAATATCATCAAAGAGATAGAAAATACCAACAATAACGTCTGGAGCCGTGGCTTCTTCAGATGGAGTATGTACGTGCTGGTGCTCTAACCTCTGATCGAGCAACAGAATCTTCTGCACTCGAGCAAGTAGCTCTTACAGCACTACTTTGACTTGCACATTTACTTCTCTAAGAAGTAGCCATCTGTTTCTCCTTTTGTTCTTCTTCATCTTTTTGTAACAGAGGACAATTCTGGATAAAATGATCAGTGGCTCCACATTTGTAGCAAGCTCCTATTTTACCTCTGCATTCACCCAGGTGGTATTTTCCACAGTGTTGACATTTAGACCTGGGAGTATTTTGTACACTGGCTTCACTAGCAACTGATCTGATTGATATTCCATGACCAGGTTGAGTTACTCTAGTCTTCGATCGTTCAAGTACCGATGTAGCTCGAATGGAATCCTCCTTAAACTTTTTAATCAGAAATGTTGAAAATGATTTGGAGGAGCTTCTTTTATAAGATTCTTTATTTCTTCTTTCCCGTTGCATCTTTCTGTTGTACACTTCTTCCATCTTTTGAGCTCGATCTGATAAAACAACAAATTCTCGAATTTCTGTACCACCTATCATCATTCTGATTTCATCATTCAGACCTTCTTCAAATCGAACATATATGTCTTTCTTTGTAGGAACAATCTCTCGAGCATATCTTCTAAGGTATACAAACTCCCTCTCGTACTCAGCTACTGTCCGATTTCCCTGTCGAAGATCAAGAAATTCTCTCTTTTTCTTTTTTAAATATCTTTTACCAACATATTTCTTTTTAAACTCGACTCGGAAAAATTCCAAAGTAAGTTTCTCGGCTGGTACCACAACTTCTATTGTCTCCCACCAGTGATATGCTTCTTCTTTTAACAAGGAAACAGCATACCTTAAATAATCATCAGGAGAACAAGCCATTTCTTTAAAAACTCTTATCGTGGTCTGCAACCAATACTCAGCTTTTACTAGATCATCATCTGACCTGCCCCGAAATTCTTCAGCCCCAAATTTTTTGAGTTTTTCTACCTGAGTTTTTCCGAGGGCACTACTGGTGGTACTGTAGGGGGAGGAGGTTGCTGGGTCTGATTCCTTTCCTGCATCCTCTCATTATACCACTGATTCTTTACTCCAATAATCATGTTTCTAAGTTCTTTCTCTCGCATCAAGGAAATTGGAACATCACTACTTGTCCCTTGTTTATATGTTTGTACTCTACTATTTGCTTCTTCTTGTTCAGCATGTTCAGGCCTATCCGACATCTTTACAATCTATTAAAAAACAAGGGTTAAAGCGGATCATACACATCACACTATCACAGATTTATATGGCATGTATTCCTAAACATTTTACACATCACGTCTATTCTGAGAATTGGCTAAACCGGGCTCTGATACCAATAAATGTAACACCCACTAATCCCAAACCGACGCCAAAATAGGGCTACGAGGCGTTACCGAACATATTGGTTAATTTACAAATAACTCATAAATAAACAACAAATATATTAAAATTAAATCATTAAGTCTCTTTTATGGACCCTCGAGGCCTAAATCATGTATTATAAATGAATAGGGACTTATTCAAGTACTCCGGAAATTTTTCGTAATACAATAATTATTATTATTATTTTAAAAAAAAATTCAATATAACCCCTTTAGAAACATCTAACCTTCCCTGCAATTTCAAATTTTCAACCAATTCAACACAACAACAACTCAACAAATACAATCTTCATCCGAATCACATTCGTTTCATAACAATATAACTAATCCTTATTTTATCTAACATTATATCCATTCATACTTTCAAGTAGTATTTAAACATCTTAATTAATTTCCATTCATATCATGTATCAACTTATATTAACTTAACTAATATATTCATTAGTTGATACAAAACATAGTCATATAAGCTCCTATACATGCCATATAAACCATTTAAAGTATTTGTAACAAAATCTATCGGAAAATCGAGATAGTGTGACTTGAGCGTGATGATCCGATCCTCTGACCCTCCCGTTAATCTAAAAAGAGCAATAAACATTACAAGTAAGCTGACTATAGCTCAGTAAGTCCACCGGCTTAAACCATAAACCTTACCAAATATTAGTTTCCAAAATTCAAATCATATGGACATTTCAAGTAAGTTACTTTCATACTGTAAGTCATAATCTCATTTTAAAAATAATTTACTTAATTGAGCTCAAAAATAATGATAACATTACTTAGATTTCTTTTTCCACACATTACAATTATGACTTACCAACTTGTCCATTTAAGGAACGACTTACGGATTTGAGTACATCGTGATTTGAAACCCGAAGTCTAACTGAAGCACATAAGTGAACGGAAGCCCGAAGGCTAACTGAAGCTCACCAGAGCTGAACTGAAACCCCAAAAGGGTTAATTGAAACTCATATGAGTTAATGGAAGCTCGTAAGAGCTAAACAAAAAGCAAACACGAGAATTCGAAACAAATGCTGAATCTTGGTTTACTTGGGTAATTTACCGTCAATTCATCTTTTTCACTGAAAGATCATACTCATTTCTTGTATTCCATTCTTCCGAAATACTCAGTTCAATTTCATAACTTTTGTATGCAATTTACTTATTTTCAACAATTAACATACATAAATATTAATCACCAATCATAAAATAATATTGAAATTTAATAATTTAACCGTACGAACTTACCCGGAACAATTTGCAGTAGTTGTAGAGATTTCTAGAACTATTTCGGAATTTTCTCTTTTCCTCGTTTATCCTCGATTTCTTGATCTATAATATAAAATTTTTCACTTATCAGTATTGACTTCACATTCATTTTATTTCACATCCTTAATGTTTATAACCTGCTTACAAGTAACATTATCTGCAATTTCATTATTTATCTATATATATTCAATGTTGTCTGTCCATGTCATAGTCACTAAATTAATTTTATCTTGAGCTACAAAACTCCAAATTGGGATCCGATAATTTTCCTTGAAATTAGACTCACATATCTTCTTATCATAAAATTTTCAGAATTTTTGGTTTCGCCAATAAGTACAGTTTATTCTTTAAAGTCACCCGTATTCTGCTGTCTGACAGTTCTGACCCTTCTTCACTAAAAATTAATTATCTCCTTGTACAGAATTCAAATGATGTTCCCATTTGTTTTTATTGAAAATAGACTCATTCATGATTTTATACATATAAATTTAAGCCCCTAATTATAATTTTTTATGATTTTTCAAAGCCAGAATAGGGGAACCTGAATTCATTTTGACTTTGTCTCACAAAATTCATTATTTCTCATGATTTACAAATCCATTGCTTACACCATTTCTTCTATGAGAAACTAGACTCAATAAGCTTTAATTTCATATTTTTTTCATCTTCTAATTTGATTTATAATATTTATGGTGATTTTTCAAAGTTAGTCTACTGCTGCTGTCCAAAATTGTTTTAGTGCAAGCTGTTTATTACCATTTTTCCCCTAAGCTTTTAATATATAACAATTTCGTCCCTATTCAATTAGCCTCTCAATTGAGCTAATTTTTCTCAATTTACCTAGGCATTATAAGTTATTTCACAACTATTAATATTCAGAATTTCCACATAAAACCTTAACTTCAAACTCTTTCACCATTAGGTCCCAAACATTCACTTTCTATTCAAATCTTTCAATAAAATCAGCATATAAACAATTTAAAGCCCTAATTCCATGCTAAATCATCATATACTTCCAGCACATATTCATAGCAACTTCCATTTTTCTTTCGTAGGATCAAGAACTAATGAATTCAACAAGTGGACCTAGTTGTAAAAGCCATAAGAACACAAAAATTTCAAGAAATAATCAAGAATTGAACTTACTTGCAGTAAAAATATGAAAAAACAGCTTAAGAAAACCCTTCTATGGTGTTTTTTTCTAATGAGAATGTAGAAAAATGAAGAGAAATATAGATAATTCCACTTTAGTCCTAGCTTTATTAAGTAAATTTTGCAATATTCCAATTTTGCCCTTAATTCATCAATTTTCCTGCTAATTTCATGCCCCTTGTTGTCAAGCCCAAATAGACCTTGGGTCCATTTTCCTTTTAAACCCTCTTTCTTTTATCAATTAAGCTATTTAATCATTTTCCATAATTTTACATTTGTTATAATTTAGTCCTTTTTATTCAATTAACTATCGGAACTTTAAAATTTCTTGACGAAACTTTAATACTAACTTATTAACACTTCATAAATATTTATAAAAATATTTATGGCTCGTTTTAAAATTTTCAAACTCTTGATACCTCGTTTTCGATTCTAATTTTTTTTAAATATTTATTTCTAGTACACTATTCGCTAGTTCAAAAATTTTCCTAACTTCACATTTAACTTATATTCACTAAATTATTAATATTTTCTACTCATTTGTTGGATTTAGTGATCTCGAATCACTGTTCTGACACCACTGAAAATTTAGGCTATTACATGAATATTTTTCAACATTTCTTTAATGTCTTTTTTCTCTGACGTCCTTCGTTCGGGATGAATAATCCCTTCTGATATAAAAGTCTTCGATATGTGAGGGATTACCATGGGTTCTGATCGTGTGATTTCGTGAAAGGTTTTAAATATTTATAATTAATCGTTCTTGAAACTAACTATTATCGCGATGTAGGCAAGTGCACCTATCGAACAGTAGTAATAGTTTTAGCAAGACCGGATTGTCGAGCACAAAGGAACTAAAAGTACTAGTAATGACTGTCTTTCTATTATCTAGCCTAAGAATAGAGAGGTTTTTGTTTTAACTAACTAATTATCTAAACTAAGAATTCACAAAGAATGGAATTGGGGAATTGCTTTTGGGGAAATCAATTGAATGAAGATAATACCTAAGGAAAAATCCACCTAGACTTTACTTGTTATTCTGGCTCTGAATCGGATGATTTATTCATTTAACTTGTTTCGCAGAGATCCCTAAGTTATGTTATTATCCCTATTCAAGACTAATAACATCTAATCCCTAGATTAAATAATTCAGACCTTTCTCTAATTAACACCCTAGGGTTGCATTAACTCGATCTATGGATCCCCTTATTAGGTTTCACCCTAATCTGGCAAAATCTTGTCACCCTATGTCTAGGTGCGCAATCAGCTCTGCTTAATTATGACAAATGTACTCTTAGACAGGGTCTATTCCCCCTCTGAACAAGAGCTTATCTTGAATCAATATCCTGGGATATCAAAACAAGAATTAAGAATACATAATGAAGAACAAGTTAAATATTTATCATACAATTCAAAAAATAATAACAAGATTCATTTTAGGTTTCATTCCCCTTAGGTATTTAGGGGTTTTAGTTCATAACTAAATAAGAAAACATCTTAGAATAATAAAGAACACAAAACATAAAGAAAACCCAAAACTATTGAAGGGGAAATGGAGGGGAGATCTTCAGTCTTGATGGTGAATCCGGCTTCTGAGATGGATCAATTGGCTTCCTTGGAGTAATTCCTTACTCCTCATTCTCCGTCTCTCTTTTCTTCCTCCTCTAGAGTGTATTTATAGGCTTTGGGATGCCTAAGAGCCCTCAAAATTAACCTTTTCTGAATTGGACTCAACATGGGCTCGGCAAAGACACGCCTGTGTGACACGTCCATGAACGATTACTTCAGGCCATGCTCGAGCCTGCCAAATTGACATGGCCGTGTGGTTTACCCGTGTGAGGAGGTCTAGGCTGTATTGATTCGTACTTTGGCCCATTTTCTCCAGTTTTGGCCCGTTTCTCATTCCTTTCGCTCTCCTATGCTCTCCTAAGTATAAAACATGAAATTAAGGCATTAGGAGCATGGAATTCACCAATTCCAATAGAAAATCATCCATAAAAAGCGTTAAACATGGGGTAAAAATATGTATAAATTACGGTTTATCAAATACCCCCACACTTAATCATTTACTTGTCCTCAAGCAAAATTCTCAACTCATAATCAAAATTAATTCTTCTTAACTTATAATTCCTATCGATAATATCTCAAAATAATCCATAGGTAATCATACATTGAGAATTCAACTAAAAGAACATAAAAGTTTCCAACATTCGAAGTTGAGCATTTTATTCCGAAAATATAGGTGTCTCCCCTCATCTAAGTAATTACCTTCGATTCAGAATATCACAGAGTTTCACATCCTCAGTAATGATTCACTCAAATCACTCAAGGTGTTTAAGGACAATAAATGAAGCACACAATAGTCAATAATGAAAAGTCATTACCATAGGCTTGCATGAAAATCAAATCTCCACCACTGTAATTTAATATGATACATTAATCAAAAGGTCTTTAGAGGGTTGTAATGAGGCTTGGTTAGGGGGTGTGGTCACAAGCTGAAAAAAAGGGTTAGAATCGAGATTGAGTTGAAAAATTACCTAACTAGAAAAATAGCTAGTTATCAATTATGTACAACAGAGCTTTTCTCAGAATATGGAATTTAAGTTCTTTAGCTTAGAAGATTATTACTACTAATATGTATACATGTTTTTTTTTAAGAACACATAATTACAAAGTAGAATAAAACATAGCTAAGCAACTATTTCAATTCAAATCTCAACAAAACAAAAAAGTGGCTCAAATTAATTTAGGGGATTTCAACAATAATGGGTTAAAGGTTAATATTAAGGGTAATACAAGAAATGGCTTGTTAGGCTCAAGGGGGTTTACAAGGGGTTAATCGTGGAGGTAGGCTTTTCATGCCATGAGTGGGTTAATCCTAAGTGCCTTAATCATTTTGACATATCAAATCAAATGGTGTGGTCTCGACATGCATAATTAAGCAAGTTCTAGAATAACAATTCAATACTGCCACACTCAAAGCAAAAAGTGTGCATGAAAGAATTAATGGATGCTCAAAAGGCTCAAAAATCTCACCAAAATTATGGCTTTTTTATGTTTAAAACGTATGAATTCCAACTCAAAGTAATCTCAAAGTAATACCTAAACTTTGGGGAAACAACCTAAGATTTTAAATTCTTAAAAATCAACTTATCATGCTTGATTCTCTAATGTCTTAAGGTTTAAACAATCAATGCATAAATGCCTATTTTTTAATTCAAGATATATCAATTAAAATCATCAATAAATAAAAATTTATCCTAAATATGATATGAAAGCTTTTCTAGAGAACAAGGTAGTTATTCAGGGATTTTTCTGATAATGAAATAAATACCCCTCCACACTTAAGATGTACATTGCCCTCAATGTACAAAGATAGATATTAGAATAAAAATAAAAAAAATAATATAGGGAGAGAAGTGAAACTTTCTGTATGATGAATTCCTTGAACTAGAGTTTTAGAGAGTACTCGGTTCGAGAGTGGAGGAGGATACTCCGGTGGTCGTAGAGGTTCATTTGTCCATAAGTCTTGCGCCAAAAGAATATTATATCTAGTAGTAGCTATGGTCGTGGTCGATTAGGACATGGCACTTATGGAGAACCTTTCCCGGTGGTGTTTTTTAGTTCCTATACGATGATGAGCTTAAGAGCTCTATATAACTGTGATAAAATAAGGAACTTTTTAGGAGATATAAGGAAGAATAATTACTCATAAAGAAATAACCGAAATTGATAGTTAAAAATAAAATTCTAAAATCTACTAAAATTAAAAATAAAAAGTAGTTTTAATAAAAATTAAAAATATAAAATAATAAATAAATGTTTCTAAACATCTTCATTGCTGGATGGTTTGTGAGGTGGGACTGGCGATGAGATGTGGAGGTGTTGACAAATCTGCTATAGAGTAGCATCAATGTTGTCAAATCGTTGAAAACACTGTTGCTCAAATCGAGTGAAGCGCTCAGAGATGACAGCATATGAAGCCGCTGCATGAACTGGACGAGAGGGTGGTGGTGGCTGAGTCGGTGGGTCCTCATGCTGTGGAGGGACATCATCAGGAATATCCCCATAGGCCTCCTCATCGGTAGATTAGGCGAGACGATATTAGGGAGGGTAGGTTCCTCGACGCCTCTCGATCATCCTTATGCTAAGCATGCTCGAGATGCCTTGTGGAGACATCTAGCCGGTGAGGGTAAGGGATGATTCTTGGGTCGCAGTGTTGAGAAGCCCGAAGTGTCGAGCCAAGCGAGTAACATAAGGGCCAATGGAGATGACCCCCTTCTTGTGCCGCTCCGTCTGGTGCTGAATTGCGAGGGCAATGAAATAGGAAAGGTCGATGACGTGCCCGTGTGACATACATCATAAGAAGTAGGCATCATGAGTGTTGACGATGCCAGTGCTCTCTCGCCTCCCTGTAATCGTGTGAGCCAAAATAGAGTGTAGGTACCTCAGAGATGGAGGGAGAGCCGATGCCTTGGAGCGACTCGGATTGTAGGTGGCCCCACTTGGTACTAGTGCGTCCCAGCATCATGAAGGAGAGCAATGGATATGGCGATTGAGAGTATCGAAGTCATTCTCCTTCATGAATTTCTCTGTATGTAAACCCAGTGCAGCACCAAACTCTGGGATGTTTAGCTGGAGAACTAACACGTCGAGGCGAAACTGGACCATGCCAGGATCATCGTAGTTCCTCATTACATTTTGAAGATGGAATGTTGAGCATAGTTCCATCATGAGCTCGAGGTATGTTGGTTCGATGATCCCAAAGAATACCTCCCAAGGGTCGGTGGTTGAGAGGGCCCGAATCGCATCTGCTAACTAAACTTGTTCTACGGCAGCCCAATCTATACAGTGGCCCGTAATTAAAGGTCGAGCCCGAAAGATTTGGAAAAATTCTTCCTGAGGCCCATGGGGGAACTGCAGGAGAGGGTGACGAATTTCCGTGGTTGGACCCGCGAAAGATGACGCTCCCTTCCTCTTCTTCGAAGCAGGGACAGCGGCCTTCTTTCCTCGTGAAAACGACATTATAAACCTGTAATATAAAGAATAATAATAATAGTTAAACGAATTTCAAAAAGTAAAAAGTCATGAATTTAAACTACTATTTTAGCCAAAACTACTAATATGAAGCAAACTTAACCAAAAGAACTATGAGAATGAGAATAGTAATGTCATGGATATGGGGTTTTCCTAATAAGTCAATTTAACATGAAATGTATGATAACTAACCTAAGCATGCAAATTAAATGATAAACATTGGCATGGTAATAGCATGAGAATGAGCATAGTAATGGGTATGAGGTTTTCCCAAGAACTCAATTTAACACGAAATGTATTATAACTAACCTAAGAATATAAATTAAATGATAGAATAATGAGCAAAATGAAAAATAGTTCAAAAGAAATGAAGATTATGTTGATAACAAGCATTAGAAAGAAGTAAAATAGAAGTGAAAGAAGTAAACAAATGCTAAGGGAGAGAGATTGAGTGTCAAAAATGGAGTGGGAAGCGGCGCACGGGTGTGGCAGGGAGGGCGTGTGGATTTGCAGCAGCTAAGGTTAGGGTTTTTGAATGGGGAAAAAAGTGAATAGTGCAGGGTATTTATAGATTTTGAGGCACACGGCCAAGGAACACGCCCGTGTTCCCCAATTTCAGCCCGTGTGATTCTCAAATTTTGAAATTGGGCGCGTCTGACATTTCATACATGCCTGTGTTCCTTGGGCGTGTTGTAACACCCCAAACCCGAGACCATCGCCGGTGTCGGACCCGAGGGTTAACAAACCAAGTTCACATGTTTTTGCCCACCAATTTGACATTTCCAGTCAGGCTGGAAAACTGCGTCACTGTCGCCTTAAAATCATATCTCGAGTTTCAAAACTCGAAACTGGTTTTGTAAATTTTCCTGAATTTAGACTCATATATCCATCCATGGATTTATTTCTAGGATTTTGGTCGGGCCAATTGGTACAGTTTATTAGTTAAAGTTACCCTGTTACAGGGATCGACTGCTCTGACCTTCGCGCGGTATAACTTGAATATCTCTCTGTACAGGGCTTTAATGCTGGTGTCGTTTGTTTCTAATGAAACTAGACTCAAAATGGAATCTGTACATATAAGGTATATCTCCTAATTCTTTTGGATAATTTATAGTGAATTTTTAAAGTTGCGACAGGGAACCCAGAAACCATTCTGGCCCTGTCTCACAATAGCTTTAATATCTCTTAACCTGTAACTCCTATGACCGTTTCGTTTCTTCCATATGAAAATAGACTCATCAAGGTTCATTTACATAGCTTATTCACTATCTAATTCCATTCCTATGAATTTTGGTGATTTTTCACATTCATGCCACTGCAGCTGGCAGCATCTGTTTTAAGATAGGACTTACCTATTTGGTGGTCTCCATGATTCAACTAGCCTTACCATACATAGGTTCATATATGATCATTTTAACCATGCCTATGGCTGATCATATGACCAACATTCCCATTTCCAAGCCATAGCCACATCATGACACAAAATATATACATACAACCCGCAATTAGTCTAAGTTCATGCTTCCCTTTTCGAGCCATTTTCGCACGGCCGTACATACTTACATTACAACATATTTAACAAACAAGGGTAGTCCTATACATGCCATCTCAAGTTCAACCAAAATTTATACCAAAATGGAGGCTTGATAGTGTGGATGACTTCGACTTCAACGATCCCAAATCCGATTGCCTCGGCGAAATCTAGAAAACTAAGAGCCAAAGCAACGGGTAAGCATTTTTATGCTTAGTAAGTCTCAAGGAATATAATGAACTATAAATTTACAGCAATACATTCACATAGCCAAATGCATCATTTCATTAATACACATTCTTACTTCATACTTCATCATTATATAAGTTCGCAAAGCATCAATCAATTCAATAACTGAAATTCATTAGTCGATTGAGCGAATGTTGCTCAAACACGTCGACTTTCCAATGCACATATAACGTACCTTATCCTTTGGGCTTTCCGAGTGTACTAATTAAATTCATTTCGCAACCAACACTCACCTCCAGCCCAAGATTCTTGAATATAACCGGATTTAATCACGTGCACAAATGCCTTGGTCTTAGCCGGATAGAGTAACTTCAGACGAATGCCTTGGGCCTTAGCAGGATATAGCCACTAGCACAATTGCCTTGGTCTTAACCGGATATAATTTCCAGCATAGTTGTCTTCGGCTTAGCCCGGATATCATTCAATTTCTCATGCACACATACATCAATAATCATTGGACATACATATTTCATTTTCAGTTACTAAGGCTCAAACACAATTATAATCATTAGCATATTCGCCGGGACTTAGCCGGGTGGAATTCAAATACTCATACACACATAATCAATAATCATACACATCCATATTTCATCTCACATAATTCAAGTAAGGTCACTTCTTGAGGACTTACCTCGGATGTTGTCGAACGGCTTTTTCGGCTATTCGATCACCTTTTCCTTCCCCTTGTCCAATTGTGGCCCTCTTAGCTCTTGAGCTAATTCAAACAAATTCAATTTATTAAAACCTCATTGTGCTTGCTTATGGCGAATATGACAAGGATTTTAAATGGTCATATGGCCACTCTTTAGCTTGAATACACAATGGTCATGCACATTTTATACTACATCAAGCAATTCAATACAATTTATTTGAGCATCAAGGAAATGCTAAGGCCTTCAATAGGCTACCCAAGGCCGAATATTCATGTACATGTTGAGGTCAATTTTGCACTTAATACCTCACAAAAACAGCATGCAATCTACTAATTAATGCTTTGCACATTGTGGCCCAAAACTTATAATATAGCATCAAGCACTTATATGTGTGCTAGGCCGAATTGTGCTTGCAATTTCACAAGCATTCTTCCACATTTTCTTCTTTAAATCAATATATTCATCACTTAGTTCATAACCAAACATAATGTGCAATCATATATATGCATATATGAGCATGGCCGAATTTTCAAGGTGTCCATAGCCATCCAAAACACAAATTTTTAACTAACATGCAAGAAGCATGAATCATGCTCAAGAATGCATCATGGCCGAATATGACAATCATGCTCCTTTTCAACTTTAATCATGATAAAACAAAGAAAACTCAAAATCTTACTCATGAATAGAAAATCCATCATTGCATGCATCATCATCAAGCTTCACACTTAGCATGCAATGGCTTTATCACCATAACAACTTTGCCCAAATACCATTTCCATGGCATAACAAAGATTTGAGCCATGGCTAACATGCACATCAAGTTAGTAACCAAGTCATGCATGAAACTCCAAACACAACCTCATACATACCTTAATCTTGGTACAAGTATGGCCAAATCTCCTTCTAGTTCTCTTCTAAACCAAAAATGGAGCAAAATCCCTTTCTTCCTCCTTATGATTTTCGCCAAAAGATGAGAAAGGATGAACAAATTTTTTTGTTTTCTCTTCTTGGTTGCACGGCAATGGGGGAATGCTACTCTCTCACACACATTTTTTTTTCATTCTTTTCTTACCCATGCTTATTTGTTTATGATTTCTCCCTAATGCCCAACAAAACATGTTTCATGACACGTTTAGCCCATATCACTTTGTCATGGCGGCCATCATTTGTAAAAAAGGAAATTTGACATGCAAGTCCATTATTTTGCATGCATGCTTTAATTAGTCATCACATATTTCCCTATCGTACTTTCAAAGTTCACTACTAAGTCCTTTCTTATAAATTAGCACCTAATTAATAAAAATCGAGACACGAAATATTTACGCATACCAATTCCACATACAATAAGCACGGAATATAACACTTAATTATTCTTGTGGCTCGGTTTCGTGGTCCCGAAACCACTCTCCGACTAGGGTCACATTCGGGTGTCACAACTCTCCCCACTCAAGAGATTTTCGTCCCAGAAAAGCTTACCGTAAATAGGTTCGGATATCGCTCCCTCATAGAGTTCTCGGTCTCCCAAGTAGCTTCTTCTATCCGTGCTTGAGCCATAACACTTTCACTAGCGGAACCCGCTTGTTTCGCAACTCTTTCACTTCGTGATAGGATACGAATTGGTTCTTCCTCATAACTCATATTAGCTTGAATTTCAATTTCGATGGACTAATCACGTGCGTTGGATCGGATCTATAACGTCGAAGCATCGACACGTGGAAGACATCGCGAACCTTTTGAGTTCGGGGCAAAATCAAACGATATGCCCTTTGGACCGACTCGCTCGATATCTCATATGGCCCAATGAACCTCGGGCTCAACTTGCCCTTACGGTAGAACACGAGTATCTTTTTCCAAGGCGATACCTTGAGAAACACTTTATCACCCACGATACTCGATATCCTTACGCTTCATATCCGCGTCACGACTTCGACGATCGAAGGCTATCTTCAAACTTTCACGGATTACTTTCACTTTCATTCAGCATCCCTAATCAAATCCACCCGAAAATCTTGCTTTCACCAAGCTCGGTCCAAAACAATGGTGTACGGCATTTACGCCGTACAAAGCCTCATAAGGTGCCATCTTAATGCTCGATTGAAATTTGTTGTTGTAGCGAATTCAATCAACGGCAAATACCGCTCCCATGAACCACTAAACTCGAGGACGCAACATCTTAACATATCCTCAAGTATCTGAATTACCCGCTTCGGATTGACCATCGGTTTGGGGTGAAAGGCGGTCTTGAAATGCAACTTGGTACCCAAAGCTTCTTGCAACTTTTTCCAAAACCGCGAGGTAAATCTCGGATCTCTATCCGACACGATAGAAATAGGCACCCGTGTAATTTCACAATCGAGAAACGTACAATTCCGCTAATTTGTCCATTGAAAAATCCGTGACGACGGGGACAAAGTGGGCCGACTTAGTCAATCGATCTACCACGACCCAAACCGCATCCTTCTTACTTGCGACAATGGCGGTCCGGATACAAAGTCCATTGTGACTCGATCCCATTTCCACTCGGGTATCGTGATTGGTGAAGTAATCTGAAGGCACCGATGTTCCGCTTTCACTTGTTGACATATTAAACATCTTGAAACAAAGTCGAAGATGTCTCGCTTCATACCATGCCACCAAAATCGGCGTTTCAAATCATTGTACATCTTCGTACTCCGGGTGGATTGCCATTTGGCTACAATGGGCTTCATTGAATTATCGAAATAAGTTCAATTCCTTGGGACACACAGACGACTTTTGAACCTCAAACAATCGTCATCGTCGATTTGAAACTCCGAGTCCTCGTTCGAACACACGCAGCCCGCTTTTGCAACCAACTCGTCGTCGACTTTCGAGCTTCTCGAATTTGGTGTGTCAATAGTGGTTTGGCTTTCAATTCAGCCACTAACACCTTCGTCGGATCGGACGAGACAAGTGCACATTCATCGTCGTAAAGTGAATAACGATTTACGACTCAAGGCATCCGCAACCACATTCGCCTTTCGGGTGATAATCAATGATCGTTCATAATCCTTTAACAGCTCAAGCCAACGTCTTTGTCGCGAATTAAGTCTCTTTGGGTCATCAAATATTTGAGACTTTTGTGATCCGAGTATACATGGCACCTTTCACCAAATAAGTAATGTCGCCAAATCTTTAAGCGAATCGATGGCGCCAATTCGAGATCATGAGTCGGATAATTTTTCTCATGTGGCTTTAATTGCCTCGACGACAGGCCACAACTCGACCTTCTTGCATTAATACGCAACCTAACCCAAGTAGAGAGGCGTCGCTATAGATAACAAACTCCTTGCGGACTCGGGTTGCACTAGAATTGGGGCTTGATCAAATAAGTTTTCATTGATCGAAGCTTTTTGGCATTTCTCCGTCCATTCGAACTTAACATCCTTTTGGAGTAAGCCGTCATCGGCGTGGCTATCGTTGAGAACCCTTTACAAAACGTCGGTAATAACCAAGCAAGCCCCAAAAAGCTTGAACCTCGTAATATTTCTGGAGGCTTCCAATTTAGTATGGCTGAAATTTTATTCGGTCGACTCGAATACCCAATGCAGATACCACATGACCCAAGAAGCTAACCTCTCTTAACCGAACTCACACTTGCTGAACTTAGCATATAATTGCTTGTCCGTAAAATTTGCAAAGACTAACCGCGGTGTTCAAAGATGTTCGGTCTCATTTCTTGAATAGACCAAGATGTCATCAATGAACACGACTACGAATCGATCCAAATATGGTCTAAAGATTCGATTCATTAAATCCATAAATACCGCGAGGGCATTAGTGAGCCCAAAGCGGCATCACCAGAACTCATAGTGACCATATCTCGTTCGAAGGCGGTCTTGGGCACGTCTCAATCTCGGATTCGCAATTGATAGTAGCCCGATCTCAAATCTATTTTCGAGAACACCGAGGCTCCTTGAGCTTGATCGAACAAGTCATCAATACGTGGCAAGCGGATATTTGTTCTTTATCGTCGCTTTGTTAAGGCGACGATAGTCGATCACGATTGCATGGTTCCATCCTTCTTCTTCACGAACAGACCGGCGCACCCCAAGGCGAAAAACTCAGGCGAGCAAAACCTCTATCCACCAATTCTTGCAATCTGAACTTTCAACTCCTTTAATTCCGTTGGGGCCATACGACACGGAGCTATCGAAATTGGAGTGGTACCGGTACCAATTCGATGCCAAATTCTATTTCGAACAGTGGTAAACCGGCAATTCTTGGGAAAACATCCGGTATTCACAAACCACGAGCACAGATTCGGGTTTCTTCTCGATTCCTTGTCATCGAGTGCGTCGCAAGGTACGCCGCACCCTTTTCTTACATATTTCGGGCCAACATCGGCGATATTACGGTGGCAACCCTTTAAGTCCGTGGACTCAACCCGAATTATTTCATTATTCGCGACTTCAAATCGATAGTCTTGCTCTTGCAATTTACAACCGCATCGTGCATGGTCAACCAATCCAAACCAAGAATAACATCGAACTCATCGAATGGCAAAAGCATTAAGTCCGCCGGAAAACAAGAACCTCGGAACACTAGGGGACTTTTCTTGCACACTTTGTTAACAAGCACGTAATGACCCAAGGGTTTGACACCGAATTACAAACTCGAGAGACTCAATGGGCAAAGTCTTCTTTGGATGCTAAGGTTTCACATATATATGAATGAGTAGAACCGGGGTCAATCAAAGCAATTACATTTGTATTGAAAAGAGTGAAAGTACTGGTAATAACATCCGGAGGCGGCATCCTCGGCGTGCGCGTATGGCATAAGTCCTAGCAGAGCACGAGCCTCGGATCGATGGTAGCATCTCTAGATCCTCTCGACCGCCAACGACATTGCCCATATTTCTAGGTGGTCTACCTCGGCGATGGTAGCACCGGGTTTGCACTCGACTTGCATTACATTCATGCATCCTCGGGCAATCCTTCATAAAGTGGTCGGCCGATCCACACTTATAGCAGAGCGATCACGAAACCAACAGCTCCCGAATGCCATTTGCCACAATGTGGACACTCGCCCTCTCTCGGCGATCATTTCCGCCACCGCGATCGAGGTGACTTCGTGTGGTCACAGGGGTCGATCGCGTCCTCGTCTAGAAAAGCCCAAACGCCTCTAGACCGGCTCGCATCATCTCGAAATCTCTTCGATGCTTGTTGAAGAGACTTTCCGAGGACCTCTTCGAATTCTCCAATCCCCACATCACTTTTTGTTTCTCCTTTCTAAGCTCTTGACTTTACAAGCTCGCTCAACAAGTACTACGAACTCTCGTATCTCGAGAATGCCAACAAACATCCTTATATCATCATTCAGCCCATCCTCGGCGTTTACATAATAGCCGGACGAAATGCATTCTCGCAGACGGCTAAGCCTCACAAACTTTCGTTCGTAGTCGGATAGCGGACATAGAACCTTGCTTAAGATCAAGGAATTCCCTCCGCTTTTGGTCGATGAATCTCGACTAATATACTTTTTGAACTTCGGTTAGAAAGAATTCCCAAGTCACTTGTTCTCTAGGCACCACGAAGTCGAGTACTCCACCAATAGTAGGCGGACTCGCGTAGCAAGGAGATGGTACACTTTAAGCACTCATCGGTGTGCAGGATAGCTCATCAAGCACCGGATAGTGTTATCTAACCATAATTCAGCTCGCTTCGGCATCATCATCATCCGTAGCCTTAAATTCAGTGGCCCCATGTTTTCGAATCCTATCGATTGGGGCTTACGACCTTATTTGGTCGATTCGGAGGTATTATAGGTGCGGGGTTGCATTAAATCGGGAATGGAGGTGGTGGAACAACCGTGTTGGTTCGAATGTATTGATTAAACCATTCGTTCATCACACTATAAAAGGCTTGCCTAGCCTCGTCATTAGGATTATGGCCATAGGTTGAGAGTCATGGCGTTGTCCCTTGCGCGAGCAGCGCCACACTCTCCACATCATCAGCTATCGCTTCGGTTGGGATCGGGATCCATTGCTATAAACAAACATGAAGTCAAATTGTCGAATTCATCACACTATCGATTCATCATTTAATGGCATGTATAGCTAGACCCCAAACACATCACGGTAGTCCTAGAATCGACTAAACCGTGGCTCGATACCAATAAAATTGTAACACCCCAAACCCGAGACCATCGCCGTGTCGGACCGAGGGTTAACAAACCAAGTTCACATGTTTTTGCCCACCAATTTGACATTTCCAGTCAGGCTGGAAAACTGCGTCACTGTCGGCTTAAAATCATATCTCGAGTTTCAAAACTCGGAAACTGGTTTCGTAAATTTTCCTGAATTTAGACTCATATATCCATCCATGGATTTATTTCTAGGATTTTGGTCGGGCCAATTGGTACAGTTTATTAGTTAAAGTTACCCCTGTTACAGGGATCGACTGCTCTGACCTTCGCGCGGTATAACTTGAATATCTCTCTGTACAGGGCTTTAATGCTGGTGTCGTTTGTTTCTAATGAAACTAGACTCAAAATGGAATCTGTACATGTAAGGTATATCTCCTAATTATTTTGGATAATTTATAGTGAATTTTTAAAGTTGCGACAGGGAACCCAGAAACCATTCTGGCCCTGTCTCACAATAGCTTTAATATCTCTTAACCTGTAACTCCTATGACCGTTTCGTTTCTTCCAAATGAAAATAGACTCATCAAGGTTCATTTACATAGCTTATTCACTATCTAATTCCATTCCTATGAGTTTTGGTGATTTTTCACATTCATGCCACTGCAGCTGGCAGCATCTGTTTTAAGATAGGACTTACCTATTTGGTGGTCTCCATGATTCAACTAGCCTTACCATACATAGGTTCATATATGATCATTTTAACCATGCCTATGGCTGATCATATGACCAACATTCCCATTTCAAGCCATAGCCACATCATGACACAAAATATATACATACAACCCGCAATTAGTCTAAGTTCATGCTTCCTTTTCGAGCCATTTCGCATGACGGCCGTACATACTTACATTACAACATATTTAACAAACAAGGGGTAGTCCTATACATGCCATCTCAAGTTCAACCAAAATTTATACCAAAATGGAGGCTTGATAGTGTGGATGACTTGACTTCAACGATCCCAAATCCGATTGCCTCGGCGAAATCTAGAAAACTAAGAGCCAAAGCAACGGGTAAGCATTTTTATGCTTAGTAAGTCTCAAGGAATATAATGAACTATAAATTTACAGCAATACATTCACATAGCCAAATGCATCATTTCATTAATACACATTCTTACTTCATACTTCATCATTATATAAGTTCGCAAAGCATCAATCAATTCAATAACTGAAATTCATTAGTCGATTGAGCGAATGTTGCTCAAACACGTCGACTTTCCAATGCACATATAACGTACCTTATCCTTTGGGCTTTCCGAGTGTACTAATTAAATTCATTTCGCAACCAACACTCACCTCCAGCCCAAGATTCTTGAATATAACCGGATTTAATCACGTGCACAAATGCCTTGGTCTTAGCCGGATAGAGTAACTTCATACGAATGCCTTGGGCCTTAGCCGGATATAGCCACTAGCACAATTGCCTTGGTCTTAACCGGATATAATTTCAACATAGTTGTCTTGGGCTTAGCCCGATATCATTCAATTTCTCATGCACACATACATCAATAATCATTGGACATACATATTTCATTTTCGTTACTAAGGCTCAAACACAATTATAATCATTAGCATATTCGCCTTGGGACTTAGCAGGGTGGAATTCAAATACTCATACACACATAATCAATAATCATACACATCCATATTTCATCTCACATAATTCAAGTAAGGTCACTTCTTGAGGACTTCCTCGGATGTTGTCGAGCGGCTTTTTCGGCTATTCGATCACCTTTTCCTTCCCTTGTCCAATTGTGGCCCTCTTAGCTCTTGAGCTAATTCAAACAAATTCAATTTATTAAAACCTCATTGTGCTTGCTTATGGCGAATATGACAAGGATTTTAAATGGTCATATGGCCACTCTTTAGCTTGAATACACAATGGTCATGCACATTTTATACTACATCAAGCAATTCAATACAATTTATTTGAGCATCAAGGAAATGCTAAGGCCTTCAATAGGCTACCCAAGGCGAATATTCATGTACATGTTGAGGTCAATTTTGCACTTAATACCTCACAAAACAGCATGCAATCTACTAATTAATGCTTTGCACATTGTGGCCCAAAACTTATAATATAGCATCAAGCACTTATATGTGTGCTAGGCGAATTGTGCTTGCAATTTCACAAGCATTCTTCCACATTTTCTTCTTTAAATCAATATATTCATCACTTAGTTCATAACCAAACATAATGTGCAATCATATATATGCATATATGAGCATGGCGAATTTTCAAGGTGTCCATAGCCATCCAAAACACAAATTTTTAACTAACATGCAAGAAGCATGAATCATGCTCAAGAATGCATCATGGCGAATATGACAATCATGCTCCTTTTCAACTTTAATCATGATAAAACAAAGAAAACTCAAAATCTTACTCATGAATAGAAAATCCATCATTGCATGCATCATCATCAAGCTTCACACTTAGCATGCAATGGCTTTATCACCATAACAACTTTGCCCAAATACCATTTCCATGGCATAACAAAGATTTGAGCCATGGCTAACATGCACATCAAGTTAGTAACCAAGTCATGCATGAAACTCCAAACACAACCTCATACATACCTTAATCTTGGTACAAGTATGGCCAAATCTCCTTCTAGTTCTCTTCTAAACCAAAAATGAAGCAAAAATCCTTTCTTCCTCCTTATGATTTTCGGCCAAAAGATGAGAAAGGATGAACAAATTTTTTGTTTTCTCTTCTTGGTTGCACGGCAATGGGGGAATGCTACTCTCTCACACATTTTTTTTCATTCTTTTCTTACCCATGCTTATTTGTTTATGATTTCTCCCTAATGCCCAACAAAACATGTTTCATGACATGTTTAGCCCATATCGCTTTGTCATGGCGGCCATCATTTGTAAAAAGGAAATTTGACATGCAAGTCCATTATTTTGCATGCATGCTTTAATTAGTCATCACATATTTCCCTATCGTACTTTCAAAGTTCACTACTAAGTCCTTTCTTATAAATTAGCACCTAATTAATAAAAATCGAGACACGAAATATTTACGCATACCAATTCCACATACAATAAGCACGGAATATAACACTTAATTATTCTTGTGGCTCGGTTTCGTGGTCCCGAAACCACTCTCCGACTAGGGTCACATTCGGGGTGTCACACGTGTGGGTGCACACGATCGTGTCTAGCGTTGTTCACTTTTCCCACGCCCGTGTATAAAGACCCACACCCGTGTCAATCTAATAGGTTCGACCACGGGTGCTAGCCACGGGCGTATCGTACGCTCGTGCTGTTTTAACAGGTTTACCCACGGTTCTTCCACAAGGGCATGTCACACGTCCGTGTTGTTTTGGCAGGCTCGACCACGGCCATGTCGTATGGCTGTGGCATTTTATAGTAGCCCATGTTTAGGGACATCTTTGCCCTATTTTCACACGGCCCTAAGCACGCTTGTGTGCTTATCCATGTCTCTGTGGAAAACCTGTATTCAAGTGCTCCGTTAGTAAGTTAGATGTTGAAGACTAAATTTTAAAGAAGTTAATACAGTTAGTGCTCGGGTTGCCTCTTCAGAAGCGCTTATTTATAGTCTAAGCTCGACTTACCTCTCTGTTGAATGATCATGGTGGTTTGAGGAGTTTATACTCCTCATTCTTGCTATCAATTTCATCAAAATAAAGTTTTAAACAGGTGTTGTTTACCTTAAAGTGCCGAACTTGGGATGACTCACCTCGACCGTACCGAATGGGAAAATGCTGAGTACCGTAAGAGGGATTTCTTCATTCTGTGTGGTAGTGACAATGTGAGGATCTGCGGCATCTAATAAGATTCTATCTCCAACCTTAAGTTGATTTCAAAAGGTATTGAGCTCATTCTGTCATAGATTCAGTTTGTCAGGTGTTCTTGGTTTATGCATCTGCCATTCATCTAGCTCCTCGATTTGTAATCTTCGATCTTTATGAACAGTTCCTCTACTATTGCTTGAGAATGACTCGTGTGCTTCTTTCAGACTCATTTCCTGTAAAGTAGGTTGTACCATATTGTCAGTTTTAGTAGAATGGATTAAATGATCACCTTCAATTTCTGATGGGTTGCCAGAATTGCGAGCTTGAAAGGTGATTGTTTCGTCTCCCACACGGAGTGTGAGTTCACCTATGCCAATATCAATAATCGTTTTAGCAGTTACTAAAAAGGGCCTTTCTAGAATTAAAGGAGTGTTGCTATCCTTTTCTATGTTTAGAACAATGAAGTCAACGGGAAATGTAAATTTATCGATTTTAACTAGCACATCTTCAATAATACCTCTAGGGAATCTTATAGTTTTATCTGTTAATTGAATGCTCATTTTAGTCTGTTTGGGTTTCCTGAGGCCTAGTTGCTTAAACATTTTGTAAGGCATGACGTTGATACTAGCCCCTAAATCTGCTAATGCATTATTAACATCTAAACTAACAATTAAGCAAGGAATCGTAAAACTCCTTGGATTTTTTAGTTTTTCCAGTAGCTTATTTTGCAGAATAGCTGAGCACACTGCGTTTAGCTCCACATCCGATGCCTCGTCCAACTTTCATTTATTTGCTAAAAGTTCTTTTAAAAATTTCATTGCGTTAGAAAGCAATGGTGACCGAATCGACGTTATAAACGCTGGCTGTTTTTGTTGGCTTTGTCCTTATGACTTGCCACTGATAGTTATTCAATGACATCTCTTCTATGAACTCATAAGCATCTTCAGGTGTTTTATTGTTGATGGTTCTGCCAGCAGCTGTGTCAACCATTTGCCGAGTCAAAGGATTCAGACCATTATGGACTGTTTGAACTTGGAGCCAAAGCGGTAACCCATGGTGAGGGCACCTTCTCAGTAAGTCCTTGTATCTCTCCCATGCATCGTAGAGTGTTTCTAAATCCATCTGCACAAAGGAAGAGATATCATTACGTAATTTAGCCGTTTTAACCGGCGAAAAATATTTCAGTAAAAATTTTTCGGTCATTTGTTCCCAAGTAGTAATTGACCCTTATGGTAACGAGTTCAACCACTGTTTAGCTTTGTTCCTTAATGACAAGGGAAACAACCGAAGGTGTATGGCATCATCAGAAATGCCATTGATTTTAAATGTATCGATAGTTCTAAGAAGTTGGCTAAATGAGCGTTGGGATCCTCATCCTGCAAACCATCAAACTGAACAAATTGTTGTATCATTTGAATAGTGTTAGGTTTTAATTCAAAAGTATTTGCAGCTACAGCAGGTCTAACTATGCTTGATCCAATTCCTGTTAAAGAAGGTTTATCATAATCATACATAATGCGTGGAACAGGATTTTGATTAGTCACAATTGCAGAAGGTAGCTGATTATCTTGGTTTTCAGCCATCTCTTGGGTTGGGGGTTGAGTATCATTTTCTTGCTCGTTCTCTGTGTATCTTAAGCTTCGCCTTATTTCTCATTGATTTCTGCGAACTGTGCGATCGATTTCTTCGTCAAAAAGTAGTGGCCCTAATGGGTTTCTTCTAGTCATAAACTATAAAAACCTGCCAAGCGAAGGAAAAAGTAAATTAATAAATAATAATAAGTTAAAGTGCAAGAAAAATAAATGGCTAAAGTAATAAAAATTTAGTGTTCCTAATATCTTAGTTCCCCGGCAACGACGCCAAAAACTTGATCGCGTGATTTCGTGATAGGTTTTAAATATTTATAATTAATCGTTCTTGAAACTAACTATTATCGTGATGTAGGCAAGTGTACCTATCGAACAGTAGTATAGTTTTAGCAAGACCGGATTGTCGAACCCAAAGGAACTAAAAGTACTAGTAATGATTGTCTTTTTATTATCTAGCCTAAGAATAGAGAGGTTTTTGTTTTAACTAACTAATTACCTAAACTAAGAATTCAAAGAGAATGGAATTGGGGAATTGATTTTGGGGAAATCGATTGAATGAAGACAATACCTAAGGAAAAATCCACCTAGACTTTACTTGTTATTCTGGCTCCAAATTGGACGATTTATTCATTTAACTTGTTCCGTAGAGATCCCTAAGTTATGTTATTATCCCTATTCAAGACTAATAACGTCTAATCCCTAGATTGAATAATTGAGACCTTTCTCTAATTAACACCCTAGGGTTGCATTAACTCGATCTATGGAACCCCTTATTAGGTTTCAATCTAATCCGGAAAAATCTTGTCACCCTATGTCTAGGCGCGCATTCAACTCTGCTTAATTATAACAAATGTACTCTTAGACAGGGTCTGTTCCTCCTCTGAATAAGAGCTTATCTTGAATCAATATCCTGGGATATCAAAACAAGAATTAAGAACACATAATTAAGAGCAAGTTAAATATTTATCATAAAATTCAGAAAATAATAACAAGATTCGTCTTAGGTTTCATTCCTCTTACGTATTTAGGGGTTTTAGTTCATAACTAAATAAGAAAACATCTCAAAATAATAAAGAATACAAAACATAAAGAAAACCTAAAACTCCTGAAGGGGAAATTGAGGGGAGATCTTCAGACTTGATGGTGAATCCGGCTTCTGAGATGGATCAATCGGCTTCCTTGGATTAATTCCTTACTCCTTATTCTCCGTCTCTCTTTTCTTCCTCCTCTAGAGTGCATTTATAGGCTTTGGGATGCCTAAGGGCCCTCAAAATTAGCATTTTCTGAATTGGACTCAACTTAGGCTTGGCAGGGACACGCCCGTGTGCGATTACTTCAGGTCGTGCTCGAGCCTGCCAAATTGACACGGCCGTGTGGTTTGCCCGTATGAGGAGGTCCAGGCCGAGTTGATTTCGTACTTTGGCCTATTTTCTCCAATTTTGGCCCGTTTCTTGTTCCTTTCACTCTCCTATGCTCTCCTAAGTATAAAACATGAAATTAAGGCATTAGGAGCATCGAATTCACCAATTCTAATAGAAAATCATCCATAAAATGCATTAACTATGGGGTAAAAATATGAATAAATTACAGTTTATCAGATTCCCACTTGATTTCTTCACCACTCGATCGTGCCTTTCTCCTCTCTTGCCTTTTTTCTAATTCCTTCTTCCTTTGTCTCGCATCTAGCCTGAACCCTAAACCAAAACGGTCATTTTTGTCTTTCAGCATCGGAACTTCAATTCTCCCCTGGAGATGTCTTCCAAGTCCCTTTCCAGGTAAAGCTCCTTTTGCTACCATCAACTGTAGACCATCCTCGTAGTTTTGGATATTTTTGGTGCTGGAATTTTGCTCCCTTCAGTGATGAAAGTTGCATTTACAAACTCTAAGGATCGAAAAGAACATTCGATTGCTTCATCATCTATCTCCAAATATGGTGCATCACTGCTTACAGCTGCAATGATATCCTCTTCAGCATTTATCGTTATCAACCGACCCTCTGATACTAACTTCAACTTCTGATACAACGATGAAGGCACTGCCCCTACTGAAAGTATCCAAGGTCTTCTTAACAGGCAGTTGTATGAGGGTTTAATATCCATCACTAAAAATTCCACCTTATATGTATTTGGGCCAATCAACAAAGGTATTTCTATTCTCCCCATGACTCTTTTTTCTGTGCCATCGAATGCCCGCACTATATTCTGACACCCCTTCATGTGCGAGCTATCCACAGGTAATCTATTTAATGTAGACAAGGGCAATACATTCAATGCCGACCTATTGTCTATCAAGACTCCCGGTAATGCGTATCATTTGCATCTAGTAGTGATGTGCAGAGCTTTAGTGGACCCCATACCTCCTGGTGGTATTTTGTCATCATTGAAGAAGATGAAATTATTAGCACTTATGTTATTAACAAGCCGATCCAACTTATTGACAAAGATATCATTAGTCACGTACGTCTCATTTAGCACTTGCATCAATGCACTTCGGTGTACCTCTAAACTTAGGAGCAAAGCTAGTATAGATGTGCGAGCTGGTTGTTTATGCAACTGTTCCACCATGTTATACTCACTATGTTTCAGAAATTTCAAGAATTCCTTAGCTCCTCCTCTTTCATTGGTTCATTAACAGGCAACTCAGACTCAACAATTTTTCCTTTCTTGGAGCTTTTCCTTTTACAGGTTCTATTCGGGCATTTACCAAATCATAGCGTCTTCCACTACACATGTGAAAACCTATATCTTGGTCCTCCGTAGCTAAATTCTCCTTCCCCGAGATCGTCATATTACAATCATAATTCCAAGAGACCCTTTTGTTGTCCTCGTAAGAGAAAGCTACTGGTTTCTGAATTATAACCTTCGGTGCCACTTGAATTCCCACTTCATTTTTCGGATGTGTAATGATGACCACAGGATAATTGACTTTTGGCCCTTCGACATTGATTCTAACGTGCATATACACCCCTCCTTTTTAGCCTCTTCATAAAATTCTATCTCCTTGTTATCCATCAGGCCCTGAATCAAAGCTCTGAACACTTCACATTCTTGAATTCCGTGCCCCTCTTCATGATGGAATTTGCAGTAGCTCTCTATCTTTTTGCCACTCCTTTCTTGATCCGAAATAACTAATCCCCTTTTTGCCATCTTCTTCCAGACCCATTTCAAAGGAGTTTTTACTTCTATAATGTCTGCCTTGATCTTTCTCCTCCTATTTTCACTTATCGCTTTTACCCCGCCATCAGTGTGGTTAGGTAACGGGTTTTCTGTAGTGGGTGTGTTATCAAACTTCACAATGCCCACTTTAACAAGTCTTTCAACTACTTTCTTAAAAGCAATGCAGTTTTCTATTGAATGCCTAGGAATTCTAGCATGATAGTCACATTGAGCATTTGCGTAGTACCATTTAGGGTACGGAGGTTGTAATGGCTTTAAGTAAAAATGGGCCACACATGTGCATCAAATAAACTTTGATACAACTCCCTATATGACATTGGGATAGGCGTAAATTAAGGCTTCTCCGTATTTTTCTTTGCGCCAGACTCTTGTCTTAATGAACCTTGACTCTCAGTAGTCACTGCTCTCGACTGATTAACGGTAAACAATTTCGGGTACCCCATGTTCATATTGTTCACCTCGTTTTCTTTTTTCGCGGGGCTGACCTTTTGGTATTCTCCTCTGCCTCTATCCTTCCACTTCTTATTGTATTCTCAATCATTTCTCTAGTCATTACCACGTCTGAGAAGCTTTTTGTCGCGCTTCCCAGATGTGTGTAATGAACGGGGCCTTTAAAGTGTTGATAAAGAGCATCGTGGTTTCTTTTTCTAAAAGTGGCGACTGAACTTGTATGGCAACTTCTCTCCATATTTATGCATATTGTCTGAAACATTCGTTTGGTTTCTTCTCCATATTCTGCAGAGTAATCCTGTCAGGAGTCATATCCGTTATATGGCTGTACTGCTTCATGAATGCTTGCGCCACATCTTTCCATAAACTAATCTTGGTACGACTCAGCTGATTGTACCACTTAGATTCTGCCCCCACTAAACTGTCTTAGAAGTAATGAATCAGTAGTTGATCGTTGTTAACATACCCAGTCATTCTTCTACAAAACATGGTAATATGAGCTTCAAGGTAACTCGTTCCATTGTACTTCTCGAATTCTGGCATTTTGAACTTAAAGGGGAGGACTAAGTCTGGGACCAAACTCAGATCCTTAGCGTCAATTCTATGATGACTATAAGTATAACACCCAAAACCCGGCCTAGACGTTATGACCGGATCCAACGTGCCACATCGAAGCCTTCAAAACATACCGTATTGCTTAGTTCAGAAAACTTAGTTGATGTTGTAAAGATCTTTTTTTAAAATTAGGTTAAAGTGAATGGAAGCTGTGCACCAGGTAGGAAACTGGAAAAGAGGAGGTGAGCCCGTCGGACTGCTTAAGTACCAAGCTCCCTTCGGATCCAATCCTAAACATGCACACCGCCATTGCCACACTCTAACATCGCGTATAATTTTGAGAAAAACCATTTAATTAAGTCCATTTTTAGGAAAGTGATTAAGTTTGAAAATGTTTGCTTAGCGGAAGTCTTACTTGTACTCGTGTTATTTTAAAATCACTTAATGTTTTTGAAAACGCGTCTTAAAGCTAACCCATTTCTATAGTTATCATAGTTCAGTTTTATCATAAAAGAACAAAATAATAAAGAAACAAACCAAACCACAAAAATAATTAAACGGCCTTATTACATTTTAAAACCCAAAACCATGAACGAAATTATAAAAAGATCCAGTTCACCAGAAGGAAGTGAATTTGCAGAAAACGTGTGGCCACTCCGAATCCCTTACAACTCCAAGCCCACTATGGTTGAGGGTCACCTGTGTGGATGAAAAATAAGGGGTGAGTTTGGGGAAACTCAGTGTGTAATCCAACCCAACCATAGCCTAAATCAGTTCAAACCACAGAGACAGAATAAGTTGGCCTCAGCCCAGAACAGATATCAGAATAAAGCCCGTAGGCCCAGAATAGACCAGAACAGATATATCATGCTTATGCAGAAACCCAACCATATCCAACCACATACACCCCCTTACCATCCTTTCACCATGTGGGGAGACTACTCGACCCACCCAACACTACACGCCACAGAAATATGCAGGATGGTGCGGATACAAAAATGTGATGAGTCACCCGACTGAGATATTTTGTGGCGGTGCCACTGAATCAGATATACGTGGCAGGGCCACTAGAACAGATAATTTGTGGCATAGCCACCAGGACACTTCCTCCATAATATAACCCATGTCCCCATGCAACAGATTTACATTCATGGAATACATCATACAGATTTAATTCATCATGCTTTTCAGACAAAATTAACCCTAGGGGTATAAAGGTCATTTTGCATACATAGGGGTATAATGGTAATTTTGCATACATAGGGGTATAATGGTAATTTTGCATACATAGGGGTATTCTAGTAAAAAAAATATTTACAAGGTTTTCATGCATATCGTCGCCATTACGTTTAGCCAGAAACTCTTACCGTGCGTTCTTCAATTGGGCAGTTGGCCTATTAACCCGCTTTTGGCCCATTAAGCCAAAACATCAAAACGCATTTAAATCGCGCATCGTAGTTTTATCACTTCCGATTACAAGTAATAATTACCCATACGTCTTACGAGCATTTGCACACTCGCAAGTGCCCAAAATACCGGCTTTTCGGCATTTCAGCTTTTCAGCTTTTGCCGATCTAGCCTATGAGAGGGTGTCAGGTACACACCTGATTTGTGACAACTTGCTGTCAAGATCCACGCACGAACTGCCTACAATTACGTTGCTACAATTCTTAGATTGCAAAACACAACACTAATCTCCATACTTACTTACCCATATTCAACTCTGTCCCTAAAAGCCTTTAAAACTTTACCTTCTTGCCGAAATCCGATGGCTAGATCCAAGTCCGATCGCTCCAAAGATCCAAGCCTTCGATCCAACCCTTAAGAAGACACTAATCATAAAAATAAATCATCGGTTAAAGACCCTTTATGCCCTTTGCCCAAATCGATAGCCTCCCTAGATTTTAGGGACTTTGCCTCTTTCCCAACTTGAAAAATAAGACTAGATTTGGAGTGATGAGCACTTACCACTTATTCCTTTTTGCTTTCAACGTAGATCTAATGTAGATTTAACCTTTAAACGACGGTAAAACTTGAATCTAGAAGCTTTGAAGTTTCGGCTACAAGTCCCTAACTCTATAGTAGTTTTGGCTTTTCTAGGTGATATAGAAAATAATGATTTGAGGCTATTACCCTGGGTAATGTTGTCGACAGATACTAGGGGTTTAGAGGAGAGGAATGTTGGTCAAAAAGGAAAACATATTGAAGAACATGGCTTTGGAAAAACGGCATAAGAATATAGCTTTCGGGATTTTGAGTTTTGAGGTTCGGCTTTTAGTCTAAGAAAATTAATGGAGGAAAGTGATGTAGAGTAGGGTGGAGATGGACAAGAGGTTTGAAAGGTTCGGCTATGGAGAAAAAGAATAAGAAGAAAACAAAAATGGCTAAAGAGAGAAGGTGAGATTAGCAGCAAACGGCACAACTCCCTCCCTATTGCCGAATTTATACTAGCTCCTTAACCTAGCCGAATTTTACCCCCTAAAGAAACCCTTGGCCGGCCACCACTTGTTCCTTGATCAGCTCCTAGATTTCCTCCCTTATCTGCTCTTAAATCCTATCCTTTATCAGCTCCTAAATCTTATCCCTTATCAACCCCTAAATCCTTTCCTGACAGACTTTCACTTCAGTTCCACTACTTACCTTTTCCATTCATAAAAATTAATCCCTTATTTTGCTGTTACTATGACTTGAACCTCAGTTCTCCTTGATCATCCACACGCCACCTCTAAGATCCTTAGTGGCGTCACTTAGCCAACTCACCACAGGCTTCCTTGTGATCCATTTTACACAAATAATTCCTAAAAGCTCAATTTATCAGAACCCCTTTCCCCTACAGATTTAAAATTAATTAAAACTACTGGCTTTTATCCTAAGCTTGGGCCTTCTAGAGGCCCACTATCACAATTAAACCTATACTTAACAAGCAGAACATAGAATTTTTAATTCTACCAACTTTTACAGAATTCCCGAAAATTTGGGGCGTTACAACTCTACCCTCCTTAAAGAAATTTCGTCCTCGAAATTTACCTGATCCGAACAGATGAGGGTATTGTTGTTGCATTGCCTCCTCTGGCTCCCAAGTGGTTTCTTCTCTACCATGGTTACGCCAAAGCACTTTCACTAATGGGACAGATTTCCTCCTCAGAACCTTTACGTCTCGATCCAATATTTGCACAGGCTCCTCTTCAAAGGTTAAATCAGTTCGAACCTCAATTTCCGCAACCGGCACGACATGAGTAGGGTCAGAACGATAGCGCCTTAACATGGAGACGTGAAAAACATCATGAATCCTGTCTAACTCTGAAGGCAATTCCAACTGATAAGCCACTGGGCCTACTCGCTTCAAAACCCGATAAGGCCCAATAAACCGCGGACTCAACTTGCCCTTCTTACCAAACCTTAGTATCTTCTTCCAAGGTGAAACCTTCAAGGAGACCATATCGCCCACTGAGTACTCAATCTCCTCATGCTTCAGATTCGCATACGACTTTTGCCTATCAAACGCTTCCTTTAACCGATCTCTAATTAACTTGACCTTATCCTCAGTATCTGCCACCAACTCAGGTCTAAGAACTTGTCGCTCCCCCAGTTCAGTCCAACAACTAGGTGTTTGACACCTTCGCCCATACAGTGCTTCATAAGGTGCCATTCGAATACTCGACTGATAACTATTGTTGTATGCAAACTCTGCCAAAGGCAAGTAATCCTCCCAACTACCTCGGAAATCAATAACACATCCCCTCAACATGTCTTCCAGAATCTGAATAACTCTTTCCGACTGACCATCAGTTTGGGGATGGAAAGCCATACTAAAGTTCAACCGCGTTCCCAACGCCTCATGCAACTTTTTCCAAAACCAAGATGTGAATCTAGGATCCCGATCAAAGATAATCGAAACCGGAACTCCATGCAGTCGCACAATCTCTGCCACATACAACTTGGCTAACTTCTGAAGAGAAAAGACTGTGCGACCAGGTATAAAATGAGCTGACTTGGTCAACCTATCCACAATAACCCATATCGAGTCTTTCTTCGATGGTGACAAGGGTAGTCCACTCACAAAGTCCATGGTTACCCTCTCCCACTTCCAAAGTGGTATTTTTACTGGCTGCAATAATCCGAAGGTGGCGATGCTCACTTTCACTTGTCGGCATGTCGACATTTCCCACAAATTCGATTACCTCTCGCTTAAGTCCGGGCCACCAATCAGAGTTCTCGCAAGTCATGGTACAACTTATTCCCTCCAGGATGCATGGCACAAAGTCCCCCATGAGCTTCCATCAAAATTGACTGTCTCAAGTTAGAGTCCTTCGGTACACAAATTCTTCCTCGAAAACAAAGAACCCCTTCATCATTTATCCCAAACTCAGAAGTTCCCCCTTCCTTAACTTGTTGAAAATGAGCGACCAAAGACTCATCCTTCAACTGCTTCTCTTTAATCTGATCCACCCAGGTTGGCCTTACTTGCAATTCAGCCAACAGACTTCCATTGTCAAATAGACTTAGACGAGCAAACATTGCTCTCAAATCAGATACAGCTCTACGACTTAGAGCATCGACTACCACATTAGCCTTACCTGGGTGATATTCGATTGAACAATCATAATCCTTAAGCAACTCGATCCATCTCCTTTGCCTAAGGTTCAGTTCCTTCTGAGTCAGCAAATACTTGAGACTCTTATGATCTGTGTATATAATACACCTTTCTTCATACAAGTAATGTCTCCAGATTTTAAGCGCAAAGATCACTGCTGCTAACTCTAAATCATGAGTAGGATAGTTCCCTTTGTGAGGCTTAAGTTGTCGGGACGCATAAGCAACCACCTTACCCTCTTGCATCAACACACAACCCAAACCTACGTGTGATGCATCACTGTACACAGTGAAATCTTTCCCAGACTCTGGTTGAATTAACACAGGTGCTTCAGTCAGAACTTTCTTCAACCTCTCAAAAGCTTCTTGCTACTTCTCCGTCCATACAAACGGTACTCCTTTCCTTATGAGTTTTGTGAGAGGTGCTGCCATCACAAAAAAACCTTCCACAAACCTTCTATAGTAACCTGCCAATCCTAGGAAACTTCAAATTTCTGAAACCGACCTAGGTGGCTTCCATTCCAAAATTGCTTCAATCTTTTGAGGATCCACTCTAATCCCCTCTGCAGAGACCACATGCCCCAAAAAGGTTACCTCCCTCAACCAGAACTCACACTTGCAGAACTTCGCATAAAGTTCCTTCTCCCTTAACACTTGCAACATAGTACGGAGATGCTCATCATGTTTTGCTTCAGTCTCAGAATATACCAGAATATCGTCAATAAAGAAGACCACGAACCGATCCAGAAATGGTTGAAACACACGATTCATCAGATCTATAAACGCTGCAGGAGCATTTGTCAGTCCAAATGGCATAACCAGAAACTCATAATGACCATAACGAGTCCTGAATGCTGTCTTATGAATATCTGCCTCCTTGACCCTTAACTGATGATATCCAGATCGAAGATCAATCTTGGAAAATACCGAAGCTCCTTTAAGCTGGTCGAACAAATCGTCAATCCTTGGCAGAGGGTACTTATTCTTAATCGTCAGTTTGTTCAACTGGCGATAATCAATACAAATGCGCATCGTCCCATCCTTCTTCTTCACAAATAGCACCGGTGCTCCCCATGGAGACACACTTGGCCTAATAAAGCCCCTATCCAACAATTCTTGAATTTGCGCCTTTAACTCCACTAACTCCTTCGGTGCCATCCTATATGGTGCAATGGAAACTGGTGCTATCCCAGGCAACAGGTCGATTCCAAATTCGACTTCTCAGTTTGGAGGCAATCCCGGAAGCTCCTCCGAAAAGACGTCTTGGAACTCTTTTACAGTTCTAACCTTATCCACTGTCAGCCCCTCTACATCTGTTTGACTTACAAATGCCAAATAGGCCTCACAACCTTTTCGAATCCACTTTTCAGCCCTCAACGCCGATATCACATTAGACAAATAGTCCCTTCGCTCACCTATCTCCATAACCTCATCCTCTTCCGTGGTCCTTAGCACCATTCGCTTAGCAGCAGAGTCCAGAGTCGCCTTATGCTTAACAAGCTAGTCCATTCCCAGAATGATGTCAAACTCTCCAAACGGCAACTCTATTAGATCGCCAGGAAAGATCCTACTATGAGTTTCTAAGGGTACATCCTTATACAGCTTGTCTACCCTAACCGAATGACCCAAGGGACTTAGCACAGATACCCCACTCACTATCTTCTCATAATGCACTCCCAAAGACCCAGATATGACACACGCAACATAAGAATGAGTAGATCCAATATCCACCAAGGCAGTATACGGCATATTAGAAACTAAAACGCGTGCAGTTATGACATCAAAAGGCCGCCGCCCTCTCTCGACGACGAGTCAGTATACACCTGTGGCGGGTGTCGAGCCTCGAGATTTCGGCTCCCCGCCAGCGCCCTCGACCTCGACCATTTCCATTCCCATTTCCGCCCCTACCTTTTCCACGTCCTCTCGGTGGTTGTGGTCCACCTCTCATGGGTTGAACAACCTCTCAGACAAAGAACTCGAGCACGATCAACTCTCGTGGGCGATCCTTAACTCTATGCTCCATAGATCGCGATCGTAAACAAGCACCAGAACATTTCTTACACTCACCCAGGTGTACCTTACCACAGTCCCCACAGATTGGCGGTCTAACCACATTCATCAGAACGGCTCGAATTGGCTCCTCCACTCTCGCCCTTTTGGCATTCTTGTTTGCTCCACCCGAAGGTCCAGAATCCCTCCGGAAATGGTTCTGATCTTTCTCACGGTTCTGCCTCTTAGTACGCTTTACCTCCTCGTGATCTTAGCTTTTACACCGTAATCGAAGTCACGCTCCTCTGCGGAGCAATCAAGACTTAAGGTCATCTTTGAGTCCATCCTCAAAGCGAACGCTACGCTCATACTCGTAGCAACTATTCCCACAAAGCATACCTACTCAGCCTCAGAAATTTAGCCTCATACTCAGCAACAGTTTTGCCTCCTTGGACCAGATTCAGAATTCTTTCCTACGGGCGTCCACATAACTCGCCCCAACATACTTCCCCTTAAAGGCCATCTTAAACAGCTCCCAAGTGACCCTATCAGCTGGGGTTCCATCCTCACGGTGAGCCACCAGCGATAAGCCTCATCTCGCAAAGAACGATATGGCCCCTTCACTTCGCTCGCTCCACGAGCAGTCCAAGTCATCCATAATTTAGTTCGTGGCCTCCAACCAATATTCCGCCACATTCGGGGCTACACCAAATACACCCCTAAAGATCTCCGCTCCATTAGCCCGGAGTCGTTCAAAAATCGACCCTCGAATTCCGTTGCCCAAACTTGCCCCGGCAACCCTTTTCAGAATATGGAGCATTGCCTGCAACAGGGCATCATCCCCGGCACCACGATCGTGTGATTCCACTTCCGTTGCTGATGGTACCAGTGCTTCTGCCGCTGGCATATGTCCCGAAGATGAAGATCCCGCTCGGGCTCTTCCTCGGCCTCGTCCACGGCCTCTACCTCGAGCTGCTCGCACACTCGTATCGTATTATCTATTATACGAATTTTATGCATTAACTTTAGCATTCCAGTGATTATTACAGATGTTTTATGATTCAAACAGTAATTCAGAGATGGTTTTCGTAGAATCGACGTCTAGCTACAGTTTCAGTCTTTTAGCAAGCTTTTCTAGGGTTTCAGTAGCATCCTATCTAGAGTATTCTAGAAGAGTTTGATCTGATGCATGATAATTGAATATATTGAAAAATTCGAATACTTACGGGCTTAATGGAGATTCAGAATGCCACATTCAAAAGTCCAGATTTGAAAACGAATTTTTTTTTTTGAAAATCTTCGTTTTTGTAAACCCATTCCACAGCCGAGTTGTTGCAACATAGCTCTGATACCACTAAATGTAACACCCCAAACCTGGCCTAGACGTTATGACCGGATACAACGTGCCACATCGAAGCCTTCAAAACATACTGTATTGCTTAGTTCAGAAAACTTAGTTGATGTTGTAAAGATCTTTTTTTTTAAAATTAGGTTAAAGTGAATAGAAGCTGTGCACCAGATAGGAAACCGGAAAAGAGGAGGTGAGCCCGTCGGACTGCTTAAGTACCAAGTTCCCTTCGGATCCAATCCTAGACATGCACACCGCCATTGCCACACTCTAACATCGCGTATAATTTTGAGAAAAACCATTTGATTAAGTCCATTTTTAGGAAAGTGATTACGTTTGAAAATGCTTGCTTAGCGGAAGTCTTACTTGTACTCGTGTTATTTTAAAATCACTTAATGTTTTTAAAAACGCGTCTTAAAGCTAACCCATTTCTATAGTTATCATAGTTCAGTTTTATCATAAAAGAATAAAATAATAAAG
Source organism: Gossypium arboreum (assembly GCF_025698485.1). Taxonomy (NCBI): domain Eukaryota; kingdom Viridiplantae; phylum Streptophyta; class Magnoliopsida; order Malvales; family Malvaceae; genus Gossypium; species Gossypium arboreum. The sequence goes on from NC_069080.1 coordinate 124,662,925, forward strand.
AAACAAACCAAACCACAAAAATAATTAAACGGCCTTATTACATTTTAAAACCCAAAACCATGAACGAAATTATAAAAAGATCCAGTTCTCCAGAAGGAAGTGAATTTTGAAAACGTGTGGCCACTCAATCCCTTACAACTCCAAGCCCACTATGGTTGAGGTCACTGCGTGGATGAAAAATAAGGGGTGAGTTTGGGGAAACTCGAGTGTAATCCAACCCAACCATAGCCTAAATCGGTTCAAACCACGAGAGAGAATAAGTTGGCCTCGGCCGAATAGATATCGAATAAAGCCCGTAGGCCCGTAATGCACTGAGCAGATATATCATGCTTATGCGTAAACCCAACCATATCCAACCACATACACCCCTTACCATCCTTTCACCATGTGGGAGACTACTCGACCCACCCAACCGCTACACGCCACGAAATATGCGGCATGGTCGCCAGATCTGTAAAATGTGACAAAGTCACGGATCTGAATATTTTGTGGCGGTGCCTCCGTATCAGAGATATACGTGGCGGGCCACGTATCAGAATAATTTGTGGCATAGCCACCGGGACGCTTCCTCCATAATATAACCCATGTCCCCATGCAATGATTTACATTCATGGCATACATCATACTGATTTAATTCATCATGCTTTTTAGACAAAATTAACCCTAGGGGTATAAAGGTCATTTTGCATACATAGGGGTATAATGGTAATTTTGCATACCTAGGGGTATAATGGTAATTTTGCATACATAGGGGTATAATGGTAATTTTGCATACATAGGGGTATTCTAATAAAACCAACTATTTACAAGGTTTTCATGCATATTGTCGCCATTACGTTTAGCCAGAAACTCTTACCGAGCATTCTTACTGAATTGGGCCCGTTGGCCCATTAACCCAGTTTTGGCCCATTAAGCCCAAAACATTAAAACGCACGAAATTGCGTGTACTGCAGTTTTATCACTTCCGATTACCAGTAATAATTACCCACACGTCTTACGAGCATTCGCACACTCGCAAGTGCCCAAAATACCAGCTTTTCGGCATTTCGGCTTTTCGGCTTTTGCCCATCTAGCCTATGAGAAGGTGTCAGGTACACACCTGATTTGTGACAACTTGCTGTCAAGATCCATGCACGAACTGCCTACAATTACATTGCTACAATTCTTAGATTGCAAAACACAACACTAATCTCCATACTTACTTACCCATATTCGACTCTGTCCCTAAAAGCCTTTAAAACTTTACCTTCTTGCCGAAATCCGATGAGCACTTACCACTTATTCCTTTCTGCTTTCAACATAGATTTAATGTAGATTTAACCTTTAAATGATGGTAAAACTTGAATCTAGAAGCTTTGAAGTTTCGGCTACAAGTCCCTAACTCTATAGTAGTTTCGGCTTTTCTAGGTGATATAGAAAATAATGATTTGAGGCTATAACCCTGGGTAATGTTGTCGACAGATACTAGGGGTTTAAAGGAGAAGAATGTTGGTCAAAAAGGAAAACATATTGAAGAACATGGCTTTGGAAAAACGGCATAAGAATATAGCTTTCGGGATTTTGAGTTTTGAGGTTCGGCTTTTAGTCTAAGAAAATTAATGGAGGAAAGTGATGTGGAGTAGGGTGGAGATGGACAAGAGGTTTGAAAGGTTCAGCTATGGAGAAAAAGAATAAGAAGAAAACAAAAATGGCTAAAGAGAGAAGGTGAGATTAGCAGCAAACGGCACAACTCCCTCCCTATTGCCGAATTTATACTAGCTCCTTAACCTAGCCGAATTTTACCCCCTAAAGAAACCCTTGGCCGGCCACCACTTGTTCCTTAATCAGCTCCTAGATTTCCTCCCTTATCTGCTCCTAAATCCTATCCCTTATCAGCTCCTAAATCTTATCCCTTATCAACCCCTAAATCCTCTCCTGACAGACTTTCACTTCAGTTCCACTACTTACCTTTTCCATTCATAAAAATTAATCCCTTATTTTGCTGTTACTGTGACTTGAACCTCAGTTCTCCTTAATCATCCACACGCCACCTCTAAGCTCCTTAGTGGCGTCACTTAGCCAACTCACCACAGGCTTCCTTGTGATCCATTTTACACAAATAATTCCTAAAAGCCCAATTTATCAGAACCTCTTTCCCCTACGGATTTAAAATTAATTAAAACTACCAGGTTTTATCCTAAGCTTGGGCCTTCTAGAGGCCTACTATCACAATTAAACCTACACTTAACAAGCAGAACACAGAATTTTTAATTCTACCAACTTTTACAGAATTCTCGAAAATTTGGGGCGTTACAATAAGCACTTTCCATTGCTCTAGATTTTTCCTCCAGCCATTTACACCGTTCCTCTAATTACTTTTGTGATTCTATCCTTGCCTTTTCCTCTTCCGGAACTTCATCCAAATTAGGAACAAGTGGATTATTCGAGCTATTAGCAGGGTTAGAGCGGAGCCAGCTTGGAAATTCATTGGTATCAGAGCTCCGGCCTAAATCTGTTGAGGCCTGATCGCAACAGATGGTCTATGTGGGTTTATCTCAGGTTGTATCTGTGCATATGTTGGAGTAAAACCAGGAGAATATTGAAGGTCTTCATTATTTTCCCTAACATTTTCCATTTGGCCTTTCCTTTTGTCCATCTTCCCTACCAGCAGTTGGGACAATTGAGCCATCATGTTTTTTTGGAACCCCATCATTTGATCCATCATCTCTTGCTGGATCTTAGCTAGCTGCTCTTGTATCTGAGTCTGCATTTGCTCCTACATTCCCTTTTGCATTTGCTCCAATTTTTCTAGTCTTTTGTCCATTGACTTGGGTTTTTTTCCTTGTACCGTAGGGGTGCGTACTTGGTTGGTTTTTGTTGGTTTCCAGATTACTGAAATAATTTTTAATTAATTAGGATCTTTTGATGGACCTTAATGCATATGATATAATGTAATGCAAATGCATGAATGCAAAGTAGGCATCGATTCTGATTCAACTCCCTTTAGAAAACTTTACTAGAAAATAAAATTCTTTACATAAAAACGAGTTACAAATAAGGCCTTGCCCTAATGCTCAAAGCTTTAATTCTCCTAAGCAGCGAAGCTAGCTCCTATACTCGATCTGACTCCAACTCGTACTTCACGCTCAGTATGTCCGCTTGTACTGCCAAAGTTTGCAAGTAATCGGCTACCTCCCAAAGCTAGGTTACGACTTCTCACATAATGTAATCCCTGTTTCTGACTTGGCTTTGCGAATGGTGAAGCTGGTCCTTCCAATGCTCCTCACTTGCTTCGAAAAACTCAATCCGCATTTCGCAGCTCTTCAATAATGCTTTTAGTTCTTATATTTTTCATTTCATTTCTTCTACCTTACTTAAGCTTGCTCTCAACTCCATCACGGTATTATAGTTTCAGTATTGATGAAGGGATTTCTCAAGTTCTGCCATTCTAGTCCTTAATTCACCTAGTTCATTTTTGCTTTCTGATAGACTTTTCTCTAGATCCTCATTTCGTGCCTGAGCCTCTTGGAATTTCCTTTCCGACCGGTCGACTTTGGTCTTTTCCTCTCAAATTTCCTGATGCCACTGTTCTGAAGTTTTCCCTAACCTAGCAGTCCTCATTAATAGACATAACTTCTTATAATCTGTCTTCAAACTATCCAGATCCTCTTCGGCTTTACTTTTCCCTTTTCTTAACTTCTCAGCCTCTAACTTCTGAACATCTACGTCTAATCTCAAATTAATTTTTTCTTTTCCAACTGCTCAATCCTCTTCCCAAGCTCGGAACTCTTCTTTTCAAGGTCTTGTCTTATGATCTCCAACTCTGACGGGACAAATTGTAAGTATTCTTCTATTGATCGAGCACCTTCTAAACTCGGTCTAGGAATATTATCATTGAACCTTTTGCTAAACCATCTGTTATACTCAGGCGTCGTCATAGAACCAACAGCCAATCTCTTCATCCAGTGAGTTTGCTTCCAAGCATCTGAAATTTCTCGAACCCTTTTCTTATTATTGACGTCTTTATGTGAGAACTCACATTGACCAAGCCCGTAAGTCACCGATATAAATTGCCTCGACTTATACTACCTTAATGCAAGCAAAGGAGTGTATCCAACGGCCCCTCAAATTCCAGGCAAAGGCATATAATCAAAACTCCCACAATGATAAAGGATCTCATCAGGGATCATCCAAAAGGCTCTCCATTCAATATCCTCCTCTTTGAGATTTTGAAGAATTGCCATCCACCTTTCTTCTGAAATATCATCTCTCCTTTGTGTAGCTGCTTCCTCCTTTAATGGGGAGTAACTCTCAGAGAAGACTCGGTAAGAGACCTTGTCTACTTTCCAAAAACGTCCATGAAACCATACCAATAACAGCTGCGGACATCCAATAAATCTGCCTTCGCCTACCCTCCGACACCCTGCTCAAAGATCTGAACGTCTCAGCTAGAATCGCAGGTACAGGTGTAACCCCTTTATTAAGACGATTGAATAAATCCGTGACTACTTCATTTATATGCCTTAAAGCTTTAGGAAAAATCACCAAACCATAAATGCTCAAGGCGAAGATGTCAACATTCTTTTTTTTATTCGGATGTGCTAACATCAAGTCTCTCAAACTTGCCCAAAAAATACATCTACCATCCCCTTTTTGCTAAATTCGAGCCGTAACCCAAGGCTCACTCATCTCAGTAATATTCATTAACTTTTTCACAAAAGCTGGGGCATTAACGGCCCTAGAGTAAATTTTATTGACTTGAATCCTTGGACGACGTAATAAGGTAGTATATTCCTCTACAGTGGGTACCAAGTCTACTTCCCCAAAAGTGAAGCAACTATAGGCAGAATTCCAAAACTGAGCCATAGCTCTGAACAAAAGTTTGTCTACCTTGATATCGAGAAGGTAGGGTATATCACCTAAATTTTGATAGAACAACTGCTTAGTTCTTTCATCTCAATAGGCCCATATGTTTTTCAATTCTTGCAACTCATTTTGTGTCACATTGATGCGGGTGAAGTTCCATAACCCTGATGTATATCCTTCTACCAGGCTATCCCCTTTCTCTGATTGTAACTTCTCTGACCATGCACGGACGACCGCATTATCCCTGACTTTATCAAGAAATTCATTCTCCATGTTAAATATTCTAACTTAGTAATTGAACACGAATCGACACTTCCTTTAATATGCAATGTTATGCCAAACACAACCAAAACACAACAGGTCAATATCAGATGTAAGTGATAAAATACAAGCAAAACAAAGATAATTAAAACACATATATGGGTAACCACTAAGGTTTAACATAGCTATACCTAATAATGGCTCTTAGGGTTCACTATATGTGGTTCGGTTCTAAAGAAAAGGTACTTGAACTAGCAGATTCCTCAATCTTCACCCATTATAGGCTCATATAAATTGAGTTCAGTTCAGGGGAATACATTTCCCTATGACCATGCGGAGATGAAAATCTCACGAAATCATAGGTACGGATGTATCCCAGAAGTAACCCACTAGCCCATGCGGAGGTGAAAACCTCACGAAGGCGTAGTTTCTTACTCCCACTTAATGGTATAACTACAACGGTCATGCAATGCAATGTAATTTTATTCCACAAGACTTAGATCACAACAATCATGCAAACAAATCCAACAAAGAATCATGATTTTCAAAGCAAATTTTCAATTTTCGACAAAAGGACAGAAAGTAATCAATTTTACAGCTTGACTCTCTTATTGATCCCCAGTAGAGTCGCCAAGCTGTCGAAACCATTTTTTATTTATTTTTGAAAAGAAAAACAAAAAAATGGGGATCAACTTTAAAACAAGGTACGGAGTCGCCACCAATCCTTTTTTGTTTAGGTGTGATCGGATCACCTAATAAAACATTTAAAAAAATCAATTTTGGCCTACGAAATTTGAGAAAACGAGTTCGGGAGTCGGTTACGTACGAGGAAGGATTAGCACCTCATTATGCCTAAAATTGGTACCAAATTGATTAAATAATGTCCTTATGTCTAATATTTAAAAAAATATTTTGAAATACGATTTTTTTTAAAACACTTGAATGACTCAAATTGGACTTCAAGATTCGCTTGCTTCAAAGGAATACAGTATCACATCCAGCACGTTAGGACACGATCCTTTAAACCCTCGAAACTACGATCAATTCTGATTTCTATAAGCCCATACACTTGAAAATTACAAAAGGATGTTCGCTTATTTGGTCCAACGAAAACTCGAAACCCAACAAGTTAGGGCACGATTTCTCGGATTTCCAAACAAAGAACATTGCCTTGTTTTAAAATTTAGAAAACACGGATGAAATTTTAAAGGGATATTTAATTATTTGGACAAACAGAAAATTGAAGCCCAGCATGTTAGGGAACGATTTCCTGAATTTCCAAATATCAAACATCACATTTGTTTTAAAGTTCAAAAAACGCGGACGAAATTTTATAGGGATATTTGATTATTTGGACAAACAGAAAAATCGAACCCAGCACGTTAGGGCACGATTTCCTGAATTTCCAAACATCAAACATCGCCTTTGTTTTATAAAGTCGACTCAAAATACATTAATTTGACTTGAAATAAAATGAAATCATTAATTTGGATTAATAAGTTGAAAATTACAATTATAATGTGATACTCGAAAATGAAAGGCAAAGTTACAAGCATGAGACAATATGCAAAAATAACGTACTATTCTTGGTGAATGAAGATAACATAAACTTAAGAAACAAATTAACAAAACAAACAATAAAATATAACTAATCAAAGACAAATATGACTAAATTTTCAAACATGAATAAATAACAATTGGTATAATAATACAAAAAACGAATAAACAATATACTACAATAATATACGAAAAATATAAAACCATCAACACATAATGCACAAAACAAAATAGAAATTAGGAGCCAAAATGATAAACTCAAATTTTAAAAAGATGAATTGATGAATAAATACCACATGCTAGAATTTGAAATGATTTTCATGGATAAAATACTATATAAATAATCATTAAAATAAAATTTATAAAAAGAAGAAATTTGAATCAAATAACATGTAAAATAATACATCTATTTAAAGTTGACAATATACATACAATAAAAAATAACTTAAATAATGCATAAAACATGAAAGGATAACAAAAGCATAAAATATGTTTTTAGGGAATGAACTATATACACAATAGATTTTAAAAAAAACATATATATATAAATAGATTTAGAAGAAATTATGTATGTAAAATAACATAGGATTAATAATATATATGGAATAAAAACTAACTTTATCATGAGCTACATATGTATAATAATATATAAGAACATTTAAGTGAAATATTATACGAAATTTTTAAAACAATAACAATATAAAAAGCCTTAAAATAAAGATTTTATATATAAAAAAGGGTAAAATTATCATGGTAAATCAAATATATATATAAATATAAAAATAAGTATTAAATGAATTTTAGAAAGTAATGAATTATACAAATTGAAAGGACTCAATTAAAAAGAATTAAATTAAAAGGATACTTAATAAATAAAATAGACTACTGAAATTAAAAGAAGGACTAAAGCGCAATGCGCACGAATGCACAGGGATCAAAACTAGAAATATTCCAGACCCCAAAACACAGCGTTTAGGCACAGATTAATTTAAAACAATGCACAAATTCCAAGGAAAAATAAAAGAATAAAAAAGAATCGAATAAGGCCAACTCAAATGTTCTTGCTAAAAAAGGGACTAGTCGTGCAAATTTCTCATTAATGGAAAACACGCGGATCCTTCCCGGGTCGGGTCAACGCACAGATCCAAGGGCTTAAAACGACATCATTTCAACATTGATACTCACAACTTAAAACGACGCCATTTTTAAGCACTTATAAAAACCAAAATCTGCCCTCAAAATCAATTAGCAAACTATCTCCTCAAAAAAAAAACCCTAAATCATTTAAAATCTTCTAATCTCTCACGCAGACCTCAAAGGCGCCGCAATAAACTCTCTGCCATGGCTTCAATCGATCCCTAGGGGTCAGCCTTTAGATCAGAGGAGTGAACACCGATTGGATCGACGCCGAACTATAGGTAAACAAATCTCCTTTTTTGCCTATTTGTACGATTGATTCAAACGAAATAAAATAAACTAAAATAAGAAAATAAGAATGAACTACCTTCGAATGTAATTGATGTTTTTTGTATTTGATTGCTGTCTTTCGTAACCCCTTACAGATGATTCTTTTTTGGGCTTTATAGCCGAGGGAATAAAAATGATAAAAAAATACAATATTCTTTTTTGTTTTCGTTTCGTTGTGCGTTTGTTTTCTTTAGTTTACAGGTACAGAGGTACAGGGCCAGCTGTGGGGGGGACATGGCACTCGGCGTGGGGCGTACGGAGGTGTGCATGGCGGTCGTACGCTACTGAAGATTGGGCCTTGGCTACGACACAAGAGGCAGAAACCCTAGGGTTTCTATTTCTAAAATATTTTGGGCCGTTTGGGCCTTGAATTTTTAGGCTATAATTGGGTTGATGTTTTATTAATGGGCTGATGTAAATGGACTGAACTGTTAATGGGTTGTTTTAATTTGGTTTGGTTTTTTTTTTGTTTAGTTATTTTCTGTTTATTTTGCTTTGTCTAGGGGCCGGGCTAAATTGGCCCATTACAAACCATTTTTGAAAATAAAAAAAAAAACAAATCGATAAGGTAACTAGATTTCCAAAATGACATGAATAATGGTTTTCTTTCAACTGCATTAGTTAACATCAAGTTTTTACAAAGTAAAGCGACAAACAAAGGATTTTTCTAAAATAACACTATCAATAATAAAATGAATCTTAAATGCAAATGACCTAATAAATGAAAGTTTTTAAACTAACTCAATGTATAACTACAGTTTTTCTCTTAAATGAGTTCATTGAAAGTCTTCAAAAGTAACATAAGTTAGTTTAGTCATTTTAGTGGCTAATGTAGCATTCTTAATCTAGCCATATCGTCTAGGCCGGGTTAGAGAGGTTATAAGATGTCTCATCCCAATGATGCGATGAAGGGCGTCCTGACAAGGTAGCAACCATGTCACGGCGAGGCGACGTATTATGCAATTTTCTCAGCTTCCTTCTTTCAGTCTAATTTTGATTATTTGTCCCAGTCAAACTCTGATTAGCCTATAAATAGACCTTTTTCTACTCTAGAAAAATTAACCCATTACACATTTAGATATTAGCTTTTACAAGCTTTCAGAAAATTTTGTATTTATGTTTTGAGGGTTCTTATTGTGGGTTTTTGGGCTTAGTTTTTATCTCTGTCTTTGTATTCTTCATTTTTGCTGTTACAGTAAAATTATTTTTGCATGTGGTTTTTTATCCTTTTTTTTATGAGTTTTTCCATAAAAATATTTGTATTCGATATTTTCAATTTCAAAAGTGGCCTTAATGTTGCGGGGTGATGATTTATGTTGGATGAGAAGGCTAGATTTGTTTATATTGGAGGTGCAGGTGATGCTTGGTTAATCCTTTGTGGTCTTTAAGTTTTCATATGTATTTATGTTTCTAATATTAAAGGAAATAAAGTAAATTAGGTTTTTGTTTTTGGTTAAATCAAAATTTTATTAATAACTACTCAAAGTTACAAAGCTTGCCTAAAGTTAATGAGATTAGAGCAAAACACAAGAAAATGCCAAAATCCAAGTTAACATAATCCCAAAACAAAACGAACCTAAGACAATTCCAAAACACACCAAGACCAAATTTCAAACACTTAACACGTACAAATAGAACTCCTTACTAAAAACCAAGCAGTAACATCAAATTTCAATGCCCATCATAAACATGAATCCCACCGCTTATACAACTTTTATAAACCAATATTTGTTTCAAGGATGGTCTTGCGCTAGTCGATGTGTTTTTTAATGTTGTCCATGCAACTACGATGGTTTTTGCTATATTGGTTTGATTATCTCGGATTGATAAATATCGACGTTGGTTTTATAATGATTTGTGGGACTAAATTTTAAATTTCAAAAAAAATATATACTTTAAACATATTTAAACCATTTAAATTTTAGACCATCTAGATACTTGATCTGTCACAAATTATTCTATTATTTACATCCCTTTTTCCACGTAATTGTAGTTTATTTAATAGTAAATCAAATTATCTTTGTATATATCTATGTCCTCATACTTGAAGTAATGATTTATGTTTTTTACTAGTTTTTATTACATCTTAGATATCTAAATAAGGTTACATGGTCTTGTAGGACAAATTAAGAGCTAAAGATACATATTCGAGTCGAAACTACTGCCTATGTTGCGACACCAAGACATCGATGTTGCAACAATTGGATCCGATCTTGCAACACTATGATGTTGCTACACCGATGTTGGACAAATTACTATCTCAGATTGCTATTTTCGAAACCATTTTTAAATCGAGTTTTGGAAAATGGGAATCGACTTTAATAAACGAAAACAAGAGTCGCCACCAATCTTTTTAGGTGTGATTGGATCACCTTTAAAACATTTTATTTTAAAATCATTAGTTTTGGTCTACAAAATAAAAAGAACAGGTTCGGGAGTCGGTTACATACGAGGAAGGATTAGCGCCCTCGTAACGCCCAAAAATTGGTACCTAATTAATTATCAAATGTCTTTAAGGTCAGAAATTAAAAATTTTAAGATGTAATCTGTGACACCCCTAATTTGACCCTAGTCGGAAAGTGGTTTCGGGACCACAAAATCGAGTCACAAAAATAATTAATTTTTATATTCCATGCTTATTATTTGTGAATAAGTATGTGTAAAAATTTCATGTTTTAATTTTGTCATTTGGATGTGAAATTAGCTAAAAAGGACATATTTGAGAAACTTTAAAAATATGATAGGCAAATGTCCAAGTGATTAAAATGTTAAATTACTAAAGTTGTGGACTTGCATGTCAAATGGCCCACTTTTAACATTAGTGGATGGTAATGATGTTATGATTTTGGCATTATGTGTATATTATATTTAGTAAATAATATTTAATAGTTTATAATTTGAAAACATGAATTAAATAAAAAAGAATGGTGATAAAAACAAAGAAACTTTTCTCTTTGTTTTCTCTTATTCTTAGTAACTAAGCAAGAAAGAAAGGAAAGAACACCAAAAACACTCGGTCACTTGGTGTTGGGAATTAAGGTGAGATTTCATGTATTTTATTTTTAATTTTTGCAAAATGTTGTTAGTTTTGAAGCTCACAACATGACCCATATGTTAATTTTTGTGAATTTATTTCATAAAGCATTTGGTCATGGCTTCAAGGATTAGATTGTGGATGTTTTGATGATAAGTGTTTATGGATGAGGATAGACTAATTAAATTTGCTATGAGGGGCAAGTTTGAATATTTATTTGAGTGGTCTCAAATATTGAAGCAAGCCCATGGCAAAAATCTAGTTAATGGAAAAAGATGACATTCGGCCAAGGAAGTTTTGTGATAGTATTTTTTTGGCTAAGGATGCTTTGTATGTTATGCATGATGTATTTAATGTCTTGATGAACAAGTAGTCATTAAATGAGGCTAAGCTTGTGAAATTATGAGTTTGGATGAATATATATATATATATATATATATATATATATATATACGCATTCGGCAATGTGTAAAATATTGATTGTTTTAAATGGTTCGTAGTTAAGTGGAAATGGAAGCTTGATAAATAAATAAAAAATTCTGTTAAGGATGAATAAGAGGTATGTGCATTCGGCCATTAAACATGTGCTTAATTGTTGATGAATGGTTGTAAAGAAAATACATATAGGTCAAATATAGCCTTGGATAAGAAGATTTTTATGTATTGAATTTGTAACATGGTTATGCCGATTGTGAACATGTGATAAAGAATTATTCAAATGGTTGTTTAAATAATATTCGGTTTATTAGTATATGTATAATTAGTTAAAGTGTAAACTTTGCATGTGTATTAAAGGTTTTTATGTGATATTCGCCTTGGGAAATCTAAGCTTAAAAGGTTTGAATGTTAATTGGGTTGTCTCTTTAATGGTGAATGTGCTAAAAGCTAATGCATGATTTAGTTTAATCGATGTAATGATACAAATTATGATATTTACTTGTGGTTTTGAAGTATAGAAAATTTGTTAAGTTGATTAAGTGGTTGCCGAATGTGAAATTTAGGTAAGAAATGTGTACAAATAATATTTGTATGGATAATTGGTTTAAAGGAATTGGCATTATACATTGTTGATATGGTGCTATTAATGTAAAGCACTTTAGTATAGACATATATACATATGGTCACTTAGAACGTATTGACATGGCCGAATAAGGCTAACGATGAGTATGCTTTGATTTTCTATAATACTTAGTAATTTGTTTAAGGTGATTAAAGATGTGTACGATTATTTTATATTGAGCTAAAAGTAGTTATATGGCCTATTAAATTTCTTGTGGTATTCGGCCATAAGCAAGCACAATGGGATTTTAATAAGTTAAATTTGTTTTAGATTAAGCTCAAGAGCTTAAGGAGCCTAATTCGGATAGGGAAAAGCTAAACTAACCAAATAGCCGATCCGTAGTCGTTCGCGACATTCGAGGTAAGTCTCTAAGTAATTAAACTTATTTTGAGTTTTGATTAATGGATACTATTATAGAAATGGCTAAATTGAAAAATATGATGTGGCCATGATATGTTCTAAGGCGAATGGAAAATTTTACGTATTTGAATCAATTTACTAATGTGATTTTGTACCTAAGACGAAATAAAATGACAAGGCGTAATATCTAGCTTAAGATCGAATGGCCAATGTGATGAATGTGAAAGTGTGTATATGTGATAAGGCCGAATGGCCAATGTGATGAATGTGAAAGTACATACATGTGATAAGGCCGAATGGTTAATGTGATATATGTGTAAGTGAATATGTGATAAGGCCGAATGACCAATTGTGAAAAGTGTGTAATATTATATATTTAATGAGGCCAAAGTTAGTAAAAATATAAATATATATTAAATGAATTGTGCTGAGATTGTATCCGGGTTAGAGACCTGCTGGCTTCATGCTGGGATTGTATTCGGGTTTAAAGTCCCGCAGGCTTAATGCTGGTGAATTAAGTAAGATTATGATCTTGAATGTTCGCAATGAGCTACCGTCAAGTAAGTACTATACATTTAAGATGTTCAGATACATATTACCTCCTCATTTGTAAGTTTACCTCAAAGTGAATCACTAGCATTCAAGAAAAACGTATATGTGATTGATTATTATATTGCGAAAATGAGGATGACCTAATTAGTCTTGGTATGCTTTTATAATGTAGTATATACTAAGCTTTCATGTATGTACTCGTGTACATTCGGCCAACGATTCGGTGAATTATTAGTATTAAAGAACGATACATATGTGGGAATGATTATTATATCTTTGAATAAGGGAATAATCTATTCGGTCAATGGTTGTTAGTATGACAAAGTATTCGATTTAAATTTATTGTATGAGCTTTAAGTAAAGAAAAGTATGTGCTGAGATTTATATATGTAATTGTGCATATTCGGCCAAAAAGGCCTTATAAATTGAGAATAAATTGTATTCGGCTAGATGTACAAATGCAAGGGAAGGATTGTATTTTGTCAACCTACGTATATGTGATAAGGTTTATGTTTGGTTCTTTGCGTACCCATACTGTAATTCAATACATGCCACGTTGAAATACTCGAAAGTTTTGATGCGATTATGAAATAAGGAATTAAGTTTTTATATATATATATATATATATATATATATATATATATATTCATGTATGTGCATGAAACGAGTTCGTTTGAGTAAGTGATTATGATTATTGAAAGAGTATATGTTATGCTAAATGAGTAGTGACTCTATGAATCTATTCATGATAGATTATGATATTACTATGTGCCTCTAAATATGGAAACTAAACGTGGTAAAAGTATTATGTTTTAGTTTTATTGATTGAATTAGAAGTAGATATGAGGTTTCTAGATGCGAAAGACTATGTGAATCAAATTTGGAAGAAATAGATAAACTATATGTAACACCCCAAACCCGGCCCAGACGTTACGACCGAATCCGGCGTGTCACATTGAAGTGTTTTTCGAAAACATGTTTTCATTTAAAACCCTTCTTGATGTTTAGAAACTTTCATCGTTTAAACTTGAATAAAACCTTAGCCTTATTTTTCCAAAACGTAATTCATTGTAATAATCAAAACATTGTTAACAACCTTGTAAAATCTTATGGGAAACTTTGAAAACTTGTAAACCTTTGTAGTGGCAGAATCATGTTATTTTAAAAAAATAGTTAAGTATCAAACCTTCTTTGTCACGGCTTAAAGTGAATGGATACTACGCACTAGGTAGGATTCAAGAAAGGAGGAGGTGAGTCAATTAGACTGCTTAAGTACCTAGCTCTTCCATGATCCAATCCTAGACATGTACACATCCATTGCCACACTTAAAGCCTATTACTTGTCCACGAACAATAAATTAAGTTTAAGTCTATTTAAAATATTTATTTCCTTTTAAAACATTTACGTTGCGGAAGCTTTGCTCGGAAATCATGATATTTTGAAAATAAGTAATTTTATAAAACACGCTTTAGAGCTAACCAATTTAATAACCCAAAATATTAAAAATAATAAAAAGAGCGGCCTTATTACAACTTAAACCAGAATAGAAATGATCAAAATAATAAATGCGAAACTTATTTTAAAGAAAACAGAAACTTAATCTTTGTGGCCACTCGAATCCCTTGACTCCAAGTCCATCGATCTAAGGCTCACCGCAAAGATGGGAAAAAAGGGGGTAAGTCAGTGTGTAAAGTATCCCAACCAGAGCCCAAATCAGTTCAAGCTTTACTGGGCCTAAGCCCTATTCAGAATTTAGTGTTAACTGGGCCTTAGCCCATATCAATATTAATCGGGCCATAGCCCTATTACAATATCAGAGCATACTGGGCCTAGCCCATATCAGTATCAATCTGGGCCGTAGCCCTATTACAAGTCGAGATATATTGGGTCTTGCCCATATTAACACAGTTGGGCCCATTTTAATACAGTTGGCCCATAATAAAACAGCCTCATATGATTAATGCATGATAACCCCATCCAACCCTGCACTTGCCTCCGTCCATCCCTACACTTCCTGTGGGGAATAAATCACCCACACCATCCTTGCACTTACAGTGTTAGCACTGATTGCGGCACTAACTATAATCCGCAGCAAAGCTGCTTATATCAGAATATGTGGCACAGCCACCAGAACGGGTTCTTCCTCCATAACAAAATCCAACCCCATGCAACAGATATACATGTCATGGCATACAACAAAACATAATCAGAATATCATGCATTTCAGTCAAAATTAACCTTAGGGGTATAACGGTCATTTTGCACCTAGGGGTAAAATGGTAATTTTCATACTTAGGGGTATTTCAATAAAATTTACTATTCTAGAGTTTACATACATATTATAACCATTAACACATTAACAGAAGCACTTACCGAGCGTTTTTACCGAATTGGCCCCGTTGGCCCACTACTCGTTTTCGGCCCATTAAGCCCAAATATACCGAAGTGCATGAAATTGCGCACTCTGCAATCATACTGCTTGCGATTACCAAAATTAACAACCAAACCACCTCACAAGCGCTCACACGCTCGCAAGTTCACAAATGCCGACTTTTCGGCTTTTTGGCTTTTCGGCTTTTGCCGATCTAGTCTATGAGTGGGTGTCGTTTACACACCTGATTTGTAACGGTACGCTGGCGCGATCCACTCACGAGTTGCCTACAATCAAGTTACTAAACGTCAGTCTACATGCCGAAAACAAACTACGTACTATTCCCCCTTACCAAATTCAGCCAACATCCCTTACCCTAGAGTTCTTACCTTTTTGCCGAAATATGGATTAGATCTAGAGATCCAATCCGAATCGATCTTCACACCCTTCTTTGACGCCCCCTTGTCCACGCTAATGCTTATACAATGAAAAAGAAAAAAAAACACCAACACCCTTAGTCCAAACGTTAGCCACCCTTAAGGGGTTTCGGCTTTTATCTTAAACCATGAATAACTAACACAAGTGATTCGAATACTTACCAATCGTTGTTTTGCCCAAGAGAGTGCTCTTATCTATGATTCTAATCCTAATCTACCATAGTCAGAAGAGACAGGTTCAAGTAGCCAATGATTCGGCTTCCTACACCCCAGATATGAAGGTTTTCGGCTTTTGAAAGAAAAAGGGAAAATGATAGAGATTCGGCTATAGCAAGATTCAGCTTTTTGAGAAATAATGAAGAAAGGAAAATAAGGGAAAAGAAAGAAAGAAAGAAGTATGGGTTCGGCTATGGAGAAAAGAAAATATGAATGCAAGAGAGGGGAGAAGAGAGGAGAAACAATAAAGATCGATCTAAAAAATAATAGTAGATATGAATGGCCCCAACCTAAATCTATTAGTTACTTAAAAATACCCAAGACTAACACCAAAATTTTAAGAGTTTTTTCGGCATTTAATTGCCTATAGCCGAATTGGTACTCTGCCATAAATCTTATTTCGACATAAATTCCTTCCCAAATTTAAATTCCATACTTTTCTCCTAAATTTCAGCCCCCACAAATTTAAATCCTATCCAACTTCCTTGCACCATCAGCTGTAGTCCACTGTTTGACCGACTCAAGCCATGGCTAGGAGAGTTTCGGTCAAACTCGACTCTCCCCACGTGAGCAAAAAATCCAAGCCTTCCGTCGCGAGGTGAGGCTCGAACCCCAGACCTCCGTCTGCCCTTGTGCCTTCGCCCGTGTTGCTGGCCACTGCACCATGCTTCTCCCTTTACTTATATACGGTCACAATTATTTATAAACCTTACCTGCTAAAGCTCCGGTTACTTGCGAAACAAAAAGGAAATTTTTTCCTGCTGTACATCTCGAACCAGCTCGGGGATCGTCAGCACTTCATCACACTATCTACTATTATGGAAACCTTGTGATTTGGATTTAGCTTATGGCATGTATAGGATATATTATACTAGAATGATATCATAACTATTGTTTATAAGCCATGCGAATATGGCATCCTTTGGAAGTCTACTTTTATAAGTTATAAGTTTGATTTTTGTTTGTGTTTAGAATTTAATTAAATGAACAATCTTTATTCATGAAAAAGAAAAAAAATGTTCAAAATTTTACTGTTTTGATCTGCTTCCAAATTTTCTGGTAACGCCTCGTCCTATTCCGGCGACGGTTACGGGATAGGGGTGTTACATAATCTTCTTTTAATATTTTTGATTTTTGAAAATTAGGATTCACTTATATTAAATAAATCAAAATATTACATCCAATAAGTTAGGACACAATATTTTTAAGATATTTGGCACTAAGTTAGCCTTTTTGGAAATCCCTATCTCGAAACGACAAAACGTCACATCCAGTAAGTTAGGACACAACGCTTTGAAATTCTAAGACAGTTGCTCGTATTTTGAAAATTTTAAAAACTTAGAAGGGTACTTGACTATTCAAACTCAACGAGAAGAATTGCAACCCAATAAGTTAGGGCACTACTTTTCTCGAAGCTTCCAAACACCAAGCATTGCCTTTTTATTTTTGAAAACTTTAGAATCTTGTTTTTTGATTAATGCATGAGGAATCATATTATCATTATGGAATAGAATATTGCAATAATAAGTGAATAAAACATGCAAAAATTATACAACAATATATATCATAAACTAGCCCATAAAAGAAATAATTAAACATAGCATATAAAAAAATGAAACTATGCACAAATAAGATAAATGACATACACTAAAAAAATGAATAAATAGAACATTTACAAATTATAGAAATATAATGCAATAGTTCAAAATACATGAAATGATAATATAATATATATACATGCATAGAAAATATATATTTGAAAATAAACTATATAAAAGGTTAAATATTATGATACATAAAATACATAATCAAATGTATAAAAGATAGGAAAAATATACATATTTGAAAAATGAAGAAATTAAAATAAAAAAAAGTTGAAAAACTAAGATAGACGAAGAATAAAATAAGAACAAACCACAAAGAGTAAGAACGCAAGAGGGAGAGAAATTTGAGTGAATGCTCTCAAGAATTCTTATTGCTTCCCAAAACTCAAGTCATTTACAATGAAGGGAGAGGCCTCTATTTATAGTTGAGCCTCCCTAAATCCAACGGTACAGATCAATTACATCAACGGTTAAGATTAAATAATATCTACAAATTAAATCTCCAAGATTACAAGATCATATCTTCAAGATTGCATATCATATCATATCATATCTAAGATTGTATCATATCTAAGATTGCATATCACATCTAAGATTGCATATCAAATCTAAGATTGCATATCCTTAAAGATTATATTTCCATATGAGTCAAGCTCATAGATGGACCTTAAATCTTTTCATGTAATGGGCCATTCCGATTGGGCCAAATTATATGTTTGTAATTTTGTACTGGACTTGGACTTTGTTTTATTTTTATTTTTTGGGGGGTTTATTATTTTAAATATTGAAATGGGCCAAGCAAAAATGGGATATTACTGTAACGCCCCAAAAATTGGGCCTAGAAGAGTTGGGCTTTGAGTCTGGGATTCGGATAGAAGAAAACCTGAATATTGAGAAGTTTTGAATATTACTAGTGTTTAAAAATATATATATTGATAAAATATTTATGTTAGTACTAATATTTTAATTTTTATGAAAATTATTATCATTATAATTATTAGATACAAATATATTTATAAAATTATTGTTGTTAATTTAGTGTTTAAATTAACATACTATTAGAAAATTTTATTGTATCTATTTTTATTGATTTATGGAAATTATAATTATTATTAGGAAAATATATATATTATCGTATTTGAAATTTTCATTATTATGGTTATTATTATTATTTTAGTTTTTAAATAAATTACAATGTATTTAAAGTGTGGGAAAAATTTGGACCAAGACTTTAGCAAAAATTATTATTTTTGCTCCTTTAGGATCTGGGCATTAAGGTTTATTAATAAGTTGGGCTAAAATTAGACATAAGGAGGAGTCGGCCCGGTGGTTAGGAGTGTTGGGCGTGAAAGGGGCGAGGTTCGATACCCGGCATGCGCAAATGGTTGTTTTTAGTCCGTGTCGCTAAAGTAGGACTTAAAAGGAATTGTGAACGTAGTCCGCCACAAAGGAGCACTTTCGGTCCAAATGGCTTGAGGCGCTAGATTGATGAGAAGAGTGCTCGGGTTCAAGGCACGGTCTTGCGCATAAGTTGCTTTTTATTTTAGAAGCCACGTCTTAAGTATAGTTCTTGACCGAGTTATGCCACTAAAAGGTTTGTGGCCAGGCAGCAGTGATGCGTTAGGAGTACCGGGGTGGCTCGGGATCGAGTCCGAGCTCTGTATGTTCATTTTATTTTTAAAAGAACTCGGGACTTCAAAGTAAGGTTTATAATTAATTGTAACCATATATTACTAAAGGAGAAGCGTGGTGTAGTGGCCAACAGCTCGGTGTGGGCGCATGGGCACGACGAGGTCCGGAGTTCGAGCCTCATCTCGCAGAGTGGTGGGTTTTTGCTGCACGCATGGGGAAGGAGTTGAGTCGACCGGGACTCCTAGCAGCGTCTTTGAAGCGGTGCAAGCGGTGGATAAGGTGCTGATTGGTTGGGGAGTTTGAATGAAATTCAAACTTCAAATTTGGCCAAAAATCAAGGAGCAAATTAGGGAATTGGAATTTAAAAAGAATTCCTATGTCGAAATGCACTCATTCGGCCATAGCAAAAGAGTGCCGAATATTTTAGGCCTTTAGGATTTATTTATTTTTTTTCCTTCTTCTATTTTTTATTCTTTTCTATCCTTCTCTCATCTCTTCCCCTCTTCTCTTTTCTTTCTCCTCTTAATTCTCATCTTATCTTTTTGCCGAACCTAAATCCTTCATATTCTTCTTCTTTTCTTTCTTAAATCCTCAACAAATTGGTTAGTCAATTTCCATTGAAGCCAAACCTCGTATCTTTTCTTTCAAAGCGAAATCTTACTACTTTGAGGTACTACAAAGGCCGAACCCTTGGTTGAGTATTTTTCCTTTCTTGTGCGGTAGTTGGATCTACAATCGATTGGGAGTAGTGTCATAACAATATAGGTAAACGCTTGAATCTTTCTTTCATTATTCATGAATTAAGGTAAAAACCGAAAAACCCCTATATGCAAAGGGTGCCTGTTGATTGTACTCAAAAGGTTTAGTGGTGATATCTGATTTGTTTTCCTATAGTGTGGATTAAAGGCTACTAATCGAAGGCTTGGATATTTGGAGCGACGAATTAGATCTAGTCCATTTTTTAAGAAAGGTAAGAACACTAGTGCCTAAAGTGTTAATGGTCGATTTTTAGGAGTTTTGCAGATAAGTTGCTATGGATTCATAGTTAACGTATTAGTAATTGATTGTAGGTAGTTCGTGTGTGGAACTCGTCAGCGTTTCATCACAAACAGGTGTGTAAACGACACCCACTCATAGACTAGATCGGTAAAAGCCGAAAAAAGTCAAAAGCCAAGATTTATGAACTTCTGACGTGCGGCGCTTGTGAGGTGGTTTGGTTGTTAATTTTGATAATCATAAGCAGTATGATTGCAGAGTGCGTAATTCGTGCACTTCGGTATATTTGGGCTTAATGGGTAGAAAATAGGTTAGTGGGCCAAGCGGGCCCAATTCGATAAAAACGCTTCGGTAAGTGCTTACATTAATGTGTTAATGGTTAGAATATGTATGTAAACTCTAGAATAGTAAATTTTATTAAACTACCCTAAATATGAAAATTACCGTTTTACCCTAGGTGCTAAATGACCGTTATACCCCTAGGGTTAATTTTGGTGAAATACATGATATTTCGATTCATTTGTTATATGCCATGACATGTATATACATTGCATGGGGTTGGGTTTTGTTATGGAGGAAGAACCTGTTCGGTGGCTATGCCACATATTTCGATATAAGCGACTTTGTTGCGGATTATAGTTAGTGTCGCGCAAGTGCTAATACTTGTAAGTGTAGGGATGGCGTGGGTGATTTATTCCCCACAGAAGTGTAGGGATGGACGGAGGAAGTGCGAGGGTTGGATGGGGTTATCATGCATTAATCATATGAGACTGTTTTGTTATGGGCCAACTGTATTGAAATGGGCCCAATCGTGTTAATATGGGCAAGACCCAATATATCTCGACTTGTAATAGGGCTACGGCCTGATCGATAATTGATATGGGCTAGGCCGGTATGCTCGATATTGTAATAGGGCTATGACCCAGATTAATATTGATATGGGCTAAGGCCCAGTTAACACTAAATTCTAAATAGGGCTTAGGCCCAGTAAAGCTTGAACTGATTTGGGCTCTGGTTGGGATACTTTACACACTGAGTTTTCCAAACTCACCCCCCTTTTCCCCATCTTTGCAGGTGAGCCTTAGATCGATGGACTTGGAGTGGGCGGGATTTGAGTGGCCACGAAGATTAAGTTTCTGTTTTCTTTAAAATAAGTTTCGCATTTATTATTTTGATCATTTTTATTCTGGTTTAAGTTGTAATAAGGCCGCTCTTTTTATTATTTTTAATATTTTGGGTTATTAAATTGGTTAGCTCTAAAGCGCGTTTTATAAAATTACTTATTTTCAAAATATCACGATTTAGAGCAAAGCTTTCATAACGTAAATGTTTTCAAAGGAAATAAATATTTTAAATAGACTTAAACTTAATTTATTGTTCGTGGACAAGTAATAGGCTTAAAGTGTGGCAATGGATGTGTGCATGTCTAGGATTGGATCATGGAAGAGCTAGGTACTTAAGCAGTCTAATTGACTCACCTCCTCCTTTCTTGATTCCTACCTGGTGCGTAGTATCCATTCACTTTAAGCCATGACAAAGAAGGTTTGATACTTAACTGTTTTTTTAAAATAACATGATTCTGCCACTACAAAGGTTTACAAGTTTTCAAAGTTTCCCATAAGATTTTACAAGGTTGTTAACAATTTTTTGATTATTACAATGAATCACGTTTTGGAAAAAAATAAGGCTAAAGTTTTATACAAGTTTAAACGATAAAAGTTTCTAAACATCAAGAAGGGTTTTCAATGAAAACATGGTTTTCGAAAAACACTTCAATGTGACACGCCAGATTCGGTCGTAACTTCTGGGCCGGGTTTGGGGTGTTACAATTACAGCTATATTAGGTAAAACAATTGGATCTAGGCTAAAAGAACTCGCATAGTCGAAACAAGGGATAGGAGAAGCTGATACATGAACTTAGGAATATATTTAATTTTATTTCAATTTATTTAGTTTATTAATATTATAATCATCTTGCTACGATTTTAACACCACTAATTTGTGACTCAAGTAGATTAGTAATTATTTCCAGTAATTGGCTTAATAGCAGTTTTCCCTAAACTACAATTTTTTGGGTACGATTCTTGGAATACTTACCAAGTGTTTCGTTGTAAACAAACTATATTATAACCTGACCCATATACTTGCAGACACTGCCTCAATTCCATATATTTTGTAGCAGTATTCGTCTGGAAGCAATCAATACCACTATTTAAGGATGACTACATTTGTGTTGAAAAAACTAATCATATTAATCTATCACATCTCTAGATTTAAGAATTTGTAGTTCATTCAATCCAGAACAACCATAAAAATGCTTGATTTTCTAATGATTAAACATCAACCAGAAAATACTTAAAATTTGAGAAAACAACAGTAGATTTTAAACCTTTTTCTTCCTTGTACTCTTTATAAATTAAGACTTTAGTCCCTACACTTTTATTTTCTAGGAATTTAGTCCCTTTACTTTTCAAATTTCAAAATTCAAGTCCAATTGTTAATAACTTTTTTAGTTAAATTTGTTGGTGTGATATTTTGAAATAATAATAAAAAAAACTCACCTGGTAGTCATATAACTAAAAAATGGCATTGTAATAAAGTTGAATTTAATAAAATAATTTTAACAAGATAACAGTTGGACCTAAAATTTTAAAATATGGAAAGTAGGGTGACTAAATTTTTAGAAATAAAAGGATAGATGCTAAATTAAAATTCATGAAAAGTATTTGGACTTATGACATATTTTAACAAAAATTAATATATGTGATTAGATTTTAACAGTTAGTTAATTTTAGTTTTTAATATAATATAAAGACATGGTAGTTATCTAACCATAATATGGAGTTTTTAAATCTACGCATAGTGGACAGACAGTTCAATTACACTTAATCAAATACATATTTTATCTAATATTTATTATATTTAATTCTTATTTTATATTAATTTTTTTAATATAATCAGTTGGTTCAACTGTCGATCAATTAATCTATTTCAATAGATAATTAAAGAAGGAATAAAAATATTTTGTCATTTCACACATTGCAATGAATGCATCTAGTATGGTGTTTTGATAATGGTTGCTTAGGGAATATGATTGGAGATATGTCAAATTTGAAGCATCTTGTGAGGTGCTTGGAGGGTAGAGTTGTAGCACCCCAAACCCAGCCCAGAAGTTATGGCCGGATCCAGCATGCCACATCAAAAACGTTAAAAAAAATTTTCATTCTAAGTCCAGAAAATCGTACTTGATGTTCAAAAGATTAATTCATTAAGGGTTAAAGTGAATGGAAGCATGCACCGGTAGGAAACCGGAAAGAGGTGGTGAGTCCATCGGACTGCTTAAGTACCAAGCTCCCTTCGGATCCAATCCTAGACATGCATACCGCCATTGCCACACCTTAACGTCATGGATATTTCTAGGAAACCGATTTGATTAAGTCATTTTTAGGAAAAGTGATTAATTTTGGAAAATACTTTCATTGCGGAAGCTTTGCTTGTTGTCGTGTTATTTTGAAATCAACTGTTGTTTTTGAAAACGCGCCCTAAAGCTATCCAATTTCAATAGTTAAAATAAGTATTACCTATCTTAGTAATACATATTAAAACCATCAAAAATAATTAAGCGGCCTTATTACATTTAAAAACCCAAAACTTCAAACGTAAATAAAAGGATGTCCAGTTCACCAGAAGAAAATCAAACTTTCAGAACGGGTGGCCACTCCGAATTCCCTCACAGCTCCAAGCCCACTATGGTTGGGGATTTCTTGCGTGGATGAAAATAAAAGGGGTGAGTTTGGGGAAACTCAGTGTGTAAGGAAAACTCATTCAAACCCAAGTCAACTCAAGCCCATTGGGCTAAGCCCATTCAGTAATGATGGTCTTGGGCGAGCCCTTTCAGATTACAATAAAGCGGGCCTTAGCCCTTATTCAGATAATGATATGGCCCATAGGCCCATTTCAAAATACATGCAACATCAGTAAACATATGCAAGCCCATTTGGGAGACTACTCAACCCACCAACCACTACCCTCCACCCGTACCACCATACACTCCATGTGGGGAATAGCTCAACCCACCCACCCAACACTCCACAGCTTGTAGCCTTCATTGCTCAGATTAACGATCAAGAATTGAGGCAAAGCCTCCAATACGTGGACAAGCCACTTTCAGTACTTCCTCCCTCAATATCCCAGTCCCATGTATCAGATAATAACAACATGGCATGCAGTAAATAACAACAGTCAAACATGCATTTAGGTCAATTTAACCCTAGGGGTATTTCGGTAATTTACTCCTAGGGGTAAAATTGTAAATTTTCTAATTTTAAAGGTATTTTAGTAATTTATCTATTTTAGGGTTTTTCGTGCATATTCCTACTTTTCACATACTAACAGAATCACGTACCGAGGGTTCTTACCGAATTGGGCCCGTTGGCCCATTATTCTAATTTTGGCCCATTAAGCCCAAAAATATCGAGGGCACAGAAATCATGCACTTTGCAATCCAAACATTGCAGCTTACCAAAAACATTAATCGATTTACCTCACGAGCATTCGCACACTCGCAAATCTACAAAAATATCGGTTTTCGGCATTTTGGCTTTTCGACTTTTGCCGATCTAAACTAAGAAAGAGGGTGTTAGTTACACACCTGTTTGCGACGATATGCTGACGAGATCCACACATGAACCGCCTACAATTGGATTACTAACACGTTAATCTAACTATTCAAATACAAACTACGTATTAACCCCTTACAATATTCGGCCAACCACACCTACAGATCATAGTAAGCTTATAAGAAAACAATAAGCAACTCATTAACAAATTTTTGTCAATGTTTACCACATAATCATAATTTCACTGCAAGCTGTCTTCCTGAGCAACAGCCACTAAATCATTTATAACTGGAGCTACGAAACTCCAAATCAAGTTTCGTTAATTTTCCCTGAAAATAGACTCATATATCTTTTATCCATAAAATTTTCAGAATTTTTGGTTTAGCCAATCAATACCAGATGTTTCTCAAAGTTTCCTATTTTTCACTGTTTGACTAATCTGACCACTCTTCATTATGAATCAAATTTCTCATTGTACAGAATTCAAAATATGTTCTAGTTTATTCCATTTGAAACTAGACTCATTAAGCTTTAATTACATAATTTATGCAGCTTCTAACTCATCTTCCACAATTTATGGTGATTTTCCAAAGTCACGTTACTGCTGCTGTCCCAAGCAGATTTATTACCAAATCACTCTTTCACACCTAACTTGCATGCTTGTTATTTAAACATGTATATCACCAATCAATCATCACATATCTATGATTTTACTTAAGTATAATCTCCATTTCATCATTTTAAAGCACAACATGTTAGCCGATTTTTCCCCTTAGCATCTAAGGCACATGCATGCTCATTTGTTTGGCTCAACTTCACCTATCTTCCATTTTTCATCAAAAGAACATGAAACAACAACCATTTCCTTCATTTTAATTCATGACTAAATGCTCACAACACAACTAAAACCAAAATATGCTTCAAGAGTTAAGGTAGAATCAAGAAGAACTCATGAACCTCAAAATAGAAGCAAGGTACCAAGAACTTACCTTCAATTTTCCTCCTCCTAATGACCGAATACTCAAGAGCTTTCTCCTCTCCTTTCTCTTCTCTAACTTTCAGCTATGATGAACAAAGATGGACAAAACTTTGTTCTTTTCACTCCTTTTCTTTTAATAAAACTTCATATTTCATCCATTTAATTCTTTAATACAAAAGACATGAAATTCTTATCATGAAACATTTACCTAACCCATTATCATGAAACATTTACCTAACCCATTATCATGGAACATTTACCTAACCTATTATCATGGAACATTTACCTAACCTATTATCAATTTGTATCAATTTGTACCATAAATTATGGATATCAAGTGTACATTTTGTCTACAACAACATGATGGCTGGCCACTTCATGTAAAATGGGAGGTTTGTCATGCAAATCCTCCTATTTTGCACTCCTATTTATTTGGTCACTTCAATTTAGCCTATAGCATTTTCAAACATTTTCACATAGGTCCTATTTCATAATTTCACCCCCTTTTTCTTATGGAACAAAAATTAACTAAAATTGTAGGGTTCTATCTTAAGCTTGGGCCTTCTAGAGGCCCACTAACATAATTAAACCTATGCCAACATTCACAGAATTCCCGAAAATTGGGGCGTTACAACTCTACCCTCCTTAAAGAAATTTCATCCTTGAAATTTACCTAATCCAAACAGATGAGGGTATTGCTGTTGCATCGTCTCTTCTGGCTCCCAAACTCAGAAGTTTCCCCTTCCTTAACTTGTTGAAAACGAGCGACCAAAGACTCATCGTTCAACTGTTATTCCTTAATCTGATCCACCCAGGTTGGCCTCACTTGCAACTCAGCCAACAGACTTCCATCATCATACAGACTCAGACGAGCAAACATTGCTCTCAGATCAGATTCAACTCTATGACTTAGAGCATCGGCTACCACATTAGCCTTGCCTGGTGATACTCGATTGAATAGTCATAATCCTTAAGCAACTCAATCCATCTCCTTTACCTAAGGTTCAGCTCCTTCTAAGTCAACAAATACTTAAGACCCTTGTGGTCTGTGTATATAATACACTTCTCCCCATACAAGTAATATCTCCAAATCTTAAGTGCAAATATCACTGCCGCCAACTCCAAATCATGAGTAAGATAGTTCCCTTTGTGAGGTTTAAGTTGTCGTGATGCATATGCAACCACCTCACCCTCCTGCATTAACACGCAGCCCTAACCCAAGTGTGATGCGTCACTGTACACAGTAAAATCCTTCACAGACTCCAGCTGAATTAACACAAGTGCTTCAGTCAGAACTTTCTTCAACTTCTCAAAAGCTTCCTGCTGTTTCTTAGTCCATACAAACGGTACTCCTTTCCTTATGTGTTTTGTCGAGGTGCTGCCATCACGAAAAACCTTCCACAAACCTTCAGAGTATCCCGCCGGTCCTAGAAAACTCCGTATTTCGACCTCGACCTAGGCGGCTTCCACTCCAAAATCGCTTCAATTTTCGAGGGTCCACCTTAATCCCCTCAGCAGAGACCACATGTCCTAAGAAGGTTACCTCCCTCAACTAAAATTCACACTTGCTGAACTTCGCAAAGAGTTCTTTCTCCCTTAATACTTACAGCACTATATGGAGATGCTCATCATGTTTCGTTTCAGTTTCAGAATATACCAGGATATCGTCAATAAAGACGACTACGAACTGATCCAAAAACGGTTGGAACACACGATTCATCAGATCCATAAATGTTGTAGGAGCGTTCGTCAGTCCAAATGACATAACCAGAAACTCGTAATGACCATACCGAGTCCTGAATGTCGTCTTTTGGATATCTGCCTCCTTGACCCTTAACTGATGACATCCAGATCGAAGGTCGATCTTGGAAAATACAGAAGCTCCTCTAAGCTAGTCGAATAGATCGTCAATCCTTGGCAGTGGATACTTATTCTTAATCGTCAGTTTGTTCAACTGGCGATAATCAATACACATCTGCATCGTACCTGTCGAAACCATTTTCAAATCGAGTTTTGGAAAATGGGAATCGATTTTAAAAACGAAAACGGGAGTCGCCACCAATCTTTTTAGGTGTGATTGGATCACCTTTAAAACATTTTGTTTTAAAATCATTAGTTTTGGTCCACGAAATAAAAGAATGGGTTCGGGAGTCGGTTACGTACGAGGAAGGATTAGCACCCTCGTAACGCCCAAAAATTGGTACCTAATTGATTATCAAATGTCTTTAATGTCGGAAATTTAAAAAATTTTAAGATATAATCCTCTTTACAATACTTTGATTTTGAAAATTTGGTTTCACTCGTATCAAAACATTGACACTAAGTTAACCTTTTGGAAATCCCTATCTCGAAATGACAAATCGCCACATCCAATAAGTTAGGACACAACGCTTTGAAATTTCAAGACAGTTGCTCGTATTTTGAAAATCTTAAAAAACTTAGAAGGGTACTTGACTATTCGAACTCAACGAGAAAAGTTGCAATCCAATAAGTTAGGGCACTACTTTTCTCGAAGCTTTCAAATACTAAGCATTGCCTTTTTATTTTATAAAACTTTTAAATATTATTTTAAATGACCTTTTAGAGTGACAATTCTATATGATGAAACATAGATATTCAAATAGCGTTTATTATAAAGTATTATAACACTTTATATAAATGCAATCACTATATAGAGGTAAAATATAATAATAAAATAATCATGCTAAGCAAATAGGAATATACCAAAAAGAAAACATAATAAATGCACTAATTATATACAATATATCATAAATAAAACATTAAATAATATAAAAACATGGTAAATATTAATGTGTAAAATATGTATGAGTAAAAATATATGACATGCATAGCAAATGGATAAATAGAATCTACATAAAATATAAAATCCAATAATTTAATGTACACATGAATGGATTAATAAATAAAATGATGCATATAATACAATATATCAATGTACATATATAAAATATGCATTTGAAAGTAAATTATAAAAGTCTAAGATATTACATAACATATGAAATACATAACATAACAATAATACATTAATGCTAAAGTAAAACAAATATTGTATAATAATAAAAACATAAGTTTTAAAAATATATGTATAATATAAACAATTGATAAATAGAATGAGCATATAAAAAATGTGATATTTAATAATAAATTTAAAATATAATATATAATAAAAATATGTTTATAAGAATAATAATTATATAAAATATATTGGTTTAGAAAAATAATGTATAAATATCAAATATGTAGAATAATTTATATTTATAATGAAATGATTATATAATATATATACATGCATAGAAAATATATATTTGAAAATAAACTATATAAAAGGTTAAATATTATGCTATATAAAATACATAATCAAATGTATAAAAGATAGGAAAAATATACATATTTGAAAAATGAAGAAATTAAAAATAAAAAGAGTTGAAAAACTAAGATAGACGAAGAATAAAATAAGAACAAACCACGAGAGTAAGAACGCAAGAGGAGAGAAATTTGAGTGAATGCTCTTCAAGAATTCTTATTGCTTCCCAAAACTCAAGTGATTTACAATGAAGGAGAGACCTCTATTTATAGTTGAGCCTCTCCAAATCCAACATATGCAGATCAATTACATCAACGGTTAAGATCAAAGGATATCTACAAATTAAATCTCCAAGATTACAAAATCATATCTTCTAAGATTGTATATCATATCTAAGATTGCAATCATATCTAAGATTGTATCATATCTAAGATTGCAATCATATCTAAGATTGTATCATATCTAAGATTGCAATCATATTTAAGATTGTATCATATCTAAGATTACATATCATTGAAGATTATATTTCCATATGAGTCAAGCTTGTAGATGGACCTTAAATCTTTTCAAGTAATGGGCCATTCCGATCTGGCCAAATTATATTTGTAATTCTGGACTCAACTTGGACTTCGTTTTTTTTTGGGGGTTTATTATTTTTATTACTGAAATGAGCCGGGCAAAATTGAGTGTCTACAGCTGCCCCTCTTTGCTCATTGCTATGTAATAGGAATTGAGCAAAGACCATAAAGGACCAAATTTGCCCGGTCTAGCCCAATCTTTGCGATCTTTTCCTCGAATTGTCTTCTACCTTCTCCCTACGACCTCAAGAATGCTATGTTGATATCTTTGATCTGTTTTCTGCCGAACACAGAGACACTGAGTCTGCTTCTTCGATTTGTAAGGATGTCAAATCATCTTGAGTCTGTTTGAGAATATTTGAGAATCATATCTGCAAGGTCCTCGACTTGTTCCTTGTAAGCACAAGGATGCCTAAACCATCTTGAGTCTGTTTGAGAACATTTGAGAGTCATGTCTGCAAGGTCCTCGATTTGTTTCTTGTAAGCACAAGGATGCCAAACCATCTTGAATCTCTTTGAGAACATTTGAGAGTCATATCTGCAATGTCCTCGATTTGTTCCTTATAAGCACAAGGATGCCAAACCATCTTGAGTCTGTTTGAGAACATTTGAGAGTCATATCTGCAATGTCCTTAATTTGTTCCTTGTAAGCACAAGGATGCCAAACCATCTTGGATCTGCTTCAGTATAAACATCTGAAGGTTAGATCTGCTATATTTGAGAACGTTTGAGAGTCAAATCTGCTATGTCCTCGATTTGTTTCTTGTAAACACAAGAATACCAAATCATCTTGGATCTACTTCAGTATAAACATTTGAAGGTTAGATCTGCTATATTTGAGAACATCTGAGAGTCAAATCTGCTATGTCCTCGATTTGTTCCTTGTAAACACAAGAATACCAAATCATCTTGGATCTGCTTCAGTATAAACATCTGAAGGTTAAATCTGCTATATTTGAGAACGTCTGAGAGTCAAATCTGCTATGTCCTCGATTTGTTCCTTGTAAACACAAGAATGCCAAATCATCTTGGATCTGCTTCAGTATAAACATCTGAAGGTTAGATCTGCTATCTTTGAGAATGTCTGAGAGTCAAATCTACTATGTCCTCGATTTGTTCCTTGTAAACACAAGAATGCCAAATCATCTTGGATCTACTTCAGTATAAACATCTGAAGTTTAGATCTGCTATTTTCGATCTGTTCCCTATAAACACAGGGATGCCAAATCTGCTATCTTCAACTTGTTCCCTATAAACACAGGGATGCCATGCTGAAATCTTCAATCTGCTTCGCTGTAAGCACAGGAATGTCAAATCTACTATCTTCGATCTGTTCCCTATAAACATAGAGATGCCAAATCTTGTTTCTTTGATCTACATTGTCCCATAAAAGACATAACCTGTAGAATGCGTATGAGTTCATGCCTATGATCGAAGTGAGTCAAATTCTCCTAATTAGACATGTTATAATGCAAAATGTTATGAATATGACCCTTATTTCGGGCGTCATCACTCATTCCCTCATCGAAATTTTAACTTTATACTTCTTGATGTATCAATCATACTTTGCTTGTATGCTTTGAATCAACTTAGTCCTATTGTGCCATTCTCCAAATGTTGTGACCCACTGGAGATGTTTATGAAATGATCCTTTTTTAAGATCAATTTAAAATGTCCCACCACCTTTTGGACTGAAGAAGAAATTTCCCCGAGTACATCCGACTCTCAAATATGGAAATTCTTTAAACAATTGTCTTGTTTCAGTTTCTTGTATTATCTAGAAATTTCCAGAGTAATATCCAAAACTTCATTTGTAAAGATATTTAGTTCATCAATCATTATTTCTATGCAACACACTTTATGAATAATGGGACGAATAAATTGATCTTGAGGATAATAATTTATCAAAAAGACAAATGAGGTTAATCTAGGAATCTATCTTTGAGAAGAAAGAGAATCCAAAGATAGTAAACAGGACAAAAAATCAGATGCCCCAGATATCGCCGCTTGAGCGTCTATACACCAGCTCCATGAAGACTTTCTTGAGTTCAACATGTGTTTAAAAGATCCAAAGTAATTCGTTGATGCCTCGATATGTAACATACTTCACTTCTCGTCAAATCCGGTATAGCAAGGTCACTGCATGACTTTCCAAATTTGAGCTGCCCTTTCGGGTTTTCAACTCAAAACCCCTTTGGTCTCAAGGCGCCCTTTGCGGGTTTTCACCTTGGCCTCTCTATTTTTTTTTCTCTTTATTTTTTTTCTATTTTTCTTTTCTTTTCTTTTCTTTTTTGAAATAGAAGTCCCAAAGTGCCCTTTGCGGGTTTTTACCTTGGCTTCCCTTCTCCTTCAGACAAAGTAATCTTTGACTGAGTCCGAATTCACTGGATCAGATAAATTCTTCCTATCCATTTCTTGTTAAAATCAATGCACCTCTAGAGAAAGCCCTCTTCGTAACATATGGCCCTTCCCAATTCGGCATCCTTTTGCAAGGTTTCCTTTATGAGATTCTTTTGGACGAACCTTCTTTGTCATAAGTCTGTGTCATCCATTCTTGGTACATTTGCTTAGGATGAATACTTTCAAGTTAAGTTTACTAGAGGTATTCAATTCTTGACTCCATCAAAGCTTGGAGGAAAAATCTTGATTCATAAACCCATGAGAAAGGGATTACCCTAGCAGCCATCCTGGCTGTTGTTTGTTAAACCCTACAAAAAGACGGTTCAATGATTCTCAGCAAACAAGAATGAAATTGCTGACTTTATCCTTCAACCTGGAAAGCTGAGGTACAGAGATTACTCCTGGAGCATACATCCCACCATGACTCGATGATGTTTCTGAAGTATCCCTAATCTTCATAAATTGCCCCCAACAGTGAAGCTGCCAAATGAGAGTAGCAAATAGGAGGCACAACAAATATGGATGTAGTGCTCCTTTGATACATGTAGGATAGAGGATGAACAAACTCTTGCAGATCATCAGCCGAAAACCCAGCCTGGTCTAAGAGAACATGATAGTAGGTCTACCTCGTGATTCCAATCATTCCAGCATGGGTACCAAGGTAAAAATCATTGTTCTTTGGATGGCATACTTTGTTGTCAATAACAGTACCATGTAGCACATTGTCAGGAGA
This sequence comes from Gossypium arboreum, assembly GCF_025698485.1. Lineage (NCBI taxonomy): Eukaryota > Viridiplantae > Streptophyta > Magnoliopsida > Malvales > Malvaceae > Gossypium > Gossypium arboreum. Next base: position 124,695,952 of record NC_069080.1, read on the forward strand.
TCCCTGCTGAAAAAAAAAAAACTTGGTATGATGGTTTTTCGTACAATAATAACCACAATCTTTAGGGTTCCACTTCTCGCCAAGGAACTTGCAAGCTTCAATAACTTGATCAAAACTTGATTGAATTGAGACTCGCTAACCCTCTCCCTGAAAATAATTATTTGATCAGGTTTCTTCTTCTCTGAACTTGTATAGAAGTCTAAGAGAGCTTCCTTCATGATACCGTCATCAACTTTGTCAGAAACTAGTTTTGAAGAAAGAATCTATCATTTTAAGCTTCAGAGACTGTGTACGGCCTGATGCCCCATAGCTGAAAATCAATGGCCACTGCCTGGAGCTAACCATCGTAGCTATTGACGGCACATCAGACTGCTCAGGAAAGCCAAACAATGCACCCATTCCAAGGATGATGGTTGGAACCTTTGAAACAACTGGAATTGAAGGTGTTTGCCCCAGCGTAAGCATAGAGAGTAGACGGTAGTTTCTTATGCCAATTTTTACCAGTCTCGGTCATCTTTTGTAATTTGTTTTTTTTTTCTTTTTCTTTTCTTTTGACAACCTTTGTTGTACTGTGGTATGGCGCATTATCTTTGAAAAGACTGCAAACTTTTGGCATTGTGCAGTTATATATAATCTTTTTTTTTTTGAAATAGATGACTTTTGAATTTGTAATATTGGCATATAAAGCTATCTCCCCCTCTTAATGGAGTAGTTGACATTTACAAAGATGAGTCATTGTCAGCTTGAAACTTTTGATGAGCTCGGGCCCATAACATACATGCCTCATAAGTCTTTACTCCTTTAAATTTGGCATTCATTGTACAACTGATGCGATCCCTTTCCATGGTGGATCAACAGTGCCCCAAAACCTCATGTTTATCCTGGCAATTGCAAATCCTCCTGCATGCATCTTTGGACCATATTTTTGAATTCCCATAATAGTCTCAACAATGTCTTGTTTTGTCTCCTCAGCTAATTCCAATTTCGCAATCTTTCCTTCTTCTAAAGCTATATTTCTTACCACCACTTCATGGGGTAAAAACCATTTTCAACAAATTCAAAAACAAGTCACAATGTCTGTCACCTTCAAAGTACTGAGATTCCTCTAAACACATATCACACTCAAAAGGAACTTTGAATCTGGAGTATCGTTGCCCGTGTCATTGATATCTAGGGATCTATGATAGGCACACAAAAGAATATAAAAGGAATAAATGAATTCAAAAATGACTATTTACATGAAATGAAAATTTATAAAGAATGTCAAAGGTCAAAAGAATCAGAATGAAAGAATATTTACTCGAATAAATAATAAAAGTATGTTTTATTGAAAATAAAAATGTCTGAACATGAGCCCACTTCTCAAAAGAAATCTCATTACTCCTAGGCTTTAGAGCAACAAGAGTGTTTTGAATATTACTCCATAAAATTCCTAAAGATTACAGGGAAGTTCTTCTGCAGTCAATTGTTTAAAGAACTTCCTGGTTCAGAAGGCGAATGCCCTCAAGGTTTCTTTGTTCAGTCCCTTCCTCATGTATGACATTGATGGGATTATTTTCATTTCCAAACACCCTTTCTCGGGTAAGCTATCCTCTTGACACAAAAGTCGAGGGATATGTAAGGGAACGTCTCTTTTTCACTTAGCCGTGACCCTCTCTCTCTCTCTCTCTTTTCTTTCTTTTTTAATAACTTTAACTAATTATGGTCTTTTTATAATTTAAATGCATATAATATGATGTGATGTAATACAAATGCATGAATGCAAAAGGTATCGATCTCGACTTAATTTCATTTAGAAAATTTTATTTAGAAAAAGAATATCTTTACATATGAATGGATTACAAATACGCCTTCATCCCATGGCCCAAAGTTTTAACTCAACAAAGCTAACTCTTGACAATGATCTGACTGTGCTCAATGTATCAGCTTGTACCTTCATGGTCCGTAAATGATCTACTACCATCCCGAATTTGAGCTATGGCTTTACCCATAAGATAATCCCTACATCTATGGACACCTCTTCCAATGTCTGTGAAGTTGTTTTGATTATCTTGAAAGAAAGACTGGCAAACAAGTGGGCATTCCTGCTTAACATGCTACCTTAAAATGATATCCAACACTTTTAGGGTTTCTTGAGATCTTTCAGATTCCTGTCCACGCAAAGCATTTTGAAATGCTTAGATGGGTATCTTCTCAGTATAGTTAATCTCTACTTTAAAGGTCTTTTAAATGATATGGACTTCTTTAATCTCATTCTTTTGCGTCCATTTTGACAGATAATTAGGGCTTGCATTTCCATTATCTCTGATAAATGCAACATAGTAAACTCATGCTTGTTGTTTGGTCCTATAATAAATAAGCCTTTTACCATCATAGGCACAATTCTTTCCATCCAACTCACCTTTGTAGGTCCATGCATTCTGTCAATCACTTTTCTTCCAACACTCTTACCATCGACCATCTTCCTATGAAAGAGAAATGTTGTAATGGTGGAAATGTCCATCAATACTCTTCTTGTTCACCTTAAAATGATTGGTGAGTACATTACCTTTTGCCTGCAAAGACGCCTTGCCATAGAGTGTCGAACAATCTTCTTCGTATCCAATTCTGATTTGATTGGAAACAACATTAAGACGCACTAGTGGCGGAAGAGGTAGGAATTCCAAAACTGCCCATTTTCCCTCCTGCTCTTTCCATTTTAGCTCACTCCCTCTTCCTATGACATTCATTAACTTCCTCACAGAAGTTGGAATACAGTTAGCCCTTGAGTAAACTTTATCAACTTGAGTCATAGGACAACGACACAAAATTGAATATTCCTCCACCACGGGTACCATATAGGCTTTTCCAAACGTAAAGCAAGCAGATACAAGATTCCAATACTAAGTGATGGCCGAAACCAATTCTCGTCTATTCCCAAGTCAAGCAAGTCTCGCAAGTCCCCATGGTTGTTGTAGAACAACCGCTGGCTTCACTACCCCATTGATCCCATATTTCCTTTAACTCATGCTGATTATCCTGTGTGATACTGAATGTAGTCGACAGACTCGACACATATCCCATGGCTAGACTATTTTCCTTTACTAACTGAGTTTGCTCTGACCATATATGGACGTTAGCGTTGTCTTCCACTCTATCAAGAAGTCCATTCTCCATAATAAAACTCTCTAACTTAGAAACTGACCGAAAATCGATACCTTTTAAATGCGAAATGATATGCAACAAAAGAAAAGAGATAGTTAGTATCACATGATAACGATAAACTCAAAGATAAACTGCAAGGGTAATAATTACGGTATATTTCTATCTAGGTTGAGCTCTTACGGTCCTTCTATATGTGGTTTAGTTCTAGAGTTGAGGTACCTGAACCAGCAGATTCCTCGATTCTCACCCATTATAGGCTCATTTGAATCGAGTTCAGTTAGGGGGACACATTTCCCTATGGATACACGGAGATGAAAATCTCACGAAACCATAGGTACGGACGTATCTCGAAAGTGATCCACTATCCTGCACGGAGGCGAAAACCTCACGAAGGCGTAGCTTCTCACTCCCACTTAAGGGTGTGACCACAACGGTCATGCAAATGTAATGCGTATTAGAATATAGCAACACATGCAATAACACAAACACATGTAATGCAAAGAAGATTTTAATTTTCGACATTAAGACAAAAGATAATCAATTACACGGCTTGACTCTCTTATTAGTCCCCAGTGGAGTCGCCAAGCTGTCGAAACCATTTTCAAATCGAGTTTTGGAAAATGGGAATCGATTTTAAAAAACGAAAACGGGAGTCGCCACCAATCTTTTTAGGTGTGATTGGATCACCTTTAAAACATTTTGTTTTAAAATCATTAGTTTTGGTCCACGAAATAAAAGAATGGGTTCGGGAGTCAGTTACGTACGAGGAAGGATTAGCACCCTCGTAACGCCCAAAAATTGGTACCTAATTGATTATCAAATGTCTTTAATGTCGAAAATTTAAAAAATTTTAAGATATAATCCTCTTTAAAATACTTTGATTTTGAAAATTTGGGTTCACTAGTATCAAAACATTGACACTAAGTTAACCTTTTGGAAATCCCTATCTCGAAATGACAAATCGCCACATCCAATAAGTTAGGACACAACGCTTTGAAATTTCAAGACAGTTGCTCGTATTTTGAAAATCTTAAAAAACTTAGAAGGGTACTTGACTATTCGAACTCAACGAGAAAAGTTGCAACCCAATAAGTTAGGGCACTACTTTTCTCGAAGCTTTCAAATACTAAGCATTGCCTTTTTATTTTTATAAAACTTTTAAATATTGTTTTAAATGACCTTTTAGAGTGAAAATTCTATATTATGAAACATAGATATTCAAATAGCGTTTATTATAAAGTATTATAACACTTTATATAAATGCAATCACTATATAGAGGTAAAATAGAATAATAAAAATAATCATGCTAAGCAAATAGGAATATACCAAAAGAAAACATAATAAATGCACTAATTATATACAATATATCATAAATAAAACATTAAATAATATAAAAACATGGTAAATATTAATGTGTAAAATATGTATGAGTAAAAATAGATGACATGCATAGCAAATGGATAAATAGAATCTACATAAAATATAAAATCCAATAATTTAATGTACACATGAATGGATTAATAAATAAAATGATGCATATAATACAATATATCAATGTACATATATAAAATATGCATTTGAAAGTAAATTATAAAAGTCCAAGATATTACATAACATATGAAATACATAACATAACAATAATACATTAATGCTAAAGTAAAAACAAATATTGTATAATAATAAAAACATAAGTTTTAAAAATATATGTATAATATAAACAATTGATAAATAGAATGAGCATATAAAAATGTGATATTTAATAATAAATTTAAAATATAATATATAATAAAAATATGTTTATAAGAATAATAATTATATAAAATATATTGGTTTAGAAAAATAATGTATAAAATATCAAATATGTAAAATAATTTATATTTATAATGAAATGATTATATAATATATATACATGCATAGAAAATATATATTTGAAAATAAACTATATAAAAGGTTAAATATTATGCTATATAAAATACATAATCAAATGTATAAAAGATAGGAAAAAATATACATATTTTAAAAATGAAGAAATTAAAAATAAAAAGAGTTGAAAAACTAAGATAGACGAAGAATAAAATAAGAACAAACCACAGAGAGTAAGAACGCAAGAGGGAGAGAAATTTGAGTGAACGCTCTTCAAGAATTCTTATTGCTTCCCAAAACTCAAGTGATTTACAATGAAGGGAGAGGCCTCTATTTATAGTTGAGCCTCCCCAAATCCAACTCTGAGATCAATTACATCAACGGTTAAGATAAAAGGATATCTACAAATTAAATCTCCAAGATTACAAAATCATATCTTCTAAGATTGTATATCATATCTAAGATTGCAATCATAACTAAGATTGTATCATATCTAAGATTGCAATCATATCTAAGATTGTATCATATCTAAGATTGCAATCATATTTAAGATTGTATCATATCTAAGATTACATATCATTGAAGATTATATTTCCATATGAGTCAAGCTTGTAGATGGACCTTAAATCTTTTCAAGTAATGGGCCATTCCGATCGGGCCAAATTATATTTGTAATTCTGGACTGAACTTGGACTTCGTTTTTTTTTTGGGGGTTTATTATTTTAAATACTGAAACGGGCCGGGCAAAATTGAGTGTCTACAGTACCATCTTTTTCACGAATAGCACCGGTGCTCCCCATGAAGACACGCTTGGCCTAATAAAGCCCCTATCCAACTACTCTTGAATTTGTGCCTTTAGCTCCACCAACTCCTTCGGTGCCATTCTATACGGTGCGATAGACACAGGTGCCGTTCCAGGCAATAAGTCGATTCCAAACTCCACTTCTCGGTTCAGAGGCAATCCTAGAAGCTCCTCCGAAAAAACATCTCGGAACTCCTTTACAGTCCTAACCTTATCCACTGTCAATCCCTCCTCTTCCAACTGACTTACAAATGCCAAATAGGCCTCACAACCTTTTCGAATCCACTTCTCGGCTCTTAATACCGACACCACATTGGACAAATAATCCCTTCGCTCACCTATCACCATAACCTCCTCATCCTTTGTGGTCCTTAACACCATTTGTTTAGCAGCACAATCTAGAGTCACTTTATGCTTAACAAGCCAGTCCATTCCCAAAATGAGATCAAACTCTCCGAATGGTAACTCCATCAAATCTCCAGGGAAAATCTTACCTTGAGTTTCTAAGGGTACATTCCTATACAGTTTGTCTACCCTAACCGAGTGACCCAAGGGACTTAGTACAGATACCCCACTCACAATCTCCTCAGAGCAGTCCGAGTCGTCCATAATCCGTTCTGTGGCCTCCAACCAATATTCCGCCACATTCGGGGCTATACCAGACACGCCCTTAAAGATCTTCGTTCCGTTCTGTTAGTCCCGAAGTCATTCAGAAATAGATCCCTGAATTTCGTTGCCCGAACTTGCTCCGACAACCCTTTCCAGAACACGAAGCATTGCCTGTGACAGGGCATCATCCTTGGCAGCCCTATCATACGGCCCATTCTCATCCGTCGATGGTGGTCGTGCTACTCCAGTGGGTATGTGTTCAGAAGACAAAGATCTAGCTTGAGTACTACCTCGGCCTCGACTACGGCCTCTTCCCCGAGTAGCTCTCGTACTCATATCGATTTATCTTGATTACAATTTTATGCATCAATTCAATATTCCAAAGTGTTTATTACGGATGTTTTATGAATCGACGGTAATTCAAAGTTTGTTTTCGCAGAATCAAGTCTAGCTACGATTTCATCTCTTATCGATTTTCCTATGGTTTCGAATCATCCTATCTAGAGTATCCTAGTAGGATTTTAGTATGACAGATAATTCAGGAAAATATTGAAAAATTCGAATACTTACAGACTTGGTAGGAGATTGAATGCCACCTTCTAAAGATCTAAATTTTGAAAATTGAGTTTTCACATTCTTTATAAAATTTTCGTTTTCGAAAATCTTTGTTTTTGTAAACCCATTCCACAGCCGAGTTATTGCAACCTAGGCTCTGATACCACTAAATGTAGTACCCCAAACTCGGCCCAGAAGTTATGGCCGGATCCGGCACAGAAGTTATGGCCGGATCCGGTATGCCACATCAAAAACGGTAAAAAAAATTTTCATTCTAAGTCCAGAAAATCGTACTTGATGTTCAAAAGATTAATTCATTAAGGGTTAAAGTGAATGGAAGTGTGCACCGGTAGGAAACCGGAAAAGAGGTGGTGAGTCCATCTGATCGCTAATACCAAGCTCCTTCGGATCCAATCCTAGACATGCATACGGCCATTGCCACACCTTAACGTCATGGATATTTCTAGGAAACCGATTTGATTAAGTCATTTTAGGAAAAGTGATTAATTTTGGAAAATACTTTCATTACGGAAGCTTTGCTTGTTGTCGTGTTATTTTGAAATCAATTGTTGTTTTTGAAAATACGCCCTAAAGCTATCCAATTTCAACAGTTAAAATAAGTATTACCTATCTTAGTAATACATATTAAAACCATCAAAAATAATTAAGTGGCCTTATTACATTTAAAAACCCAAAACTTCAAACATAAATAAAAGGATGTCCAGTTCACGGAAGAAAATCAAACTTTGAGCGGGTGGCCCTCTCAATTCCCTCACGACTCCAAGCCCACTATGGTTGGGGATTTCTTACGTGGATGAAAATAAAAGGGGTGAGTTTGGGAAACTCGGTGTGTAAGAAAAACCCATTCAAAGCCCAAGTCAACTCAAGCCCATTGGGCCTAAGCCCATTCAGTATGCAGATGGTCTGGGCGAGCCCTTTTCAAATTACAATAAGCGGGCCTTAGCCCTTATTCAGATAACAAGATGGCCCATAGGCCCATTTCAAAATACATGCAACATCAAGAACATATGCAAGCCCATTTGGGAGACTACTCAACCCACCAACCACTACACTCCACCCGTACCAGCCATACACTCCATGTGGGAATAGCTCAACCCACCCATTTAACACTCCACATTGCTTGACCTTGCTACTCAGTTAGCGAAGAATTGAGGCAAAGCCTCCAAGACGTTGACAAGCCACTTTCAGTACTTCCTCCCTCAATATCCCAGTCCCATGCATCAGATAATAACAACATGGCATGCAGTAAATAACAACAGTCAAACATGCATTTAGGTCAATTTAACCCTAGGGGTATTTCGGTAATTTATCTCCTAGGGGTAAAATTGTAAATTTTTTACTTTTAAAGGTATTTCAGTAATTTATCTATTTTAGGGTTTTTCGTGCATATTCCTACTTTTTACGTACTAATGTAATCACATACCGAGGGTTCTTACGAATTGGGCCAGATTGGCCCATCATTCTAATTTTGGCCCATTAAGCCCAAAAATATCGAGGCACGTAAATCATGCACTTTGGTCCAAACATTGCAGCTTACCAAAAATATTAATCGATTTACCTCACGAGCATTCGCACACTCGCAAATCTACAAAATACCGGTTTTCGGCATTTTGGCTTTTCGACTTTTACCGATCTAGACTAAGAAAGAGGGTGTTAGTTACACACCTGTTTGAGACGATAGGCTGACGAGATCCACACACGAACCGCCTACAATTGGATTATTAACACGTTAATCTAACTATTCAAATACAAACTACGTATTAACCCCTTACAATATTCGGCCAACCACACCTACAGATCATAGTAAGCTTATAAGAAAACAATAAGCAACTCATTAACAAATTTTTGTCAATGTTTACCACATAATCATAATTTCACTGCAAGCTGTCTTCCTGAGCAACAGTCACTAAATCATTTATAACTGGAGCTAAGAAACTCCAAATAAAGTTCTGTTAATTTTCCCTGAAAATAGACTCATATATCTTCTATCAATAAAATTTTCAGAATTTTTGGTTTAGCCAATCAATACCAGATTTTTCTCAAAGTTTCCCATGTTTCACTGTTTGACTAATCTGACCACTCTTCATTACGAATCAAATTTCTCATTGTACAGAATTCAAAATATGTTCTAGTTTATTCCATTTGAAACTAGACTCATTAAGCTTTAATTACATAATTTATGCAGCTTCTAACTCATCTTCTAAAATTTATGGTGATTTTCCAAAGTCACGTTACTGCTGCTGTCCCAAGCAGATTTATTACCAAATCACTCTTTCGCACCTAACTTGCATGCTTGTTGTTTAAACATGTATATCACCAATCAATCATCACATATATATGATTTTACTTAAGTATAATCTCCATTTCATCATTTTAAAGCACAACATGTTAGCCGATTTTTCCCCTTAGCATCTAAGGCACATGCATGCTCATTTGTTCGGCTCAACTTCACCTATCTTCCATTTTTCATCAAAAGAACATGAAACAACAACCATTTCCTTCATTTTAATTCATGACTAAATGCTCACAACACAACTAAAAACCAAAATATGCTTCAAGAGTTAAGGTAGAATCAAGAAGAACTCATGAACCTCAAAATAGAAGCAAGGTACCAAGAACTTACCTTCAATTTTCCTCCTCCTAATGATCGAATACTCAAGAGCTTTCTCCACTCCTTTCTCTTCTCTAACTTTCAGCTATGATGAACAAAGATGGACAAAACTTTGTTCTTTTCACCCCTTTTTCTTTTAATAAAACTTCATATTTCATCCATTTAATTCTTTAATACAAAAGACATGAAATTCTTATCATGAAATATTTACCTAACCCATTATCATGGAACATTTACCTAACCTATTATCATGGAACATTTACCTAACCTATTATCAATTTGTATCAAATTGTACCATAAATTATGGATATCAAGTGTACATTTTGTCTACAACAACATGATGGCTGGCCACTTCATGTAAAATGGGAGGTTTGTCATGCAAATCCTCCTATTTTGCACTCCTATTTATTTGGTCACTTCAATTTAGCCTATAGCATTTTCAAACATTTTCACATAGGTCCTATTTCATAATTTCACCCCCTTTTTCTTATGGAACAAAAATTAACTAAAATTGTCGGGTTCTATCTTAAGCTTGGGCCTTCTAGAGGCCCACTAACATAATTAAACCTATGCCAACATTCACAGAATTCTCGAAAATTGGGGCGTTACAAGAGTGGCCTTTTGGAGATGGAAAGAAAGGTGGAGGGTTTTAATCATCTATCATGAAATTATGTAGTGACATATTCATGAGCTACATAACCTATTAAACATAATTGCACATAAAAGTAACACAAAGATATTGAGGTGCCAAGATCTATATAACTCCTTAAATACAATAGGACATGTAAAAAATAACACTAACGTATATAAAGAATTATTGAGGTTTCAGGCACTAAATAACACCTTAAACAAAATATGATACATAAAAGTAACATAAACACATACCATAGAGTATTGAGATGCTAGGATCTATATAACAACTTAAATAGAATATGACACATACCAATAGCACAGAGATATACCATAGATTATTAAAATATCAAGATCTATAAAACACCTTAAACACAACATGACGCAAACAAAAGTCACTTAGAAACCAAACACAAAAATTGGATAATGAGATAAGGTAATTCTTAATTCCTCAAGTTGAGAGTGAGATTGGATTAATGAGCAAAGAAGTGATCCTATCTTTAGAATTCTTTCCAACATGTGTGTACTGATCTTCTCCATCTTTGTAAAGAAAATCGATGAACCTTGTGAGATTGAGAATTCGCATAAGAACTGGCATCGGAACAACCTTGGATGTCTCACTAAACATCAACTCATGTTTTAAATCTTTCCAAGCATTCTCGACTTGCTTCTTCAATTCAATGCATGCTTCTTGTTCTGAAACTCCATATTCTCTCATGTAGCATTCAACAGTTGATGCACAATGCCCTCTCTCTTGCTCAAACTACATATAATATGCATTAGCCTTATTTATCAAATGTAAGTTATAGAATATACTCTAGTGAGATTCAAGGGGAAAAAATACTGTCGTAACCATTTTTTTGAAAACGGGGATCGACTTGGATTTGAAAAAGAAAACGAAAAATGGGAGTCGCCACCAATCCTTTTTGATGAGGTGTGATCGGATCACCTTAAATTAATCATTTTAATAAAAGTTAAGATTTACTAAAACGATAATTTTTTTTTGGTCTACGAAAATTAGAAAATGAGTTCGGGAGTCAGTTACGCACGAGGAAGGGTTAGCACCCTCGCTACGCCCAAAATTGGTACCTAGTTGATTAATTAGTGTCTTAATTGTCGAAAATTGAGAACTTGAAAGACTTTGAAATAAGATCCCTCTTTTGTAAAATAAACATTAAAATGTTAAAGACATTCTCGTCTCGAGGCTACGATACGTCATATCCAGTAAGTTAGGATACGGCATCTCGAACTTTTGAGAATGAGCTTTCCTTTTATTTAAAATCGATGTATTTGAACTTCTTTTAAAAGGATATTCGATTAGTTAGGGTGAACGAGGAAAATCGAAACCCAGTAAGTTAGGGCATGTTTCTTCGAATTTCCGAACACCGAACATTGCCTTTATTTTGCAAAAGATCTTATTTCGTGGTATCAAAATGTCATACCTGGTAAGTTAGGGCACCACACCTCGAAGCTCCGAAAATAAGCATTTTTAGACTCATATTTAAAAGAATATTCCGTTTATTTAGGTTGAATGAGACAAATCGAGATCCAGTAAGTTAGGGCACGATTGTCTCGAATTACTAAATACGGAATATTTGCTTTTGTGAGAAAATTATTAATGTTTTGAGTAAAATCGTGATTTATAGTAAACATAAAAGCAAATTAATATGAATAATAACATAATGACGGGTGCGATAGTGTCGAAAGCAATAATATGAACAGTTGTAAAAGATGATATAATGACTATGTGGAATTAATTAGTTTAACAAAAAGAGGGTAATAATATTCAAAATGTTTGTATATAAAAATAATAACAAAAGGATATGTATATATATATATGCCATACTAATAATAGTAGGAATAATAATAAAATGACGTTAGAATGAATACAAGTATGAATATAATAATGATCATGATAAGAATAATAATACATTAAAATATGTTCTTATCAATAATATTAGTGAGTAAAAAAACGGGATGATGATAGTGTAGTAAAAATAATAATAATATGTAAATAGAGATAATGGTAGTGAATATATTTAATAGTAACAATGTTAATAATAATATTAGTAATAAAACAAAAAACAAACAATAAAAGTAATAATAATAACTACGTAATAATGACAAAGATAAAATTAATGATATAGTAATATAAAAATAATAATACAAATAAATAAGTATAAAAAGGAAATGTAACTTTAATGATAATAATAAGGAAAATAGTAACAATAACGTAATAATAATAAAGTGGTAACGAAAGTAAAAAGAAAATAATAATAACTATAATAGTAAAGTATAATAATACAAGAAATTAATAAAGTTAATTAATTTAATAATAAAGGAGTCAAATATCCAAACTAGGGACTAAGTTGAACTTAAAAAAGAATTTGGGGCCAATTCAAAAATATACAAAGAAGAAAAGGACCGATTTGAAGGCACGAATAGCATACAGGGCCCAAAAATGAAATAATCCCCGGCCTCCTAAACGACGTCATTCAAATGGGGGCCAAAATGAAACCAAAGTAAATTTTAAGGTATAATTGAAATAAATAAAAAACTTAATTGCGAGAACAGAAAAAAGCGGAGGGACTTATTAAGAAAATATCCCATTAGGACAAAAACGCGCGGATCCCCTAGCGGGTTGGGTCGCCTGCGCGGGTCGAGGGCCAAACGGCGCCGTTTTGAGGTCTCAATAATCCCTTTAAAACTACGTCGTTTTATACTTCTATATAAACTAAAATTTTTTTAAAAAATTTCATTCTTCCCTTTTGTTTTTCAAAAAAATGCTTCTTTTTTCTCTGTGCAGGTTCTCCTGGTCCGGTCTAGGCTCAGGCGAATAGCCACCATCCTCCGCCGCGGACGCCGTCGCGGTGGCCGGAGTTTCGAGAAAGGTGTATTTTTTATTTTATTTTTTATTTTCCTCTTTATTTTAATAATATATATATGCACAACCATGTAATCAGGAAAAGAAAAGTAAAAAAGAAAAAAAAGAAAGAAGAACCGATTTGAAACTTAGAAAATTTAAACACCTTTCGATCTCTGGTTTTGATTTCTTCCTTGGGCTTCATTTTTTTCGCTTTTGATGTTGATGAAATCTCTGTTACTTGTTTTGTGTTCTTTAAGATCTAATAATGTTTTTCATTTCAAGAAGAACCGAATGTAAAATGGTCCTTGATTTGGCTTTTAAATAGCCATTTACATGCCCCTTTTTTAATATCTATCTATTCTCCTCTTTTAATGTTGCAGGCGCAAGTGGGGCGGTGGCACAGTGGCGGTGCTTGCAGGCGTTGGTGGAGGATGGGACAGGGAGGCAGCAGCTAGGGTTTTTGGTTCTTTTTGTTTTAGGGTTTGAATTGGGCTGCTATTGGGTTTTAGATTTAGTAGGTTTTGGGCTCATCTGTTTAGTGGGTTTTGGGCTAGGTTTTGGTTAGTTTGGGACTGGTGTTATTTGGGAGTTATTTGGGTAGTTGGGTTATGTTTATTTGGGTCTAAAATTGGGCTTGTACAAATACCTTGTGTGAAATCATCCATGAGACGACAAATAATGGAAGATACAGCAATAATTTTAGGGTTGGTAGATGCCCAATTAAAAATCTTAGGTGTTACCAAATCCCCCATTCCAATAAAAGATGTGAGAGTTAACATGATATAACCAGCAGTTAAAACGTTCCTCATATACTCCTCCATCGTTGGTACATAGTTTTCATGGCACCAATTAGCCTCCACCATGTAAGCTTCAGATAATTGTTTAAACTATAAGATGGAAACCAAACAAAAAGAAAAAATCGTCAGCCCAAGTCTAGAGTTTTTTTTTTTTGCTACAGTCTAACTGAACTGTTGTGAAAGACAAAACAGAACAGCAACAGAGAATCAGAAAAACAGCGGACAAAATGGATTTAACAAAATGGATAAATTAATTGAGACTCATTTTTTTAGGTAATTGCATTTAACAGTTTTTTCTCTCTTTATAAATACATATAATGAAGACACTTTTGAGAAAATGTTGTCCGGATCCATACACATTTACCCTAAAAATTTGAGGTTTTCAATGAATCAAGGGAAGATGTGCATCTCTACTATGCACCTTTAGAATCTCCCCCAAGTTTACAAGGTAGGTTGATTCCTTTATTCTTCAAAAATGATATAAGCATGGATTGAGGTAAATCAGTTTATCCATCCCGGCTTGAAATTTGGTTTAGACAAAAGCATTTAGTTTTAAAAATTATTGTGGGCAATAAAATTAGTTTTGTTTAAAATATGAGTAGGGTTTAAACACTAATATGCAAGGCTTGAGCTCGGTCTATCTCAACTTACTTTTTATATTGTATTCTATTATTTTATGTATATTATGTAATTTATATCATATAAAAATTAAATTTTATAATAATATAATATTATGTTGTAAACAGTTGAAATATATTATCGTGAATTGTATGGAGCAGTGATTAAAATTCTTGTTAGATACATGTTTGATATGGGTTCAAACCGTGTTATTCCCATCCCCTACCCCCAATATTTACAAAAAATAACTATTAAAAATACATATTAAATTAAAAGTAGCGTAAATTAATTTTCTTTCTAATTTTTTTTTTTAGAAAGTATGGATAGAATTGTGAAAAATTTGAAGTTCAAGGACAAGTTAGCATGAGTAAATATATAGATTATATTAATAAAATACAACGCCCAGATCAGCACAAGTCATGAACACTTCTAAATTAAGGTATAAGTTTATTAAATTTGCAAATCATGTGGATGTTAAACAAACAATAAATGAATTTACTGTGAAATGGCTTCTCAATTATTTTTTTTCACAAAAATAATAATAAATAAGATAAGGTGTGAATTTACTGAGTTTTTCGAGTATTCAACACGATATGATTTTTCTTCTTTTGCCATCGCTTTCTCTACTTCTTCATAAACATCCAATAATGGTTTGTAAAAGAATTTCATGTATTTTGGAAGTTGATCTATACAATCGGCATCCCACCTGAGAAGCAATTAAAATTTTACAATTTCATCATGAATGGATTGGAGTAAACTTTAGGTTTAAAAAATCGATCCTTGGAAAGTGTGGAATATAATTTTATATATATAAATTGTTTGACCTCTGAATTGCATGTGTAAGGAGTTGGAGTTCTTCCAATGTGCCATATGCGTCATAAATGTCATCCATAATTGATGACATGGCCATTACTTTAGTTAATATCTCCCTGGCAAGAGAGTATTGAGGCTCAAAGTATACTCTCAATATCCAAAAGTAACTTTTCACCAATCTATTTCGTATAAATGGTAATTTTTTGGCGAAATCGAAATCTTTCCACCACCTGAAACAAAACCCATAACTAATGAATTATTCATCCTTGAAAATTTGGTTAAAGTATTAATTAATGTTGAAGGAGTAATTTATTACTTGGAGATTTTGCTTAGCTCTTCCTTATGTAAATTCTGTAACAAGTTGAAATCCAACTCTGCAAACTTCAACAACGTTTTGTCATGTGACCCATCATCTTTATAAATGACTATGAATCGCCTAGCCTCCAACCTTGGCAAGCATTTGCATATGGGTCGGTCTCGAGCACGGGAGACCAAGACTGAAAGGGGAAATTCGATGGTGCCTGCAGCTTTGGCTAAATCTAGATGAGTGGTGGTGAAACCAAGAGCTTCTTCCAGTATATCTTCTCCATGCACATGCAAATGTGCTGCTTCATATAATTCTAGTAAGCCTTTCACATCACTTGTTAAGGACTTGTCAAAGTTTCCTTCATCATCTTTGAACTTGTAGAATGTGTCTGTACAATCGAACAAGATGCATAATATATTTTAATGAAATTACAATGATTGCAATTAAAATTTTCCTCATATTAAATTTATAATTTATTTTTAACGAAAATTACTTTTCATTGTTATATTCAGGCATAATGACATGACGTTATTTGTTATATATGTCACATTAACAAATAATTTAAAAAATATAAAAATAAAAACAATGCGAAACTAAAAAAAATTATCATGAGGCACAAGTGGAAAGCCATGCAGAATGCATGTTTAAAATTCAACGTTTTAATCATTTTCTATTGAAAACATAATAATTTGAGGGTTTTTTTTTTAAAATTTATTAGTTAAACTCGACTTTTAAAAAAAGATAATAACCAATTTTAACTCAAAAAAGAATAAAAATTAAATCAATAAAAGATACAAATACTAAGGATTAAATTTATCATTATGCTTTTTATTTATCATCCTGCCTTTGTTTTTAATAATTACTAATAACTTATATTTATTAAAAATAAGCATGTTGACATTTTATTTGATTGATGGAGCTTTTCGGGGCAATCATGGTTGGAGTGTTCTTTTATTCTATTTTCTTTTTTCGATTGGGGGTGCTTGTTTTTCCCGTCTATTTTAGATATTGCTGTTCTGCTTATCTTTTTTAGTTTCGGAAAAGTCAACGTCAACTCTAAGCTCACACTAAAATTTTTAGCTGTGTTAAAAGATAATTTTGGTAAATAAGTGAGAATGGACTCACCACACTGAAAACTAAAGCCATTTTCTCTAAGTAATCGAAATTGAAGAGAAGTAGCCTCGAGAGTTTGGTCATCGTTGCAGTCATGCTCATAAATGTTGTGCAATGCTTCTTCTATCTCTCTTTCAAAATGGTAACTCACACCTAACCGTTTGATTGTATCAATCAAACGCAATTTATGCAGTAAGTCATCATCCATGGCTACCTTAACCATCCTTCTTATTTCCTCTTTCAATTCTCCATGTTGTTGTTGAATTATAGCATCTTCCTTCTGCACAATTGTAATGTGAGAAAAAAAGATTAAAAAAATTCAACAATACTAGATATGATACTATATAAGGCATAAAAGGAATTCAAACACGAGAAAATATGATATGAAAAAACGAATTTAGATTTATATGTAAGACTTCATTGTACAATGTAGATTCTTTACCATTTTAGATGGAGATGAAAGGAAAGTGTTCCCCCAAACGCAAGGATGAAAGTTGGCTAAGGGACGATTGTGGTTGGACATGGATCCATGAGTTGAAGAAGGAAGATTTGATGAACATGTTTGAGAAGACATCTTTTTAGAAATGTGATGAAATGGTGTGGCCAAAGATCTCCTATTTTGTAGAGGAGGTTGGATAGAATGGTGAGACTGAAGCTACAAATAAACTTATATAGAAACTGTCCCAAGCTTTGGGGTTCAAAAGGATAGTGGAAAAAAGGGTAAACTACACTATTAGTTACTAAATTATGGGTAACTTTTCAATTTGGTCACTAAATTATTCAAAAGTTTTTATTTAAGTCAATGGATTGTTAAAATCGATGCTATATTTCTCTACTTGCATTGCTTGCACCAGTCGAAAATTTTCTTTCCTCTTCTCTTTTATAGTTTAGTTTTTTTCATAGAACAGCCTTAGACATCACATCACAAATCTACGAACCAAAATTAAAACAATTATTTTCTTTGATCTCCAACACTGATTGTCAGATCGGTTTGGATCTAAGATATATTCTTCTACTTGTCGATGGGTACTAATCTACCGTACCAATCGCCAAATCGTTGCTTGGAGCTCACTGGCGGACTTTTTTTTTATAAAAATTAACAGTCCCATAACTTAAATAAAATTTTTTGAATAGTTCAATGTCTTAAATAAAAAATTTCGAATAATTTAGTGACTAAATGTAACTTTTAAAAATTAAATGATTAAAATAAAAATTTACTTATAATTTTAGAGGTAAATTGAGGTGCAATATAGGTAAAATAATTTTGTAGGATGTTTGGGCTTAATGAATGTTAGTATTAGTGACAAGTGTTGTTGATATAATAATAGCCTTCAAGTATTTTGTGTGGCAGGTGACGAACAGTGAAGTGCTTTGTGGATTGAAATTGGATACGCAACGTAACATAGCAATGATTCATTGGATTTGGATGGTGATCAAATGTTTGGGTTTGGAGTGTAGGGACACTAATGTAGATATTTTGTATTCGTCTATTTTAATGTATTATTTTGTATTTATTGTTATTTTAAAAATGATTTGATATATACAGTATTTTTAAAATATAAAATAATTATTAATTATGTAAAATAACTTAATAAATTTCATTAATAAAATTTATCATTAAACAAACTTAAAATGAACGAGTATAGAATTATTCTATAAATTAAATAATAAAATCATTCCATAATTTGCATATTATTTAACTAATCCAAAATAAATAATTAAAATTATTTTTATTTTTATTTTCACATTCATTTTTTATCAACTAACACGTTATACTCCAAACCGTACAAACACAATCAATACGATGTTTTTACTTGACTTAATGAAAGAAGAATTTGTGTGTCAGTTTAGTTTTTTTTTTTCTTTCTTTCTCTTTTTTCCATTTTCGGCTAAGCGTCGGTGTTTTAAAGTTTGATGAGAAAACCTGAGCCCATGATTTCCCTTTCCTTGAAAAGAACTGATCGCTATTGTCACAGCTGCCTTTCGTCACTTTCTCCTGCATTTCAAACTAGTTTAAAAGCTACCGTTCTAAATTCCACTTTCAGCCACAAATTTTAAATAGGAACATATCCCGAGGTTCACTATTTTTTCTTTTAATTTGTTAAACTGTCCAACATTTTGATTAGATAAAAATAACAATGTAGTTTATGATTTTTTTAAATGAAGAAAGCTACATCATTAAAAAATCGTTTGTTTGTATCATCTCAGTACATGTCTAAATATTATAGATTCAAATGCAGAAGAAAGAGAGAATACTATTCTATTAATTAAGTGCCAAAATTCAATACTAGTGCATGTAAAATACTCAACTACAAGTAACCAATTAATCACCCACCAAAGCCAACGTCCACATTTATTTCCACTATACCATTTGGTGGTTTACTCTAACTGTGTAATTTTTAAATTATTTGTGATAACTTTGTTTTTAAATTATGTTTTTTAAGTTTTTAAATATTTTTTTATTATTGATTTAGGTGAATAAATTGAGAAAAATAAACTTAAAGTTTAATTATGCTTTATTTAATTAAAGGTACTTTTGTATCTTCTCTAATATATATATATATATATATATATATATTTATAAATAGACATTATTAGGTTAAGACTTGGACATTCCTAGACATAATCACCTTAGTTTTACTCTTGATTTTGTGTTTTAATTTCTTTAAAGAAATTTTAAACTCTTCTTTTCTAGTCAAAGGAGTTTCGAAGTTTGATTCTAATAGTTTGTGAGATCTAATTGTTCTTTAGTATTTGTATGCCTTCTGGTTTAATTAACAATATTCAGGATTGTTGAAGATTGGTACCGTATTCAATTGCTTCAAATGCTTGCATTGTCAATTAAAATGGTAAAATATGTATTTGTTTAATTTATTCTAATACATGTGACAAACAACATAGGTGGGTTTGAAGGAGATATGCATTCCATGATATGTGGGCATGCGATGTAACTTAAATAAAAGTTGATTTTGCGCTTGTTGATTAGAATTGAGTCACTTTCATTCTTAATGCATGCTATTAATAGATTAAATCTTAAGCGTTTGTTATAGGATTGTTTATCAATAAGAGAAATATTTAATAGATATTGTCTTTGTCGTAACCATTTATTTGAAAAACGGGAATCGACTTGGGTTTTGAAAATGAAAACAAAAAAACGGGGAGTCGCCACCAATCCTTTTTAATGAGGTGTGATCGGATCACCTTAAATTAATCATTTTAATAAAAAATTAAGATTTATCAAAACGATAAGTTTTGGTCCACGAAAATCAGAAATTGAGCTCGGGAGTCGGTTACGCACGAGGAAGGATTAGCACCCTCGATACGTCCAAAATTGGTACCTAGTTGATTAATTAGTGTCTTAGTGTCGAAGATTTAAAAAAACTTGAAAGACTTTTGAAATACGATCCCTTTTTTATAAAAAAGTTCAAGTGTTAAAGACCTTCTCGTCTCAAAATATGAAATGTCACATCCAGTGAGTTAGGACACGACCTTGAATTTTTGAGAGCGAGCTTGCCTTTTATATAAAACTTACGTATTTTAATTTGTTAGAAGGGTATTCGGTTATTTAGAGTATACGAGAAAAATCGAAACCCAGTAAGTTAGGGTACGTTTTCCAAAATTCTCAAACACTGAATATTGCCTTTGTTTTAATACAAATTCATATTTTGAGGTGACAAAATGTCGTACCCAGTAAATTAGGGCACAACACCTCATACTTCCGAAAATAAGTGTTTTTTTCGTATTGCGATTTAAGAGGATTATATCGTTATTTAGATTTAAACGAGGAAAATCGAAACCCAGTAAGTTAGGGCGCAATTTTCTCGAATTGTCTAAATACGAAACTTGTTTTATTTTTAAAAAACGCGATTATGTGCGTCGAGTAAAAGACCAATGTAATCATAAACGCATGGTGAAATAAGAAACGAGTTGCAGTATTAACATGCATAATAATAACAAAGGTAGTGATATAAACAACAATTATAATGACAAAATAATATGGATTTGCAGATATATTGAGACATATAAGAATAAACAAATAAACATAATGAAATAATGATAATGAGAACAAAACGAAATAAAAATACAACGATAAAGGAAACAACAAAGCAAATTATAGTATAAATTGGATTTTAAATCGGGGGTAAGCAAATAAGCATATGAGTAAGTAAACAAACTTATAATAAATAAAAAGCATAAAATAGTAATAAATGGTATTAACAAAATACATATAGATATAATTACAATAACAATAATGGTAATAACAAATAAAAATAATAGTAATAATAGCACGTTAAGTTGTAACAATAAAATAATAAAAATTGTGATAAGAAAAACATGATAGTGAAATAATAATAGTAATAATGTTAATAAAGATACAAAATGATAATAAGTAAAAATGCCAATGAAGATAATAAAAAAACAGCAATAGTAGAATAGTAATGTTCATGCGTGAATATAAAGATAGGTATAATACATAAAATATAAACATAAATATAAAGAGAGAAATAAAATTAGACAAGACGAATATAAATTAAGATATAATAGCAATAATAGCAATAATAATAAATATTGATAATAAACAATAATAAAAGGAATAAAAATCATAGTAATAATAAGAATATTTAATAATAGTAATAATAACAACAATATAATATATACATGAAAAATACGATAATAGCGCAAATAATAACAAAAATAATGAAATTAACTAATTTAACAGTAAAATAGCTAAATAATAAAAGGGATTAAATTAAGGACTGAAACAAATTATTAAGTACAAATTTAGATAAACAAAAAATGATTGCAAACTGAATTAAAAGTGGAAGGACTTATTTAGCAAATAATCCACTATAGCAAAAACGCGCGGATCTCAGGTAAGGCGGGTCGGGTCGCACGGGTATGGCCATTGCTCCGGCGAGGTTTCAGTCCGGTCGCCACCGTGACCACCGCCGTCACCGCCGTCGCCGCCGTCGCAGGCAATCGCACACGGTGGCCGAAAAATATAAATGGTACATTTTTTTTATATTTTTTTAAATATTTTTTTGATATAATCTAATATATTGTATAGGAAAAGATAGATTCAAAAAATTAAAAAAAAAAAAGAAGAAGAAGAAAAGAAAAGAAAACCTTAGCCCGATTTTGAACCTCCTTTCTATTTCAATTGCTTTCGTTGTTCTTTTTGCTTTGAATTGCTGCTGTTTTTATTCAATGTCCCTCCTTCGTATTCATGAAAAAAAGTCCTTTTACATTGTGTTTTGATGGCTTTTATAGCCTTGTTACATGATTTATTTTATATTATCTTTCTTTTCTCTTCCTTTTGTAAGTGCAAGTGGAGTGGTGGCATAGTGGTGTAGGTGGCCAAGGTGGGGGCCAACAAGGGTAGTGGAGTAGGTGGCCAAGGTGGGTGGCCAACAAGGGTGGTGGAGTAGGTGGGATTAGGGTTCAAGAAGGTAAGGTTTGTTTTGATCTGCTCCACTGCAACTCCATGGAGATAAGACATGTGACTTCAATCAATTCTACTGAAACTTCAAGGAGACCTGCTGTAGCTTCGCTTAATCCACTGAAACTTCAAGGAGATCTGCTGTGGCTTTTAGCTGCTCCAACGCCATTTCAGGGAGAAGATATTTGATTTTCAACCTGTTACCCTACTGCTTAGGGGTTTAAGGTTTGAAAATTTGGCTTGTTACCCTATTGCTTAGGGCAATAATATCTATAAACTTCAGCTTGTTACCCTACTGCTTAGGGGGTTAAAGCTTGGTGGTTTGAATCTGCTTCACTGCATTCGAGGAGGCAAAATTTGATGTATTTGATCTACTCCACTGCAACCTCAGGGAGGCAAGATCTGTGATTTTTAGCCTATTACCCTACTGCTTAGGTGGTTAAGGCCCATCTTCTTTGATATGTTTCCCTACTGCTTAGGGTGATAAGATCTGCAAATTCAGCTTGTTACCCTACTGCTTAGGGGGTTAAAGCCCTTTGAATTCAATTTGTTACCCCACTGCTTAGGGGTTTAAGGTCTGTGCATTTAGTCTGCTCCACTGCGACTTCAAGGAGATGAGACTTGTAACTTCAGTCGGCTCCACTGAGGCTTCAAGAAGACAGATTTGCTGGATTTGATCTGTTCCACTGCAACTTCAGGGAGACGGGATTTGTAATTTTCAGCCTATTACCCTACTGCTTAGGGGGTTAAAATTTGGTAGTTTGAATCTGCTTCACTGCAACTTCAGGAGGGCAAGATTCACTGCCTTCTGATCTGCTTCCTTACTGCTTAGGGCGATAAGATCTATAAACTCCAGCTTGTTACCCTACTGCTCAGGGGGTTGAAGCTCATTACCTTCGATCTGTTTCCCTACTGCTTAGAGGGTAAGATCTGTAAATCTTCAATCTGCTTCACTGCAACTTCAGGAAGACAAGATTCGTTGGATTCGATCTGTTTCACTACAACTTCAGGGAGACAAGATCTGTAATTTTTAGCCTATTACCCTACTACTTAGGGGGTTAAGGTCTGTAAATTTGGCTTGTTACCCTACTGCTTAGGGGGTTAAAGCTCATTATCTTCGATCTGTTTCCCTACTGCTTAGGGTGATAAGATCTATGAACTTCAGCTTGTTACCCTACTGCTTAGGGGGTTAATGCTTGCTGCCTTCGATCTATTTCCCTACTGCTTATGGGGTAAGATCTGTGAATTCACTGATTCTAGGGACATGACCTGTAGAATCAGTTCCATGTGTTTATGCTTATGTCAAAGAATTAGGATGTTATGATCAAAATGAATCAAATGTTCTTAATTAGATGCACTTATGAATGATCTATGAGTGCAGCATGTTGTGAGCGTGAATCCCTGTTTAGGTTGCCATTGCTCTTTGTTCATCAAGGTTCCTTCACTGAAATGGTACCCTGTCTTCTTGTTCAACTCAAATTTTGAACAGAAAACCCAAAGAGGTAGTCCCAATTTAAACTCTTTCTTCTCAGATGCTTCCAATCTTTGAGTTTGGTTAGTTCTAAAAAATAGTCCTGTTTCAGGTTCCTGTACTATTTAGAAACTTTCAGAGTAATATGCAGAACTCTTTTTGTGAGAATAGTTTTAATCCATTAATCATCATTTCAATGCAAAATGCTTGAAAAAGATCATAACAATGATAAAACTGAAATTTATCAGAAATAACATTTGAAGGGAATATATTAATCACAGTCAACAAACATTGCTGGAATACAAAATGAATAAAAGGGAATAGGTGCCCCAGATATCACAGTGTTAGCTTCTTTGCACGAACTTCTTCAGGACTCCCTTTTTGCCTAATATGTGCTTAGGGGATCTAGAGGACTCTTGCAGATTCCCTAAAATGTAACATCCCTCCTCCTTGTTAATTTAGGTATCATAAGACCATCGCATGCCCCACCTTTGATCAAAATTTGAATTGCCCTTCACAGGTTTTCAATTCAAAATCCCTTTGGTCTCAAGGTGCTCTTTGCGAGTTTTCACCCTGGCCTCTCTTTCTTCTTTTTTTTTTTGTGTTTAGGCGAAGTATTTCTTAACTGAATCTGAATTCACAGGATTGGGTAAAGTCTTGCCATCCATTTCGGCCAATATCAATGCTCCGCCAGAAAAGGCTTTCTTCACCACATAAGGTCTTTCCCAATTCGGCATCCATTTTCCTCTAGAGTCCTTTTGTATGGGCAGGATCTTTTTCAGTACTTAGTCTCCCTCGTGGAACTCTCTGGGACGAACCTTTTTGTTGTAAACTTGTATCATTCGCTTTTGGTACATCTGACCATGGCGAATAGCCCGTAGCCTCTTTTCTTCAATCAAATTCAACTGATCGTATCGGGACTGGATCCATTCTGCTTCATCCAACTTTACTCCTGACAAAACTCTAAGGGAAGGAATCTCGACCTCGATAGGTAAAACTGCCTCTATTCCATAGACTAATGAGAAAGGCGTTGCCCTAGTAGAAGTTCTGATAGACGTTCGATAGGCATAGAGGGCGAATGGTAGCTTCTCATGCCAATCTTTGTAAGTTTCTGTCATCTTTCCTACAATCTTCTTGATGTTTTTATTGGCTGCTTCGACTGCACCGTTCATCTTCAGGCGATACGGTGATGAGTTGTGGTGTCTGATCTTGAACTGACTGCAGATATCCGCTATCGTGCTGTTGTTCAAATTCAATGCGTTGTCAGATATGATCCTTTTCGGCATTCCATATCGACAGATGATTTCTTTTTTCAGGAACTTGCTAACTGCTGATTTAGTGACATTGGCATATGAAGCGACCTCCACCCATTTGGTGAAATAATCGATGACCACAAAGATGAAACTATGCCCATTTCAAGCTTTTGGCGAAATTGGCCCAATCACATCCATGCCCCATATCGAGAAAGGCCATGGCGAAGTCATGACATGCAGAGGTGAGGGAGGTACATGAATCTTGTCTCCATAGATTTGGCACTTATAACATCTTTTGGCGTAGTTAATACAGTCTCCTTTCATGGTGGACCAATAATAACCGGACCTCATAATTTGCCTGGCCATTGTAAAACCGTTAGCGTGTGTCCCGCAGATGCCCTCGTGGACTTCTTCCAAGATTTTCTTAGCCTCAATGGCGTCTACACATCTTAATAGTACCTGATCCTTCCTTCTTTTGTATAGGATCTCCCCATCTAAGACATAGTCACTGGCCAGTCTTCTCAACGTTCTCTTGTAGTTCTCAGTAGCTTGGTCGGGGTACTCACGATTCTTCATATATCGTAGGATATCGTGGTACCAAGGGTGATCATCATTTTCCTCTTCTTCTTCAAGGTTGTAACAATGAGTCGGGGCCTCGTAAATGCTCATTTGGATTGGTTTCACATCTTTTAGTTGGTTCACCTTGATCATAGAAGCTAAAGTTGCTAGGTCGTCAGCCATCTGATTTTCTTCTCGTGGGAGGTAGTAGAAGACAATATCATCAAACTCTTTAATTAACTCAAGGATCAACTTCCGGTAATTGATCAATTTGGGGTCTCTTGTCTCCCATTCACCTTTGAGTTGATAAATCACTAGGGCAGAATCTCCATATACCTCTAACACCTTGATTTTACGTTCTATGGCTGCACGTATTCCCATGATGCATGCTTCAGATTACGCCATATTGTTCGTGCGGTCAAAATCCAATTTACTAGTGAATGGATAATGATCTCCGTTCGGGGACACGAATCGCCTTGATTCCGTTACCCCAAAGATTTGATGCTCTGTCAAGTTTAGCTTCCAAGGATGACCTTCTTGAGGGTTTTCTTCGGTGGTCGCCACGTACATCAAATCTTCATTTGGGAAATTAAAGTTCAGAGGCTCGTAGTCTTCTAGAGCTCTACTGGCTAGGAAATCCGCTATTGCACTCCCTTTTACAGCTTTCTGATTTACATAGACGATATCAAATTCAGAAAGTAGAATTTGCCATCGGGCCATTCTTCCATTTAAAGTAGTTGATTCCATCAAGTACTTCAGAGGATCTAGTTTAGAAATCAGCCAAGTTGTATGGTACAACATGTATTGTCTCAATCTTCGGGTTGTCCAGATTAAGGCACAACACAACTTTTCAATGAACGAGTATCTCGTCTCACACTCAGTAAACTTTTTACTGAGGTAATATATCGCTCTTTCTTTCCTTCCTGATTCATCGTGTTGGCCAAGTACGCATCCCATAGAATTTTCAAATACCGTCAAATATAGTATCAGTGGCCTATCTGGACTAGGTGATGTCAACACTGGAGCATTAGATAAATATTGCTTAACTTTGTCGAACGTCTTCTGGCATTCCTCGTCCCAAACACCAGGGTTGTGTTTCTTAAGGAGACGGAATATGGGGTCACATTTCTCGGTTAGTTGTGAAATAAACCGAGCGATGTAATTTAATCTTCCTAGAAATCCCCGAACTCCCTTTTGAGTACGCGGTGGAGGTAACTCTTGTATGGCTTTAACTTTATCTAGGTCAAACTCAATCTCTTTTTCACTGACCACAAATCCTAGCAGTTTTCCAGACTTGGCCCCGAAGGTACACTTCGCTGGATTGAGTTTCAGCTGGAATTTCCTCAACCTAAAAAATAATTTCCTCAAGACTTGCACATTCTCTTTTTCAGTTTGAGATTTGGTGATCATGTCGTCGACATAGACTTCAATTTCTTTATGCATCATATCATGGAATAGGGTTACCATAGCTCTCTGATATGTTGCTCCCACATTTTTCAATCTGAACGGCATCACCTTATAGCAAAAGGTTCCCCACATAGTCACGAATGTGGTTTTATTCATGTCTCCAGGATGCATCTTGATCTAATTATACCCCGAGAAACCATCCATGAAGGAGAAGAGTGAGTAGCCTACCGTGTTATCCACTAAAGTGTCAATATGAGGCAACGGGAAATTATCTTTCGGGCTGGCTTTGTTTAAGTCTCTGTAGTCTACACACATCCGTACCTTTCCATCTTTTTTAGGGATGGGGACGATGTTGGCTACCCATTCCGAGTACTTAACTACTTGTAAGAAGCCTGCATCAAATTACTTCTTGACCTCCTCTTTTATTTTCAATAGAACATCGGGCTGCATCCTTCGAAGCTTTTGCTGAACTGGCTTGCATTCTTCTTTGATGGGGAGCCTGTGTACCACAATCTCAGTACTTAGCCCAGGCATATCCTGATATGACCATGCAAAGACATCCTTAAACTCTTGGAGTAACTCAATAAGGTCCCGCTTTGTCTCTGTGGTGATGCAAGCTCCGATCTTTACTTCTCTCCTTTCTAGTTCATCTCCCAAGTTCACGAATTCTACTGACTCTTTGTGAGGTAAAATCTGGTTCTCATCTTGTTCTACCATTCTTAACAAATCGGGGGATAAGTTACAATCTCTATCATCTTCAAAGTCCTCGGATTCTTCTAGACACATATCGCGCTCAAAAGGAGACTCCGAATTAGTAGCAAGGTCGCTCACATCATTGATATCTGGAGACCTGTTTTAGGCATAAAGGAAGATGCAAAGAACAAAAGAATCTAAGAACAATAGTATGTATGGTATGATTATGAATGAAAGAATAAAAGAATATTTGCACTGAATAAGACAAAAGGATGCATTTCATTGAAATAATGACTTTGAACATAGGCCTATTTCACAAAAAGACACTTATTACTCCTAGGCCTAGGGTAATAAGCATGTTTTGGGCATTACTCTGTGTTAGTTTTAAAGACTACAGGAATCTCTTCCGCAGTCCAATTATTCAAGACACTTTCTGGCTCATAAGGGCGAATGCCCACCCCATTCTCTTCTCCAGTTCCTTCTACGAATGTGGCATTAATGCTTAAGCTTTCCAACATTTCTTCAGCGGACTCTTTGCCCGTTGATCTTCCTTTGGCATAAATAGTTCCTCCCGACACGAATGTTCTGGATATATGGGGAAAGGTCATTGGCTTCAATTTAACCTCTTCCCCGTTTAAACGCGCTCTTCTCCTTTCTTGTTTCTTCTCTTGCTCCTCTTTCTTTTGTCTTGCATCTGGCTTGAATCCTAAACCAAAGGGGTCCCGTTTGTCCGTGAGCATAGGTACTTTGACCCTTCATTGTAGGCTTCTTCCAAGTCCTTTCCCTGGCAAAGCTCCTTTCCCAACCATCAGTTGTAGTCCCATTCTTGTGGTTTTGGAAAGTCTGAAATGTCGGGACTTTATTTCCTTCGACAACAAAGGTCGCATTTACAAATTTCAACGATCGAAAAGAACATTCTATGGCTTCATCATCTGTCCTCACATATGGTGCATTGCTGGTAACAGATGCAATGATGTCTTCTTCCGCATTTATAGTCACCAATCGACCTTCCGTTATAAGTTTGAGCTTCTGATGTAATGATGATGGCACTACCCCTGCCGAGTGGATCCATGGTCTTCCTAATAGGCAATTGTAAGAGGGTTTGATGTCCATTACTAAGAAATCTACCTCATACGTGCTAGGACCGATTTGAAGGGGTAATTCAATCCTCCCCATTACTTTCCTTTCAGTATCGTCAAACGCCCTTACTACATTTTGGCATGTCGTCATATGGGAACTATCCACGGGCAACCTATTCAGTGTGGATAGGGGTAAGACGTTTAGTGCCGATCCATTATCGATCAATAGCCCTGGTAATGTGTATCCCTTGCAATGAGTGGTAATGTGCAGGGCCTTTGTGGACCCTATACCTCCTAGTGGTATTTCGTTGTCATTAAAAAAATAAAATTTTCGGCGCTGATATAGTTGACCAGACGGTCCAGTTTGTTGACAGAGATGCCATGCGCGACATATGTCTCGTTCAGCACTTTTATTAACGCGCTCCGATGCGTTTCTGAGCTCAAAAGTAAAGCTAGCACTGAAATGCGAGCCGGTTGCTTATGTAGCTGTTCAACGATGCTGTACTCACTGTATTTTAAAAATTTTAAGAATTTCCTAGCTTCATTCTCGGTTACAGACTCATTGACTGGCGATTTGAACTCGACCGCCTTTTCTTTCCTTTGCTCAACTATTGGGACCTTTTCTTTGGCAATTTTGGTTCTTGTACCCTCGGGAACATAACGTCTCCCACTGCGTGTAAAAAAACCTACATCTTGGTTTTCTTGGGAAGTACTAGCGGGGCTTTTCTTTCCCGGGATCGTCACATTGCAGCTATAATTCCATGGTACCCTTTTGCTATCTTTATAAGGGAAAGCAACGGGCTTCTGGCTCACAACTTTTGGTGCAACTTGTGTCCCGTCTTCATTAGTTCTTAGACATGATATGATAACCAATGGGTGGTTAATTTTACAAGCATTCCTCGTCGACCCTTCTTCTAAAGCACACACATCTGTTCCTTTTGGGTTCCTAACATACTCAAAGAATTCTAGCTCCTTATTATCCATTAATCCTTGTACTAGAGCCTTGAATTCGCTGCATTTTTGAATCTCATGGTTCTCTTGATTATGGAACTTACAATAACTCTTTGCTCCTTGGTGTCTGTCCCCTGAATTCTGTGTTACCAACCCTTTTTCCACCATTTTCTTCCATACTTCTTTTAGTGGAGTATTCACTTCTGCAACATTCATCTTAATTTCCTTTCCTGAACTCTCGATTATAGCATTTATACCCTTATCCCCATGATTAGGTAATGGGTTTTCTGCACTAGGTGTATCATCAAATTTCACGATGCCCATGTTGATGAGTCTTTCAACCAGCTGCTTGAAAGTGGTGCAGTTTTCTATCGAGTGCCCTGTGGCTCCTGTATGGTATTCGCATTGGGCGTTTGCGTCATACCATTTGGGGAATGGGGGTTGTATTGGCTTTAGATAGAAGGGCGACACTACATGGGCATCAAATAAGCTCTGATACAATTCCTTGTAGGACATCGGGATAGGTGTAAACTGGACTCTTTCCGTGTTAGGCCTTGGGTTGAAATCTCGTCTTGCGAAGCCCTGATGGCTTGTAGTCACCATCCTTGGTTGGGTCATAGTGACTGGCTTATTATACATATTCGTGTTGTTCACATCATTCTCTTTCCTTCTCGAGGCTGATTTCTTAGCACTTTCCCTGCTTCAATCCTTCCACATCTTATCGCGTTCTCTATCATTTCTCCAGACATTACTATGTCTGAGAAGCTTTTAGTAGCACTCCCTAGCATGTGGTTGATGAATGGAGCCTTCAGCGTATTAATAAAGAGCATGGTCGTTTCTTTCTCCAGAAGAGGTGGTTGAACTTGCGTTGCTACCTCTCTCCATCTTTGGGCGTATTACCTGAAACTCTCATTTTGTTTCTTCTCCATGTTCTGTAACGTGACTCTATAAAGAGCCATGCTGTCACGTGACTGTACTGCTTCATGAAAGCCTGTGCTAAATCCCTCCATGAACTGATCTGGTTACGAATCAGTTGGTTGTACCACCTAGAAGCGGCCCCAACCAGACTTTTCTGGAAACAGTGGATCAATAGTTGGTCATTATTGACATAGCCTGCCATTCGTCTGCAGAACATAGTGATGTGAGCTTCGGGACATCTAGTCCCATTGTACTTCTCAAATTCTAGAGTTTTGAACTTGGGAGGGAGTACCAGGTCCGGAACCAAACTTAATTCCTTAGCATCGATTCCACCACGAGTGCTTTCCATTTCTTTAAATTTTTCTTCCAACCATCTACACCTTTCTTCAAGTTCTTTTGGGAGCTCTACCCTTATCTTTTCTATTTCAGTAACTTCATCGAGATTGAAGACAACAGGGTTAGTTGGGTTATCTCCCGGATTGGAGCCTGAACCAGTTTGATAATTTACCTGTACCGAGACACTGGCTTGAAATGGTTGAGGCCTGATTGTGACTGATGTCCTTCTTGGGTACACATCAGATTGTGTTTGAATGTCCACTGGGACAAACCCCGGAGGGTAGACGGGATCTTCGTTGTCATCTCCAGCATTGATCATGGGGCTTTTCCCTTTTTCTAATCCACCAGCCAATAGACGCGTTAATTGATCCATCATACTCCTTTGGGACTCCAGCATCTGGCTGGATTTTGGCCAGCTGTTCTTGCATACGTGTTTGTAGCTGATCCTGCATCTCTTTTTGCATTTGTTCCAATCTCTCTAACCTTTGATCCATTGCTTTTGTTTTCCCTCTTGTACCGTAATGATGTTCCAGGGTAACTGTCACGATTTTTAGGGTTTTTTGTGAGTTTTAGTGCGTGTGATGCAATGCCGATGCATGAATGTAATGAATGCAAAAAAGCGTTGATTTCAATTTGATTTCATTAGAGTAGCTTTTCTAGAAAACAAGTTTCTTTACATAAAATAGATTACATATAAGGCTTGGCCCTGATACTTAAGGCCTTGACCTGCCTAAGAAGCCAAGCTAGCTTTCGGCCTCGGTCCGATTCTGACTCGTATTTTAAACTCAGCACATCGGCTTGTACTACTAATGTTTGCAAGTGGTCAGCCACTTCTCGCACTTGAGTCGAAGCTTCGCCCATGACATAGT